>NW_025423497.1:408120-726277 GCF_020740685.1 Jaculus jaculus
CGTCTGGAGTTCGTTTGCAGAGGCTGGAAGCCCTGGCGCGCCCATTCTCTCTCTCCCTCTATCTGTCTTTCTCTCTGTGTCTGTCGCTCTCAAATAAAATATAATAAAAATAATTAAAAAAAAAGAAAGAAAAACTACTGATTTTGTGCATTGACTTTTGTGTTCTACCACTTTGCTGAAAGAAATTTATAACCTTTAGAAGTTTTGAGATGGAGAGTTTCAGATCACTTACATATAGAATCTTGTCATCTGCAAATGGAATCTCTTATTTCCTTCTCCTGTCATATTTCTTGGGCTAGTATTTCTAGTACTATGTTGAAGAGCAGTGGACACCTCTGTCTTATTCCTGATCTCAGTGGGAACTCCTTCAGTTTTTCCCTATTAAGTATTATTTGGGCTTTAGAAGCTGTATATATAGCCTTTACTGTGTTGAGATATAAACTCACCATGCCTGTTCTTTCCAGTGTTTTGATCATGAAGTGGTGTTGCATTTTTGTCAAAGGCCTTCTCTGATGCAATGGAGAATATCATGTGGCTCTCATGGTTCAGTTTATTTATGTGGTGTACTGTGTTAACGAATATCCATATGTTTAACCATCCCTGCATCCCTGCGGTAAAGCCTACTTGATCAAGATGGATAATACTTTGATGTGTTGTTGAATTCAGTTTGCAAGGATTTTGTCCAGGATCTTTGCATCTAAGTTCATTAGGAATATAGGCCTGTAGTTTTCTTGTCTTGTTGCGTCTCTATCTGGTTTTGGTATTAGGGTGAGCCTAGTTTCATAAAAGGAGTTGGTGAGGATTCCCTGGCATTCAATTATGCAGAACAGTTGGAGAAAAAAATTGTTTTCAGTTCATCTATGAAGGTTTGATCGGATTCAACTGAGAAGCCATCCGGCTCTGGTCTTCTGTTTTGGGGGAAGTTTTTGAATAACTTTTCAATCTCTATGGATATAGTAGGTTTGTTTAGGAAATTAATATGCTCTGATTTCAGTTTGAGTAGATGGTATATGTGTAGGAATTCATTCATTTCTTCCAGATTATCTAACTTTGTGGAGTAGGGGTTTTGTGAGTATGCCCTGAAGATTCTTCCAGTTACATTGATGTCTGTTGTGATCTCTCCTGTCTCCTTTTTCATTTCTGATTTTGTTAATTATTATTATTTCTTTTTTGTTTTTTTGAGGTAGGGTCTCACTCTAGCCAGGCTGACCTAGAATTCACTATGTAGTCTCAGGGTAGCCTTGAACTCACAGTGATCCTTCCACCTCTGCCTCCCAAGTGCTGGGATTAAAGGTGTGTGCCACCACGCCCAGCTAATTTTGTTAATTTGAGACCTGGAGGCTTTTTTTTTTTTTTTTTTGGCTTGATCAATGTGGTCAGGTGTTTGTCAATGTACTTTATTTTTTTCAAAGAACCAGCTCTTCATTTGATTTTTTTAATTGTTTCCTTAGTTAGTTTCCAATTCATTAATTTCTGCTCTGATCTTGGTCATTTATTTCTGTCTGAAGTTCTTTGGGTTGGATTCTTCTTATTTTTCTAGTGCCTTTAAGTGGACATTCAGGATATTGATTTGGGATCTCTCTGTCTTTGTAATAAAAGGATTTAAGGCTATGAATTTTACCTTTACGACTACCATCAATGTGTTACATCACATTTTGTAGGCTGTGTTTTCATTATCATTCAATTCCTAGAACTGTACAATTTCTTTTTGATTTCTTCTATGAACTATTCATTGTTTAAATGTGTTTTTTACTCACAACTGGTGGAGTTCTTGATGTATCTCTTGTTGTTAATTTCTATCTTTATACATTGTGATGTGACATGAAACAAGAAGTTACTTCAATATTCCTGAATTTATGAAGGCATAATTTTTGGCCTAATATGTGGTCAATTTTGGAAAAGGTTTTGTGGGATGCTGAAATGAATGTTCTGTAGAGTTTGGGTGGAAAGTTCCAGTAGGTCTACTTGATCTATGATGTTGTTAAGTTTTATTATTTCCCTGTTTATATCTGCTTGGATGACCTGTATATTGACGATAGTGGAGTACTGAAGTCTCTGATTCTGATGGTTTTCATGTTTATTTCTGTTTTATTGTTGAGTAGATTTTGTATTATAAACTGTGGTACCCCTGTGTTTGGTGCATCTATCTATTTATTAATGTGATATGTTCATGTTGGATCATACCCTCGATGACTAAGAAGTGGCCTTCTTTGTCTTTTTTGATTATTATTGCCTTGAAGTTTATTTTATCAGATATTAATATAGAAACACCTACTTTTTTATTTCCATTTGCTTGGTATATCATTTTACAACCCTTCACCATGAGGAAGTGTCTATCTTTAGTAGTGAGCTGAGTTTCTTGAAGACAGCAGATAGAAAGGTCCAGTTATTTGATCCATCCTGTTTACCTAGTCTTTTGATGGGAGAGTTTGGACCATTTATATTTAAATTTATTATTGTGAGGGTTGAATTAATCCATGGTATGATGAGGTATTTTATGATATTTGGTGCTTTCTTGTATTTTAGACTATGTTGATCCTGGTCACGTTTGGTTTTTGTGATCTTCTTATTGGATCTTAAGATTGGTTGTTCTGTCTGTAGCATTCCCGCAAGTATTCGCTGCAGCATTGGTTTTGGCTTCATATAGTCCTAGAATTGACTTTTTTTCATGGAAAGATTTTTCTTTCACCATCTATTATTAGGGATACTTTTGCTGTGTAGAGTAGCTTGGCTTGAAAGCCATAGTTTTTCTGACTTTGAAGTATTCCATTCCATGCCCTTCTGTCTTTCAGGGTTTCCATTGTGAAATCTGTTGCAATTCTGATGAGATTGCCTTTGTATGTTGTGAAATAGACACCTTCAAAAAACCATCCCCACCCACATAAACAAGTACAAATAGCTAGAATTCTAACTTGGTTTTTCATTGTAGGATGGGGGTCTGAGATATGTTATTGGTGATATACCTCCTTTCATAAGCCATATATAGGATAGGTTGAACAAATATAAATCATACCTATCAGGTGAACATAACCAATGAGGACAGTTTGGGGAGTTTTTTATTTAAAGGCAACAGTAGCTGACTAAGCATGGACCGGCAGAGGCAGAAGTCATGAGTTAATTTTAGAGTTTAGTACTGTAAGCTAGCATCAGACAAGGGAGGCAATTAGTCTGATTCTTTGCTTACATTGTAGCATGTTGGAGTTACAGTTTCTTATTCAATGTGTAAGAACATATAGGCTGCCAAAATTAACAATATATTTTGGATGTCAATAATGGAGCTCTAGGAGAGTCTTTTTTGGACCTGTAAGGAGTTCTTTGACTCTCAGCATTGCCATCTGTTAGGATAAGTCAAGGCCTTGCTGACCAAGTGGCTGTACCACTTTTGTGAAGCCTGGAGGACTGATTGTCCTCTGATGTCACTCTCGTGTTTCATATACACTGACTTAGAATTCATCTCTGGGTCTCCATATCCTCTCTGATCAAGAGGACATGTGACTTACCCGAGGCTAGGAGTTAGCAAGTGTCCCGTCATCTCCTATGGTCTTCTGACCTGGGAGCAGGAACAAAAATACTGGTTATCTTCTTAACTCTGATGTTTCTAATTGACTTTGGCTTCTATATATGGTTATTAATCACTCAGAGAGAGTGTACATATCTGATTAGTAGAAAAGATTTAGTCAAAAAGGTGCACAACGTATCTTGTTGGCAAAGCAGATCTGAACAAAAAATAACACAAAAACATTCTTATTAGTATGTAAGTTTAGTTGTCAGGTGACAGTGTAGCTACATCTGGGTCACAGAAAACATACATATTTCATCTTTTTGTTTGTTTGTTTCTTTGCTTTTTCGAGGCAGGGTCTTACTGTAACCCAGGCTGACCTGGAATTCACTATGTAGTTTCAGGGTGGTGATATTCCTACCTCTGCCTCCCGAGTGCTGGGATTAAAGGTATGTGCCACCACACCTGACACATTTTATCTTTTAAGTACCTGTAAGCTAGAAGCACAGGCAGAACATTTTAGTAGCAATGAAAGCAATATCTTATCAATTTATATAACTTTAAGCCAATTGGATTAATCCAGATATTGTATGTCAGGCAAAGATAATACAGTATAAAAACTTGGCATCTGTTGTCAGGTGTTGTGGCACATGGCTTTAATCCCAGCACTCGGGAGGCAGAGGTAGGAGGATTGCCGAGAGTTCGAGGCCACCCTGAGACTACATAGTGAATTCCAGGTCAGCCTGGACCAGAAAGAGACCCTACCTGGAAAATTAAAAAATAAAAAAATAAAAAAACCTTGGCATTTGAGTTTGAAAGCAACTTTGGATAGTTTGTATACCTACACATGTACCAGTTACTCCCATATCTGGAAGCAGAGCAGCAGTTTAACATTATTTTTCTAGGGCAGGAATCATATCTTAACTATCAATATATACATAAGCAATGAATTTACTTAAAAGAAACCTTGACAGAGACTGATTATACATAGCTTAAAAATAAAGTCAAATATGGTAATTGTTGAGTTAACCTAGCCTGATTCTAATATACCTTAGAGACATTATTACAAATGCAAAGCAATTTTGAACTGCTTTGTAGCTTAATTAAATAAACATTTATGGCTGTTATATTAAGCTTAAGTGAGCTGTTTGTTTTGGGAGATCTAGTTGGTCTCTCTGATCAACAGTTCACTGTGGATATAGACCACATCCTGGTACAGGGAATTACAGGCCAGCACCAAGAAAAAAGAGAAAGCAACAGAAGAAAAAGACACAGAAGAAATTTGAGGTTAGTTTTCATCTCACTCTTGCTGGGCCGCTTAGAGTCAGAAGATCCCTTTAAGGCAACTTGAAGGCCCCACCTTTTATGCTGATTTCCAGGATATAGTATCCTATAGCACCACTTCAATTTGTGTTCAGATTTTGTGTTCCCCCACTCCCACCGTTTTCCTACCCCAGAACCCTATCCTCCCTAATGTCCAAGCATCAAGATGCTATTCAGTTATGTCAAAAACTTGGGCTGACACAGGCTAGGAACTGCAGATAAGTGAGATTGCACATGATTGTCTTACTGTGATTGTGTGAGTTCTCTTAAAATGATCTGTTCCAAGTTCATCCATTTTTCTAAAAATTTTAATATGTCATTTCTTTCTGTGGATAATTCCATCGTGTAAGTATACCACACCATGGCTATCCATTCAACCAATGATGGGCACCTGGGTGGATTCCAGTTTTTAGCTAATATCAATTCAACAGCTGTAAACATGGTTGAGCAAATATTTCTGAACAGAGATTTGGAGGTTTTAGTGTAAATACCCAGTAAGGGAATAAAAGGGTCTGCTGATAACTCTATATGCATCCTTTTGAGGAGTCTCCAACTTGATTTCATCAGTGGTTGTACCAGATTACATTCTCACAGTGAACGAGGATTCCTATTGCTCCACAGCCTCACCAACATTTGTTTTCATTTGATTTTTTAATGTTTGCTATCCTTACTGCAGTAAGGTGGAATTTCACAGTTTCACTTTTTCTCCAAAAATTCTGAGGATACATTTGGACTTCTCTAAGAGAAACAAGGCATATTTCTGATCCTATCACTTTATAATTTTTTAAGAATAAAAATTTTTAATTAAAAAAAAAATTTCCTGTGAACAGACCATGAGGGAACTGTAAGATACACTTAAAGGGCCCAATATCAGGATCATTGGAATACCAGAAGGAGAAGAATTTCAGGCCAAAGGCATGGAGAACTTATTTAACGAAATAATTGAAGAAAACTTCTCTAGTCTCTTAAAAGAAAAGCCCATAAAGGTACAAGAAGCCAACACAACTCCAAACAGACTGGACCAAGAAGAAATTCTCCAAGACATATTATCGTTAAGACTCTAAACATTGACACCATAGAGAAAATCCTAAAAGCAGCTAGGGAAAAACAGCACACCACTTTCAAAGGTAACCCCATCAGAATTACTTGAGACTTTTCAATGGAAACCCTGAAAGCTAGAAGGGCCTAGAAAGAAACACTGCAAAGTCTAAGAACCTATAGACTCCAACCCAAACTACTCTCCCCAGCAAAAGGATCCCTCATAATAGATGGTGAAAGAAAATCTTTCCATGACAAAACTCAGCTTTACAACTATATGAACACAAAACCAAACCTACAGAGAGTATTTCAGGAAATTCTCCAGAGATAAGAAACAAATAACCAAACTCAAATGCCTACGAGAAGCAGTTCACAATAACCAAAGTCAGTAGGCCCAAAACCTTCAAAGTCCATGAGAACACCAACACAAATCTACCATCACAATATGACAGGAACCAAATATAATCTCACAGTCATTATCCTAACTATTAATGGCCTTAATTCACCCATCAAGAGACACAAGCTGAGCGCTGAGTGGCTGATGAGCGGGGTCTGCGCCCACAGACTGTCTCCACCTCCCGCGCTCCCCCGTGGGCCTAACGCTCCTTCCCCTGCCTGCCCGCCTGCACGTGCGGCCCCAGAGCCAGTGCGAGCTCCTGACTCTGGGCCTCAGGTAGTGAATACTGACTCTGCAGGGAAATAGAAGAGTACTTTTTGAACAAAAAATATGCCTCCCAAGTTCAAGAGCCACCTAAATGATGATGATGTCACTGGCTCTGTGAAAAGTGAAAGGAGAAATCTTTTGGAAGATGATTCAGATGAAGAAGAGGGCTTTTTTCTAAGGGGACCATCTGGACCAAGATTTGGACCTAGAAAGGATAAAATTAAGCATGTTCAGAATCAGGTGGATGAAGTTATTGATGTCATGCAAGAACATATCACAAAGGTAATTGAAAGAGGGGAGAGACTAGATGAACTACAGGACAAATCAGAAATCTTATCGGATAATGCAACTGCTTTTAGCAACAGATCCAAACAGCTTTGAAGGCAAATGTGGTGGTGTGGATGCAAAATAAAAGCCATCATGGTATTGATTGCTGCTGTCCATTTGCTAGTGATTATCATTCTGATAGTTGTGAGATACCATACTTGACTTGATGGCAGAGCTCCTCATTAAACAAGATCTGGGACAATAAGAACAACAAAAGATTTCTGCATAATTTAAATGAAACTTATGTATATAACTTTCAATTTTTCTTTTTCAAAAAAGAGGTAAGTACCATTTCAAATTGGAACATTGAGAATGTTTCAGTTATCTTCTTCCCGCCTGACAAAATGTGATTTGAGTAGTTACATTTAAGGCAAAGATCTTTATTTTGTTTTATCCCAAGGATCTAATTTGACACTAGATACTTGCCAACTCATTATTTGTATATATTGTTAAACACTGATAAGAAATTTCATACTTACATTTTAGTGGCAGAGAAACTTATATTATTGCTTTAAAGTGAGAGTCAGGCGGGGGGTCAGGAAGCCTATGAAGAGTACCAAATCATTATGCTACAGAGATGCATAAACATCCCATCAACATGTGCAAGACTATCACAATTCTCCTATTATAGTTGCTTTGTAGGCAATTTCCACTTTCACTGCTGTGACAAAAGTGAAATGTAAATGTTTCTGCCTTCAGCTATAACTAAAAACATTCCAGTAAACCTGTTCTCACTGTGTAAGGAAATGTGTTGTAAATTTTTAGTGTTTACATTATGAAAATGGAAAACAGTGTGAATAACATAATATGGTATTATAAAACTGGAAATAATAAAATTATTGGAAACTGTCACTGGAGTGTTTGAAAGTGAGCAGTATACAGCTACCAGTCATGGTCCACCTGGTTGTCAGTTAAAATCCAATAAAGAGGAATTAATTCTAATGTAAGTGAAATCTACAGGTAACCTTTTCCTAAATTTAATTTTTGTTAGTAGTTTTTTGTCTTTAATTTTAACTAACTCTTTACTATAAGTGCTAAAGTTAGAAAAATCGTGTGATTTAGAATATTGTATGTTTATAGTCTCTGCTCCTCCTTGGGGAAATGTGTGTTTGACAATTGAGTATGAAAACGGCCAACAGTAAGGAGTAGTGAAATTTCAAGAGCACAGGTAACCTACATGTAATTAATCAGTCAGTAACAAATGCTACAGGGTTACCTTCAATTTGACCTTGTTTTTATAACAAGAAAAGGTGAAAAAACTGCCAACCCCCTTATCATGTTTAGGCAAGTCAGTGTGGAAATATGTACAGTGATTAGGAGGAGGAAGCACTATAAAAATTTGGAGATTGCAGAAACTTGCGCATGTGGGCAACAGAAGTTAGAAATAGTTTGGTGGAAATTACCAGAATTATTTAAAAGAAGAAAATGATGGTTCTGCATAAAAGATTTCTTTGATCATTTTAATTCAAAATGTATAAAACAGAATCTAAAATTTTTGTTGTTTAATTCTACAGTAGTTAGTACTAAGAGACAAAAATGGTATGTTAATAATGTAAAGATATGAAGGGAAGAAGCAGATTAAGAGATAATTCAAGATTTGGAAGTCAAGATCTAAAGGAGCATTGAAAGGAGATGAGGGTCCTGCATGCTATGGGGTGCTGTCTCTGGCCTCCACTCTGTAGCTGGTAGTCTTGGAATGGAAGGGTCTTACCTGAATGAGCAGAATATGCCCTCTTTTGGTATTTAGTTGGTGGTTTTGCTCCAATAACTACTAGTAAAGAGGATTATTTCTTTAAAAGACAGTGTTTTGTTTCTTTTAATATAGTATACCACGTTTAAAAAATAATTATAAAATAAAAATTTTTAATTATTTTTAAAACTTTAAGCATAAAAATACAGTATTTATGTAACAATTAAAAAAAAAAAAGAGACACAGCTACCAGGATGGATAAAAAAAAATTAGACCCCTCAATCTGTTGACTTCAAGAAACCCACCTCACCACTAAAGACAGACACCTCCTCAGGGGAAAGGTTAGAAAACAATATTCCAAGCAAATGGGAATAAGAAACAAGCAGGTGTAACTATAATAATATTGGAAAAAATAGACTTCAAACAAAAAAGACAAAGAAGGACACTTCCTACTTATGAAGGGAACAATCCATCAAGAGGATATTACAATTAAATGTGTATGCACCAAACACGGGCTCCACAGTTAATAAAACAAAACCTACTTGACAATAAAATGTAAATAACCCCCAGCACCATCATAGCTGGGGACTGCAATACACCATTATCAGTAATAGACTGATCATCCAAACACAAACTCAACAGGGAAGAGAGCTCAACAAAACCATAGATCACTTAGACCTAATGGACATCTACAGAACTTTCCATCCCAAATAGACAGACTACACATTCTTCTCAGCAGCCCATGGAACATTCTCTAAAATAGACCATGTAGTGGGTCACAAAGACAGCCTTCACATATATAGGAAAATTGACATAATTCCCTGCATGATATCATATCACAATGGTATATTGTTAGAAATCAACAACAAAAGACCCACCAAGAATCTCAATGGCACCTGGAAATGGAACAGCACACTTTTAAACAATAAATGGATAGTGGATGAAATAAAAAAATGAAATTGCAAAATTCCTGGAATGGAATGACAATGAGAACACTTCATAGGAAAGCTGATGGGCCACAATGAAGGAGATCCTCAGGGGAAAATTCATAGCACTCAATGCCTTCATAAAAAAGACAGAAATATCCCAAATCAATAACCTAACCATCCACCTAAAGGCACTGGAAAAACAAGAAAATCCAACCCAAAGAGCTCCAGAAGGAAATAATTAAAAATCAGAGCAGAAATTATTGAATTGGAAACCAAGGAAACAAGACAATTGACAAAACAAAGAGCTGGTTTTTGGAAAAAATAAACAAGATTGACAAACCCCTGGTCAATTTGTCAAGCAAAAAAAGGAGAAGCTTCAAATTAGCAAAATTCAAAATGAAAAAGGAGAGATCACAACAGACATAAGTGAAATTGGCAGAATCATCAGGACTTATTTCAAAAACCTCTACTCCACAAAACTGGATAATGTGGAGGAGATGGATAAATTCCTGGACGCATACCATCTATCAAAGCTAAACTCAGAGCAGATTAATCACCTCAATGAACCCATTACACTCATGGCGATTGAAAAAATAAAAAGCCTCCTCCCCCAAAAAGAGTCCAGGACCAGATGGCTTCTCAGCTGAATTCTATCAAACATTCATGAAGAACTCAAACCAATCTTCCTAAAACTGTGCCACACAATTGGAGAACAGGGAAAGCTACCCAACTCCTTTTATGAAGCTAGTATCACCCTAATTTCAAAACCAGGCAGAGATGCCAAAGAAAAGAAAACTACCAGCCTATATCCCTAATGAACTTAGATGCAAAGATCCTGAACAAAATCCTCACAAACCCAATCCAACAACACATCAAAAGCATTATCCAGCTTGAACAAGTGGGATTCATCCCAGGAACACAGGGGTGGTTTAACATTTGCAAATCAGTCAATGTAATATACCACATAAACAAGGTTAAACACAAAAACCACATGATCATCTTGATAGATGCAGAAAAGGCCTTTGATAAGATAAACATCACTTCATGATCAAAACATTGGAGAGACTGGCATGGTTGGTTCATATCTTAACATAATAAAGGCAATATACAGAGCTCCAAGGGCAAAATAATGATTAATGAAGAGAGACTTGAGGAATTCCCATTAAGATCAAGAACAAGACAAGGTTGTCCTCTCTCACCTCTGCTTTTCAATATAGAACTGGAAGTCCTAGCTCAAGCAATAAGGCAGGGGAAGGAAATAAAAAGGATACAATTTGGAAAGGAAGAAGTTAATTTAGCTCTAGTCGCTGATGACATTATTATATATGTAAGAGTCCCAAGAGATTCCATCCCAAAACTCTTTTTTTTCCTTTCACAATTTTTAGTAACATTTTCCATGATAATAAAAAAATATCCCCTGGTAATACTCTCTGTCACCCCGCACTTTCCCCTTTGAAATTCCATTCTCCATCATATTACCTCCCCATCTCAATCATTGTACTTACATATATACAATACCATCCTATTAAGTACCCTCCTCCCTTCCTTTCTCTTCCCTTTACATCTCCTTTTTAACTTACTGGCCTCTGCTACTAAGTATTTTCCTTCTCACGCAGAAGCCCATCATCTGTAGCTAGGATCCACATATGAGGGAGAACATGTGGCACTTGGCTTTCTGGGCCTGGGTTACCTCACTTACTATAATCCTTTCCAGGTCCATCCATTTTTCTGCAAATTTCATAAGTTCACTTTTCTTTACCGCTGAGTAGAACTCCATTGTATAAATGTGCCATATCTTCATTATCCACTCATCAGTTGAGGGACATCTAGGCTGGTTCCATTTCCCAGCTATTATAAATTGAGCAGCAATAAACATGTTTGAGCACGTAATTCTAAGGAAATGAGATGAGTCCTTAGGATATATGCCTAGGACTGCTATAGCTGGGTCATATGGTAGATCAATCTTTAGCTGTTTTAGGAACCTCCACACTGATTTCCACAATGGCTGGACCAGATTACATTCTCACTAGCAGTGTAGGATTCCTCTTTTTCCACATCCCCGCCTACATTTATGGTCATTTGTTTTCATGATGGTAACCAATCTGACGGGAGTGAGATGGAATCTCAATGTAGTTTTAATCTGCATTTCCCTGATGACTAGTGATGTAGAACACTTTTTTAGATGCTTATATGGCATTTGTATTTCTTCCTTTGAGAATGCTCTATTTACCTCTATATCCCATTTTTTGATGGGCTTGTTTGCTTCCTTATTATTTAACTTTTTGAGTTCTTTGTATATCCTAGATATTAATCATCTGTCATATATATTGTGTATGCTCTATAGCCTTTCTAGCTACTGATTTGTAGTTTAATTCCATTGTGGTCAGATAGAATGCAAGGAATTATTTCAATTTTCCTGAATTTGTTAAGATTTGCTTTGTGTCCTAATATATGGTCTATTTTAGAGAATGTTCCATGTGCTGCTGAAAAGAATGTATATTCTGCAGCCTTTGGATGAAATGTCCTGTATATATCTGTTAAGTCCATTCCTTCTATGACCTCATTTAGTCCAGATGCCTCTCTGTTTATTTTTTCCCCGGGATGACCTGTCACTTGATGAGAGTGGGGTGTAGAAGTCACTCATCACCACTGTCTTTGCTGTTATCTGTGACCTTAGTTCTAATAGTGTTTGTTTGACGAATTTGGGAGCCACGATGTTAGGTGCATATATGTTTAGGATTGTAATGTCCTCCTGTTGGAGTGTGCCTTTAATCACTATAAAGTGACCTTCCTTACCTTGCTTGACTAACGTTGGACTAAAGTCTACCCTGTCTGATATTAGGATAGCAACCCCTGCTTGTTTTCTAGGCCCATTTGCTTGAAATACCGTCTTCCACCCTTCCACCCTAAGGTAATTTCTATCCTTTGTAGAAAGGTGAGTTTCTTGGAGACAACAAATTGTAGGATCCTGCTTTTTAACCCAGTGTGCCAATCTATGTCTTTTCTTTGGGGCATTGAGGCCATTGATATTAAGAGATATTATTGAAAGGTGTGTATTTATGTTTACCTTCTTTTTTTTTTTTGTGGTCCTGGTTCTACCTGTGCTCTCTTCTGTTAACTAGAATTTGAGTATTGCTTGTTTTTTCTAGGTTCCTTATATATGTGCTTTTCCTTTTCTTCAGCATGGAGGATTCTATCAAGTATTTTCTGTAGAGCTGGTTTTGTCTTCAAATACTCCTTTAACCTGCTTTTGTCATGGAATGTCCTTATTTCTCCGTCTATTTGAGTGGATAGCTTTGCAGGATAAAGTAACCTTGGTTGACAGTTGTTTTCTTTCAGAACTTGGAATATATCACCCCAAGCCCTTCTGGCTTTAAAAGTTTGTGTTGAATAATCTGCTGTAATCCTGATGGGCTTACTTTTGTAGGTAACTTGATTTTTCTCTCTAACTGCTTTCAATATTTTTTCTTTGGTTTGTGTGTTTGGAAGTTTGATTATAATATGGCGAGGAGAGGTTCTTTCTGGGTTTTGTCTGGCTGGGGTTCTAAAGGCTTCCTGTACCTGTATTGGCACCTCTTTCCCAATTTGGGGGAAATTTTCTTCTATGATTTTGTTGAAGACACCTACTATGCCTTTTGAGTGAAATTCTTCTCCTTCTACTATGCCCTGAATTCTAATATTTGATCTTTTCATAGTATCTTGAATATCTTGAAATTCCCACTCATACTTTTCTATAAGTTTGTCTTTCTCTTTGTTGTCTTCTATTAGATCTGCCACCTGTCTTCTAGCTTAGATATTCTGTCCTCTCCTTCATCCATTATACTGGTGAGATTTTCTACAGAGTTTTTTATTTCATTAACTGTGTTCTTCATTGCTAGTAATTCTGACTGGTTTTTCTTTATTATTTCTATTTCCTTATTTATGTCTTGTATTGCCTTCTTTATTTCATGAAATTGGTGTCCTGCATCTTCTTTGATTCCTTTGATTTCCTCTTTAAGTTCCTCTTTGATCCCTTTGATTTGTTCTCTGACTTCTTTGAACATATTTACAATCATTCTTTTGAAATCTTTTTCAGGCATTTCCTCTAACTTGTTCTCACTGGAGGTCATTTCTGATGCATTAATACTTTTAGGTGGATTTATATCGTCTTCCTCTTTAGTGTTTCTCGTGTTATAATGTATATATTTTTGCATCTTGGATTATGTTAATGCTTGGATTTTCTAGCTAGCTGGGTATTCTTAGCTGTATCAGTTGATTTGATGTTATATATTTTCAGGGCAGGAGGTTAAGGTGTTAGATGTGGCTCTTAAGACTCTGAGAGTATCTACAAAGGTGCTCCTAGGGATTGAGTTTCCCTGCTATGGGAGTATTCAAGTGGGCTGAGTGGAATAAAACACCGGTAGATTCTAAAAGTTAACTAAACACTGTACCCATTCAGTCAAAAACAGCCCCAAGTATGTATGCCAGAGTTGTTATTATAACAACCAGATCCTCTATCAACACAGAGTGTAAGATATCTGGCCTGGCCGGGCATGGTGGTGCACGCCTTTAATCCCAGCACTCGGGAGGCAGAGGTAGGAGGATTGCCATGTTTTCAAGGCCACCCTGAGGCTACAGAGTTAATTCCAGGTCAGCCTGGACCAGAGTGAGACCCTACATTAAAAAAAAAAAAAAGATTTCTGGTCTTTTGAGGCATCTCAGTCAGCTTGTGACCAAGTGAGACCCTTCCCTGGTGCAAACCCAGTTACCTTGGATGAGTTTGGTCTCAGTCAAGTTGCTGCCTGGGTCGTCGGGCTGCTGTTCTGATTTCTGGAGTGGGCACTGGCTTTTCCTGCGGGGCAAACCAAGCCTGGCAACTGTGGCCCTGCAGATCAGCACCCCCACTGCTGGAACTGCTTCTGCATCTGGGTCTGCTGTTGTTGCCGCTCCTGGGTCTGCTGCTGCTGGGGCCACTGGTACTGGTTCCAGAGCAGGTGATGTTGCTGCCGAACTCTGCTCCTGCTTGGGTCCCGCTGTCGGCTCAAGTTGGCGTGGCCGGGTCTCGGGACTGCTGCTCTGTCCGCTGGATCTGGGCTCAGGTGGTGGGGGAGGGGAGGGAGCCGCACCTGCTGTGGTTCTCTCGCTGCTCCACATGTTCCTCTACCTCGAGGTCTGCTCCTCTGCTGCTTACTGCTCTTCACGTTTCCTGAGTTGCGGAGAGCGCGGTGTGAGGGGAAGCTCCCGCACCTGGCTTTTCCTGCGGCTGGAGCCAGGTCTGGCGACTTTTTGGTGTGCCCCGCCATCATGGCGGTGGTTGGGGGAGCTGCCGGGGCCACTTTTGCCAGCCTGTGCGGGCTCTGGATGCTCTGGAACTCTCCTACTTCTCTGCTGCCACTTCAGTTTCCTATACACCTCACTTTTTAGTAAAAGTGTGTATTTTCCTGAGGTTTTTGGGTCTTTTTCCCCCCCCCCAGGCTGCTTTGGCGTGGTACCTATGCCGCCATCTTAACCCCACAGGAACTTTTGAACTTACTGAAATTTTTATACTCTCAAACTGTTTCTTCCATCTTGTCTTCCAGATCAGAGTTTCTATCCTCCACTTGGCTGACTCTATTCTTCAGGGCTTCTAGAGAGTTTTGGACTTGTTCAATTAAGTTTGCATTTCTAGTACTTTTCTATGTATAATTTCCTTTCCTGTTAAGTTTTTTTTTTTTTTTCATAACCTTTTCTGATTTTCCTGATGATTCTTGGAATTCATCCTTGCACTTCTTTATGTCTTCATTTAGCATGGCCAGCTGATTTTTAAGGTCTTTTTTATTTTCACTGTCCCTCATGTCTTAACTCTCTTTGAACTCCTTCCAGTTTCTTATCTATGAGTTCTAGTTTAGTGATGGCAGTATCCACATGATTATCAGTCCTTTGTTGCTTTCCTGCAAGTTCTCCCAGTAGGTTGGTAAGGGTTGCATTGCTCATAGCTTCAATTTTATGTTCTGATCCTTATGGTTCTTGTATGTTTTGGTTCGATGTATTCATTATGGCTGATCTAACTGTATTTTTTTGCATTTGATTTTTCATGTTATTTCTTTTGTCTGCCAATGACAGTGTATTGAAACGTAGGTGGGTGGATCAGCCTGGGCTCTAGTGCAATGGGGATCTGAGGCAGCCTGGTGCAGTTGTCAAACAGCCTGGGCTTTGGCTGTCACTTGCCAAAGCCACCTATGTAGTGCATGGCAGGGGCGCCAAAGTTGCCTGAATCCACAAGCAGTAATGTGCCAAAGCTGCCTGCATTCAAGCTAGGAGGAACACTGAGGTACCAAGCACTGAAGCAGCCCAAACTCTGGCTGGTAACACTGGCACCCGGAAGCAGTCTGTGCTCCACTGCCACAGGACAATGGCAGATGGCCGGCATAGCAGACAGGTATGGGATGGCACCTGAGCTGGCACAAGCAAGATAGACAGTCTGAGTTTGTGTGGCAGTTGCTGTGGGACTGGGCTCACTGGACATGCAGCAGCAGAAGCAGTAAGTGAACGAGTGGGCCGAGCAGTCTAAACTTCCATGTGCAGGGTTTGATCTGTGCACAGCTGAGCTGTGGATACAGGGAGGGGTGGGCTACCTGCTCCTCAGGGAATCAAGGATTCCCTGTTATTGCCAGGAGTCACTGAACACGTGGTGGTCCGAGCAGTAAATGGGTGAGTTATGGAGCAGTCTGAACTTCCGCACACAAGGATTGATCAGCACATGGTGGCAGACATGGCAGCTATTTGGGGGGAGGGGTGGGCTACCCTCCCACGAAGGGATCTGCAATTCCCTGTCCCCTCCCCGTGCCCTCCCACTCACTATCTATTGAGATTGCTGTCCCCTAAAAGCCCCAGTGAACCCTTAATGTCTTGCCTTTCTTTCCCTGGGATTTGCAGTGCAGCTAGGGGGTCACCATCTTGGCCGGAAGGATCGCTTATAATATTTTTGACTTAATAATTGGTTATTGTTTGCTCACAATCCTTTTAAGTTTGCCATATTTATTAGGACCTCAAAATAGATTGTCAGACTCCATATAGTCAAAATCCATTAACAGTTTCTATTCCACTACAAGTGTACAAGATGTTTTATTATTCCACTTCAAGATGTTTAAGTGTATCCCACAATTCCCTCATGTTCTGACACAGGAACTTTTGAACTTACGGAAATTTTTGAACTCTCAAACTTCCATCTTGTTTTCCACATAAGAGTTTCTATCCTCCACTCGGCTGACTCTATTCCTGAAAGCCTCTAGAGTTTTGGACTTGTTCAATTAAGTTTGCATTTTCTACTACTTTTCTATGTATAATTTCCATCCCTCTGTCAAGCTCCCTTTTCACATCATTTTATAATTTTCTTGATGATTCTTGAAATTCATCGTTGCATTTCTTTATGTCTTCATTTAGTATGGCCAGCTGATTTTTAAGGTCTTCTTGTTTTTCACTCTCCCTCAAATTGATTTCAGCCTTTGTGAAGAAAGAAGAAGTGACTTTGCTCTATACTTGTCACCAGCACTGGGTTTTGTCTCTTTGTTTTCTGCTTAATTTCAAAGATACAATGCAGTTACTTTTTTGGCAGGGGTCAGGGGGACTCGTCCCTAAAAAAACAAGCACTAACTATATTTGCAATAGCAAAAGGTTAAGTAATTTCTTATGTATAGTTACACTTGAGCAGTACTTCAGTGGAACTTCGAAGGATATTTTTCATCACTAAATTACACTTGGCAATTACTGCAGGTTGCCTGCAGATTGGGCAGTGATACTGTGTGAGCCTCAGAGGTTGTGTGTTGTGTGTGTGTACACTTGTGTGCGTCTTATTTCTATTCAGAAATCCTATAATATGAGGTAGCTGATTTTGTCAATTAACTAGGGTGCTGGATGGTAGAGAATTTTGTCAGTCAACTATGTACACACAGGTAAATACTGTTTCTTAGACAAAGGTAACTTTTTATATAGTTGCAAAATTCCATTATATTCCATTGACAAAGAAACATTAAGAACTTTGCATAGCTGTATGAAAAGCAACTAATTTTTTAAGGAATAAACATTTTAAAGTCAGCAGAACATACTGTGTCCTTGCAGAAGTTGATGTGCTGAGGAGCAGAGTTATGGGTGAGTCTTATTTTTTTTTTCCTTAGCTTTCCAGGCTTAAGAAGTTTTTATTTCTTTTTTATGATGTTTGGAAGATAAATGAAGATTTGATATTCTTCCATTATCTAAAAAGGATAAATTATTCATGCTCAGTGTGTGAACTTATTTTGTAGCAAATGGTGTATCATAGGATTTGTTCAAATAACAGACATTTTGAGTATATGAATATACATAATCATAAACAAGAAATGTACCTTGCTGTATTTTCCAATAAGCAACCCTCCCCCCATTTTAAGACATTAAACTAGGCATCATTTAACCTTGTCTTCTTGATATGCCTGGAACTTTGTTGTGATTAACACTAACTCTTTCGTTTGTGTTTCAGGAAGATGGAGAGTAAGCATTTAAAACTGTGAACACCATTCACACAGTCCTTGGGCCAATGACCCACAGGTGACTTGGTATATAGTTCATTGCTAATTATAAAATTATAAGAAATCCTTTTGAAATTTAAGCTATAGTAGAAAAATTGGCCACTTTTTGTTTTGATCAAGGCCATGGAATAAATGGATCCAAACATTTAAATATTTTTATCTTATTTTGATTTTTGCTAACTTTCTCCTTAAAACACTGAGTAGTGGTAATTATATGGAAAACCACACTATGAGAATTGTGCTGGGCTCCTCCCTGGGCAGGTAGTGCTGTGGAAGAACCAGACCTGCTGGTTCCTCCCAAGGTGTTAAGGAGGAAGATGAGCATATAACGACTCAGAAACCTCTCCTAGCCACCAGAGAAAACCACACTGAGTCAGGAGTCTTTTCAAAGCATGAACTCACAGAAAAAAAAAACTCATTTTATTACTATGAGCAGTTGCCTATATAAAGTTGGGGATGAAGGTGGGGATTTTGGGGTGGGGGATGAGAGGTAAGGACCAATAGTAAACTGTAACTATTGAAATGCTAATTATAATTGCCACCAGGAGGTGGCAAGCAAGAAGCCATTAGGCATCTTGCTGAGTCCTAGCTGGCCAGAGACAGGTCGCCCAACTTTAGCTAGGCTCAGGAAGTTCCACTAGGCCTCACGCCTGGGCCTTTCAGCACCCAACAGAATTGGACTATTTAAGATGGTTGATATTTTTAATTTTATATCTTTTGTATAGATCTACAAGGAAATGTTTTGTAATTTGTTTTTGTTATTAGGATCCAGGATTTTGCAGCCATAGGTTAGATAATATTGTTTAGTACGATTTGCTTGCATGTCAATAACAAACAGGATCCACAAATCATGATACTGGACACATTGCTGAGGCACTCTGAGCATCAAGGCGAGTGCTGACAGTACTTCTGTAGATGGGGATGTCCCGGGCTGGGTTCAAGAGCTGCTGTAAATGCCACTTCTCCATGCTCCAACAGCATGAGGTCACTCGTTTTCCCAGCCTTCTGGGGCCACTGACGAGGGTGTTTGTTGTCCCAATAGTAACTGGCAGCATGGCGTACCTGCAGTGCACCTGACAGCATTAAAGCAAGGCTTTATTCTAAAACAGAATAAACTCTTCAATAAAAAAAAATAGATTGCAGAAGTATTTTTTTTTTATTTTTACTTATAACTATTGAATGTGTACCTACTATTACATATGGTTTTCCAAGGTCCTCATACATTTCATCTTGAACTTTACTACTGCCTTTCATTTATATTGGGACACAATGTACTCAAAAGCCTTCATCCTGCCTTTATTCTATAGAAAGAGAACTCTTTGCACTTGAAAGGCTTTGGCTTACCCTGTGTCCCCAGGTAATCTAAACACTGCATTACTTCATCCCACCCTTTATTTGCAATGAGCTGAATGTACCTAAGAGTCTTATTTACACCCTTCATCTCTGGTATGCTGTGAGATTCTCAAAGATTTTAATTTTCAAATTATCTGCAATATGCTGGATTCTCCTCATAAATTATGGCCCATTGTTGATCTCTGGGGTAATCTATATACCCCAAAACTTCAACCCAACCTTCATCTCCAGTAAATATCATGCATATAAAAAACTTTTCTCAACCATGCTTCTCTGAGGTAGTCTGCTTGTTTTCCCCTTTTGGGAGCATACCCTTCATCCAATATAAGTATGCTGAGAGTGAAAAACAGAAATAAATACATAAGTATGCTAAGAGTGATAAATAACAAAATCCTAAATTAATCCATACAAAGTAGTTAAAAATAAAAGAGATACACTATAGAAGTAATTCAATTAAGTAGAAATATTGAAGAAAAACTAAATGGAACATTTTGGACATAGAAATATTTGCTAAATAAAATTGTCATTTGAATGTGTACCAGTAGAAAGAATCAGGTAGAGAAGACAATATATGAGGTGAAATAAAGTGAGGAAAAATCAGGATACTATTCCAATATGGAGAAACATAAATTAATAAGAATATAAGTGGGAATTTCACAATATTTGAAACCATGTAAAAAGACCAAATTTAAGGATCATGCTCATAAAAGATGGTAGTGAATTGTATTTTAAAGTCATAAAATAAATCCAATGAAATATTAATACAAAAGTTTTGTAAATTAGATAAGCAGATGTCACTTCACATAGTAAGGCATTCAGAATATTAAACAGAAAAAAAAAAAAAGCTGCCATGACTAGCTTTTCTAAACTCAGAATGCTTACATTACTCCCAGCAACATAGGAGGAGAAGATGAGCAAATTCCCTGGCAACTTGTGATGTGAACACTAGACAACAGTAGCAGAGTGAGAATACAGAGAGAGAATTCCTGTCTCAAAGACGGGTACAGGTGATAACGTCTCCAGAAATTTGTGTTGTGATGACATGGATTGTCATGTGTTGGTACACACACACACACACACACACACACACACACACAGAGAGAATGAGAGAGAGACAGAGAATATAGAGAGTGGCAGAATGTTGGAAAAATACAAGTCTTTTATAATAAGTATAAATATAAAATATTTTTAATTCCTCCTTCAAAAGAAACACGGTAGGAGCCAGGCATGGTGTTCCACGCCTTTAATCCCAGCACTCGGGAGGCAGAGGTAGGAGGATCGTCGACAGTTTGATTGAGGCCACCCTAAGACTACATAGTGAATTCCAGGTCAGCCTGAGCTAGAATGGGACCCTACATTGGGGGAAAAAAAAAAAACAGTAGGGGTTTAGAGATGACTCACTTGTTAAGACATTCATGTGCTAAGCCTAATGATCCAGGTTCAATTAATTGCTCATTATTCACCTAGATCCAAAAGCAAAAATTGGTACGTGTATCAAGAGTTGATGGCAGTGCCTAAAAGAGCTGGGGTGTCCATGTCCACTAATATTCATTCCTTTGCTTCTCTCTTCTTCTTTTGATAATTTTTTTAAATGATGTGCAGTAGCTAATTTAATTGCAATGCACATCCTATCTATTGTCTCCAAAAATTTCTCAGATCCATAAACCATAGATTCTTCCTTTCAATAAATGCATAGGAAAGCATTTGTAAGTACATGGAACTAGGAAACAGGCCAATGTTCCTGTTCTAAGATGTGACAAAATCATCTATAAACCAAAACTAGTCACAAGAAACAAAGGACAAAAGACAAAAATAGAGATATGTGGGTGTAATTCTGTAAGTGGTTCTGGGAAGGAAGATGGAGGACAGCAAATGTTAGAACACGAATTGATTAAAATTATGAATGTTATGTATAAGCCATATGGAATGTTACTAATTTGCTAGGACTTTTTTTTTTTTTTTTACAAAAATAGAGTTTATGAAGAAGTGCTCTGTGGGTGTGGATAATGCTGCATCCATATGTAGATACTTTTTTTTCTTTCAATGTAGGTTCTTATTCCATCTCAAACTGACCTGGAATTCACTATGTAGACTGAGTGTGGTCTTGTACTCACCTCCATCCTCATACCTCGGCCTCCTGAATGCTGGGATTAAAGGCATGTTCCCCACTCCTGGCCCCAGATGTAGATAGCTACTGAAAAAGAATTCAGGACCATGGGCAAAATACCCACCCCCCAGTGAGTTGGTGGTAATGGAGACCTCTGATGCCCCAAAACAATAGAGGCTATTACCAAGGGACTTTGTTGCCCAACAGAACTCAATGATGAGGTTCTATTGCTGAAGGCCACACATTATTTGGCTGTATGACATTAAGAAACCAATGTATATCTGCACAGGAAGTCTCATTTCTGGCATCTAGCTTTCATAGTGTTGAAAGGGGTTGTGCAGACTGCTGGAGGAGGATCTTCATCAACAGTCTTACCAGAGGTAGGTACTGGTTGCTACACAATTGGCCAGCCAGGTAAGATGTGCCCTCTGCTTTAAGAGTTACATGAATGTTATCTCTCACTCTGCATAGCAATAAACTCAAAATGGATCATTTTGCCTTATAAAATACTTGAAAATTGCTACATGAAAAGGTAAGGAAATCTCATCTAATTATGGGAACCACTCTCTGTCTCCCCCTCTCTCTTCCTCTGTCTGTCTGCTTCTTTCTGTCTCAAATAAATGAAAAATAAATAAAATATTTAACAACTAATTTGTGGAATATGAAATTATTTCCTCTGAAGTTTGACAAAAGTACGAATATGTGTCCTCTTCAGTCTTTTTAAACACAGTGCAGAAGACTTGGTGATAGTTAATTACATTGTCAGTGTAGTTGGATTTGTAATACATGAGGCACTTATGAATCCCACCTCATAGTGTGTCCATAATGACTATTTTCTTGAAAGGATTAATTAAAAAGTGGTGAATGTAGGTGCTGTTAGTTCAGTGTAGGTGCTGTTAGTTCAGGACAAAATGGAGTCACCAAGGACTGCAGGAGGGTGACAGAGACATAAGGAAGTAGGTGATCCACATTCCTCAGGAAACTGCCTAGCCATTATCCCTTCCTTGCCTAAAATGCCCCAGGTATAGGTTTCCTGCCTCCTTATCACCCACCCTGTCTCATACCCTAGCTATTTCCCTTCCTCACTTTCCCCACACTGAAGAACTCTATATAGCCCACTATATGTAATCTCAAAGTTGACTGCTATGCCCTTAGAGTCAATCCAGGCAGCTCATGATTTTTTCCCAAAATAAAGCTTCCATCTTTCCCTCAGAGTGGTCTCCGTGGTCTTGGTCCCTCGTGAACCTTACATCTGGTGCACTGACTCAGACAGGATGTCTTCTGGTTTCCCTCTTGCATGACAAGACCTCCTTTTCCCCTGACCAGACCACCGAGCTGCTATTTGACCGTCTGAAAGCCTCGGACCACATCTGTCTGATACAGGCTGTCACACACACCACAATTCAGCCTCACTCTTCTTCCCTTCTCTGTCTCCTCCCTCCTTCTCAGTAAATTTCCCTCTTGGTTTGGCCTGGGCTCGGGTTTCATCCCTCTTTATGGAAGCCATGCCTGCATGCCATTAGGCCCCAAACCCAGGTCTCCAGAGAGATGCACTCTCGACACCTTGGGTCTCACTCTTTGCTCTACCATATCCTGAGGCATTCCTTTTGATTCAGTTACCATCTCTGAACCCCGCCCCCCCAACTCTTTCTTCCTCCTCTCCCTCTTCCTCCTGATTTCTTATCTTATACTGCCAACCACTTTCATCTTCCACAGCCATCTGCTTTTGCCGTCAGGAGCACAATCACCCTCCTCGCCCACTAACAGGCTGAAAGGCTGACCATTGCAACATGTACAGCCTCTGCCTTTGTGGGATGTGCAGACCTCATTCACCCTAACAACTCAGGGGTTCATATTGGTGTTTTGTGTTAATCCAGCTAGAGTTCTGGTTTATTTTACTGTCACCCTTGTTTTGCTCTTTCCCTGTCTCCTTAAGAACTTAAATCCTCTATGACTTGTGGACATCTTATTTTTCTCTGCAACTCTACTTGGCCATATCCATAAGCTGGACAATGGGTCCAAATGGACTGAAGATGGTACTTTTGACTTCTGTATTCTCACTGATTAAAAAAAAAAACTTCTGCCAACATACAGGCAAATGGTCTGAAATACCCTATTTTTCACTCTGCATGCATGGCCTTCTCTCTGCTCTACCTGCTTTTCTCACCAGGTCCTTCTAGGCACCTCCTCCCAACAGCTTCTCCAGCTCCCTCAGCCTCTCCTCACGGCCTGCCTGGTAACAATGTTTGATTTTAGTCTCTGGATTTATAAATAGAATACAAATTGAAAATGGGAATCCATTACTTCTAAAGAATTAATGAGTGAATATGTGGATGGAAAATGGTTGTCTAGATTCTATATGAAAAGTGCAATGAGAATGAATGTATATGTGTGTATGTTGGGGGCTCTCAGCCCTAAGGATGCAGAATGATTTCTGTTCTGAGCAGTGCCATTTCATTGTGGGGATGTTTTGCACCAAGCCCACTCTCTGAGATGGCATAGCCAATTTTTCCTGTTGAGTGTCCCCCAGAAGAAACTCTAAAAGTAATTAGGATCATAAAAATGCAAGATTCAAAGGAAGAGGGGAGGATACTTAATAGGTTGATATTGTATATATGTAATTACAATGATTGTAATGGGGAGGTAATATGATGGAGAATGGAATTTCAAATGGGAAAGTGTGGGGGTGGGGAGGGAGGGAATTACCATGGGATATATTTTATAATCATGGAAAGTGTTAATAAATATTAAAAAAAAATGCAAGATTCTCCAGTTGTAAGATGGCAGGATTGGAAATCAGCCTATAGCCCTGCAGGAAATCCAAAACTCTCCCTGGAATTTAAAAAGAAACCAAAAAAAAAAAAAAAAAAAAAAAAAAAAAAGCTCTTTCTTAGCTTTCCTGCCTTTCAGAGCTAGGGGGCTGCAAGCACAGGGAATCTCAGTATCCTGGCCCCGGCATGATGATGATTGATTGCCAAGTCACTATGGAGACTTCTTATAAGAAATTTGTAACTGTTTTACATTTACTTTATCTTTTTTTTTTTCAAAACAGCAGCAAACTTAAAAGAGATTTATTTGTGATTTCCTATATATTTAGCTTGTAAATACAAGACTGTAAATGTATTAAGAGACAATTTCATTTAAGGTTTTCATTGTGTTTCACTTCAAGTACTGCACAAGTTAAAATCTGATAAAGGATTTACATTCGATTATCTGAAACTCCCCATCTCAGGTGGAACTTCAGTGTATGAACATAAAATATAAAGTTAAATTCTGTGTGGAATCCTATAATTAGGGAAAAAATAAAAATGGAGAAAAACAATGTTAAAAATGAGAATCTGGATCATCACAGCTTATTAATCTGTGGGACCTGAGGAATAAGGTGGAAGGTCGTGTATTAGAACAAAATATGAAGCTGAGTGTCTGCATTGTTATAGGGGAGTGACTGGGAATTGCTGGACTTGCCATGATTATTTTCTCTATTGTATACTCAGACAGTGGGAAGCATGGAGGTGTGGGACATTACAAGCATGAAACTGCCATGAGCAGTGCATGGACCTCACAGTAAATGCTGTGATGCTGATGAAAGTGAGGTATGTGAGGATCTCTCCACTGCTTGAACAATGGAGGAGACAATGCTGCCATGTCTGCATGAGCTGTATGAGCAGCAAACCTTTCTGACCTTTTCACCTCACATGTTGACTTGGAAACTCCAAGGAAATCTGCTTACATGATTTCAGTGTCTATTCGTTCAAATGGCTTGTTGAAATTAGTCTGAAAACAAGTATGCTCAGGAGATTATCCCAGTGGGATTTATGCCTGGATATACCTGAACTTATAGCACCTGAAGCAAGAGATGATCCTCACAACATGTTTTTCACCTGGTATTTATGACCTTGATATAGACCTCAGATGCAGAGCTTCAGGGTTATATTCTGTACTTCCCAAAGGAGGGTGGCACAGATGAGAACAAAAGAAATTTGTATATAAATATCCCTTTTAGTCAGCAATAGTAGTAAGAGTGGATACACACACAAGCAGGCATATGTTATATGTGTATCTACCTGATCCTGCACATTACAGAAGACTTCTAAACATGGGGAAGCTGATCAGTTTCACTTTTGTCCTATTTTTTCCAGTGCTTTCTGACCTCTTCTGCAGTTTGATAGAAACAGGCTGCTTTTGGAGACTAAAGCAAAATACAGAAAGTGACAGAGATATGTGTAAGGATTGTATGTTTTACATTAATATATCAAACAAGTATATGAGCAAATATGATTCATTGAAACAGCTTTACCAGTAAGTGTCAGATTGGTTACTTAATTTTCCATTTGAAAGTCATGAATAATGTGTAAGAAGTCTATATATGGGCACACTAAGAGGTTTTTGATCCCTTGCTCTTTTCCACCCTAGCATATCACTTATGAATGAATCAAAATTTATTTTATACTTTACTGAGCAGAATTTTTCCACAGTCAAATGTATCTGATTTGTTCAGATTTCAATGAACATCTTCTTGTTCCTGATTGTGGTTGAATCCCATTGTGGTCAGATAGAGTACAAGGGATTATTTCAATTTTCCTGATTTGTTAAGGTTTGCTTTGTGTCCTAATACATGGCCCATTTTAGAGAATGTTCCATGTGCTGCTTAGAAAAACCCATATTCTGTGGCATTTGCATAGAATGTTCTGTAAATATCTGTTAGTTCCATGACTTCATTTAATCCACATGTCTTTCTGTTTGTTTGTTTGTGGGAATGACCTGTCAATTGATGAGAGTGGGTTAAATTTAAATCATCCACTACAATTGTGTTTGGTGTTATATGTGACGTAAGTCTCATAGTGTTTGATAAAACTGGGAGGCCCCATGTTAGGTGCATATATGTTTAGGATTGTAATGCCCACCTGTTGTTGTATTCCTTTAATCAGTACAAAGTGACCTTCTTTATCTTTCCTCACTAATGTTGGTTTGAAGTCTATCCTGTTAGATATTAAGATAGCAACCCCTGCTTGTTTCCTGGGCCCATTTGCTTGAAATATCATTTTCCATCCTTTCACCTTAAGACAGGGTGAATCTTTTTATTGAGAGATGACTTTCCTGGAGGTAACAAATGGCAGGATCCTTCCTTTTAATCCAGTCTGCAAGTCTGTGTCTTTTGTTGAGGCCATTGATATTAAGAGTTACTATTGAAAGGTATGTATTTATTCTCACCATTCTTGTTTTGCAGTGCTTCCCATTTTCCCTTTAATCTCTTATTTTAACTGTTATTTGAATATGATTTAGTTTTTCCTATTCCCTCCTGTCTGTGCTTTGCTTTCTCTTCAGTGTGATGGATTCCTTCAAGTATTTTTTGTAGAGCTGACTAAGTTGTCATAAATTCCTTTTGCCTGTTTTTATTTTGGATTATCCTTATTTATCCATTAACTTAGATAGATAGCTTTGCAGGATGAAGTAATCTTGGCTGACAGTTATTATCTTTCAGAAATTTGGATACATCATTCCAATTCCTTCTGGCTTTTAATGTTTGTGTTGAGTAATCTGTTGTGATTTAGATGGGATTTCCTTTGTTTGGTGACTTGTTTTTTCTCTCTAACAGCTTTCAATATATTTTCTTTGGATTTCATGTTTAGTACTTTACTTATAACATGATGAGGAGAGGTTCTTTCCAAGTTTTGTCTGTTTTGTGTTCTGAAAGCTTCCTGTATCTGCATTAGCATTTCTTTCCCAATTTGGGGAAATTTTTCTTCTACGATTTTGTTGAAAGTGCATACTAAGCCTCTGGAAATTCTTCTCCTTCTCTACCCTGAATTCTAATGTTTAATCATTTCATAGTGTCCTGGATATCTCAAAATTTCCATTCATACCTTCCTATTAACTTGACTTTCTCTTTATTGGACTGTATTAGTTCTGCCACGTGGTCTTCTAGTTTAGATATTCTGTTCTCTCCTTTATCCATTCTACTGGTGAGACTTTGTACAGAGTTTTTTATTTGACTGTGTTCTCCACAGCTAGCATTTCATTCTGTTTTTTCTTCAGTATTTCTATTTCTGTAGAAAGCTATACTTTGAAGAACACAGTTACTTCTACCTTGCTTCATATTAGATCTGGTGTTCATATTAGCTGGTGTTCAATATTAAGTGGCAGAGAGAAAGTCTCATTTCAAGTAGATGCTCATCCTTCACATATGAGCATATAATTTCTAATGTCTGTGAATAGAGAGCAATTTTCTTTGTCTGTCAAACTGGACAGACTTTTCTCATAGACACAAACCTCTCAGATAATAGAGATATGAGATGCCAAGATATTTTCTTCTTTTTGTAACAGGGTACAGGAATAAGAAAGGTACCAACTATATATTGTGTTCCTCTATTGCTGTGTTTGGTTTGGACATAAGAATAGAAAGAATTTGAAACATAATCAGTCAGGTGTTTTGTCAAAATTCCAAGTAACACATTGGTGAAGGACACAATTAAGAAAGGATTGTAGAATATTTGTACTCCTGGTAAAATAGGGATGTAACTCAAAGTTGTGATTACTTAAACCCTTCTGAGATCCTAAAGTGGCCAATATTACAAGTGGTAGACGCTACAATTTGCTAGCAGGATTGATATGTTACAAACAGAAATTTCTTTTTTTTTCCACTTCTTCTACTACTTTCTTTTTATTAAGTTGATACTTTGTATGGACACATTAACTCTTTTTACCATCATTCCTCTACTCCCTGTCCCCATTGCACTGAGGAACTTCCTACTGGGATTACTGGTATACCCACCATGTAGTTATTGGTAATGTGTTGTGAGTAGAAGTCTGTTATTTGGGGGAATGCAATACTCCACAATACATGTGCCCTCGTACAAACACACACACACACACAGTGTGGTCTTCCAATAACATGAAGATGACTATACCCCTCATATACACACCAAACTAACATAAACAAGATTGCTACTGGATTTATTTTTCATTTCTTACAATTGAGAATTACAGCTTGAAGATATGAACAATTTTTTCTATCTGGTATAGGTCTATTTTCAAGGTCACATATGACCTACATAGTCTTTGCTCCAGTTTCTCATTTGCTAAAGATGAATCTAGAATTATCTTTCCCTCCCTCCCTCCCTCCCTCTCTCCCTCTCTCTCTCTCTCTCTCTCTCTGTGTGTGTGTGTGTGTGTTGTGTGTGTATGTATATACATATATATGCATATGTATATCATATAACTTTATGAATTGCCTTTCATGTAATAATTTCAAAATACCTAATTGATCCCTATGTCATGCAGGATGATATCCTTACATAAAGGTGAATGATTACATGAGAATTTCAGGCAAAAGAATCATTTATCACATGTTTACCTGTACACTCTAATTGTTTTGAAGCCTCGTCCATAATGATTACTGTATTTCTTTTCAGTGTGCCAGTTAAGAAATATCAATATATTCTGACAATGATTTTTGTCACTGAGGAGATCAACAGAAATCCCAAACTTATACCCAACAAGTCTATTAATTTTTACTTCAGTCCTTCCAAGTGTGATGATTCATGGACTATTATCTCTTTTCTAAGTTCTGGTATTGTTCCTAATTTTAGCTGTGAAACAAACGAATGTGATTTTCTACTATTCACAGGACCATCATGGGCAACAAGTGCCAAAATTGGGACATTGTTTTCAATCTTTAATTATGGGCAGGTGAGACTTTGTGATATGCAGAATAGAAATCCTGTTTCATTTCTTACCTTTCTCATGTGCTTAAGGATATTTCTAGTAGATACCTGGTTTATCCATGTATTGTCAGATACAATTCTTAGAGATAATAATCAGTGATTTGGTGGGGTATTAGCACTTAATTTTAAAAAATTATTAGAGGAACTGTGGAAACATACAAAGTTATTTCCTTAAATGTTTCAGTACTTTTCCAGAGTCTTATACATAGTGAAATATAGCTAATAATGGTGTGAGCAATCATTCTTGCCAACATTCTTCCCAAGTGGTGATTAACACAATTCAGATCTTAGATTGAAGTTTCATCCAGTGTTCTTCTTCATATTGATTTGTATGTTCTGTGTCCTTTAGATTCACTATGGCCCATTTCATCCTATTCTGAGTGACCATAATCAGTATCCTTATCTGTATCAGATTGCCCCCAAGGAAACAAGACTGTCTTTTGCCATAGTCTCCCTAATGCTTCATTTCAACTGGACTTGGATGGGGTTGGTCATCTCTGATGATGACCAAGGTATTCAGTTTCTCTCAGACATCAGAGAAAAGATGCAAGGAAATGAACTCTGTTTAGCTTTTCTGAATGTGATCCCACTAAACATGAAGTTATACAAGACAAGGGCTGAGAAATATTATAAACAAATTGTGACATCATTGGCAAATGTTGTGACCATTTATGGTGAAATGAATTCTACATTGGAAGTGAGCTTTAGAAGCTGGACATATTTAGGCATCCGTAGGATCTGGGTCACCACCTCACAGTGGGATGTCATCACAAATACAGGGAGAGACTTCATTCTTGACTCATTCCATGGTGCTTTCACATTTTCCCATCATCATCCTGAAATTCACAATTTAGAAAAAAATATGCAGACAATGAACATTTCTCAATATCCAATAGACATTTCTGTGATGAAATCAGAATGGATGTACTTTGATTGCTTGGACGTTGAATCTACATGTATAACACAGAGTAAGTGTTCAGCCAACACCTCATTAGAATGGTATGCAAGTCAACGATTTGATACAGCCATGGATGATGAGAAGTATAACCTATACAATGCTGTGTACGCTTCAGCATATGCTTACCATGAAATGTATTATCAACAGGTAGATAGTCAGCCATTGAGAGAACTCCTCGAAGATAACTGCCCAAAGGTATGTACTGTCATCATTGTTACCTTCTCAGTAGTTCCATACATATTTAAACCAAGTTGCTGGAATGCTCTCAATTGTGGATGTGTCTACTTTAATTTCTATGTGTCTATTTTAATTTCCTAGGAAGTAAATCTAAACTGAGTTTATTAGTTAGTTTTTTCAGGGAAAATACTTGATCAAAATAACTTAGTTGAGAATGGTTACATTCTACCTCAGAGTTCAAGACTATAGTCCATCATGATGGTGACATTCTGTTTTCTGATTTTTTTAATTGAATTAATTTATTTTTTGTTAGGGAAAAAGAGAGAAGGAGGGAGAGAGGGGAGAGACAGAGAGAGAGATTGAGAGAATGCGCATGCCAGGGCCTCCAGCCACTGAAAACAAACTCCAGACTCATGTCCCACCTTGTGCATCTGACTTACATTGGTCCTGGGGAATTGAACTAAAGTCTTTTGTCTTTGCAGACAAATGCCCTAACTGCTAAGCCCTCTTTCCAATCAGGCACCTACCCTTTGAAAGCAAGGGTGATGAATAAATGAGGTCATCTAGCTTTCCCTGATTACAAACCCTTCTCCCATGAAATAATGCCACTTGCATTCAGAAGGATCATTCCATGTTTAGTTACCTACCCTAAAACTTCCTTAGTGACATGTCCACAGATTTGTGTCCATGCTAATTCTAACTACAGTGAAGCAGACAACTGTGACAAACCATAACTGTGGATACATGATGAAGACACTGAATTTAATGACATTAGTTTTGAGTGATCCATTTTTTATATGATACATGATCCTGATACCATGCTCAACTGTTTTAAGTATTTGATATGTAATTCTAGTTATTTTTCTAATCATGAAGTGCTTGAAATCTAGATATGAGCTTGCTTTTCCCATTCCAAAGTATCCTGATTGGTGTTATTGAAAGGCATTTTGAGTTGTTAAAGTAATTCTGTATCACTGTTAATATTGAAGACCTTAAGGCTTTAGTTAATGTTGCATTGATTTCTATAAATATAATGGGCTTTAAGGCTTATCTCAATAGCCTTACCTAACATTTGGTGAACATTTTTATCAGTTTCCCCAAAAAGAAACTGATAAAAATGTAGTAATATTAAATTTATAGCTGGAAATTGATTTACTTCAGAATATTGGGTACATGCAGTAAAGTTTCACATTACTCATATCATACATTATGTCTACTTGTGTATGCACTTAATTGGAAAATGATACATTTCTTTTAGTTTTATCACACTCTGAAGAACATGCAATTTATTAACCCTGTTGGAGACCTAGTCACTTTAAATGAGAAAACAAAATGTGATGCAGACTATGATATTTCCCACATTACAAATTTTCCACATGGTCTTGGAATAAAGGTGAAAATAGGACAGTTTTCTTCACATGGTTCCCTTGGTCAACAATTGTATTTGTCTGAGGAGGCAATAGAGTGGGCCATGGGGAGTAGGCAGGTATGTTTACCTGACTGTAATGCTTTACTATAGACATAAGTAGATAAAATCATGTGGGGACTTATGTGCTCATCACAATTTGGTCAATTACCACATGTTGTTCAGGATTCTCTTTCCAGTGTCCTAGATTTTATTTCTATCTTTTGAAAAAGTATATATAGAAATGACAAATTATTTCATCAAAATCTTCATAGGTATGACAAGATATAGTGTACTAAATGGAGGGTGGCATTTCAACTTTATTGTAGATGTAGATAAAAATTTTAATAATTGTGAGTGTTTCAACATGTACTTATGAATGGAGTATATAACATGGCTAACTTTGACAACTATAGTCCTGGTTTTCCTCAGATTCCCTCCTCTGTGTGCAGTGAGACTTGCGGGCTTGATTTCAGGAAGTTCCGACAGGAGGGAAAGGTAGCCTGCTGTTTTAATTGTTCCCCCTGCCCAGAAAATGAGATTTCTAACAAAACTGGTAAGTTGAAGGCTTAGAGAATCTTTCTCACCTTCGACTGTTTTCTCTACCTAAAGTGGGAACCTGTAGGACCCTTGAGGGAACCTGAAGAAACAGATAATATCCCTTCCTTGCTTAATGTAATCACTTGGTTGAAATGATAAATACTTGCCACCATAAGAATAGCATTCACATGATGCCATGAGCCACATTTTTAGTTCCTAGATTCACTGTATATTGCATATATTCATTGTATATACCAATTCTTCCATGATAAAAAACACTCACTGATATCCAATAGTTAGTGAATATATTATCACTATCAAGGAATTTCACACACACATATAAGCTTCTTTGACTGTACATAAAATGAAGTTTATAAGAAGGAATCTTACACATCTTTATCTTCTCTGTACCCAATAGGTAGGTGATGGATAGGAAATGCTGTGACAAGTCATTTTTTGGCTTTAAGATTTATTTTGTTTATTTTTATATTTAAGAGGGAGGGAGAGAGAAAGTTATAATATGAGTGCTAGCACCTTTATCCACGCAAATGAACTCCAGATGCATGTGCCACTGTGTGCTTCTGGCTTATATGGGTCCTGGAGAGACAATCGTAGGTCCTTAGTCTTAGCAGGCAAGTACCTTAAGCCATCTCTCCACCCCTTTTTTGGCTTTAGAAATATGTAATTTTGGAAATACTTTCAATGTAAGCATAATTTTTTATGAGTATCTATGAAATAACTCAGAAAGAAGTTAATTTTAAGACTTTAGACAATAGCATATCACAGACATTTAAAACCTTTATCAAGAAACACAAATATTCTGATTAAAATATTGGGAGCATTGTTTCAGATGTATATTGAAGCACTTAAGGAGATATGGGAAATGCTCAGAAGTTAAAATAAGAATAAAAAGAAATATATATCTCTGAGATGTCAAGCCTACTAGGTTGAACTTAGAATGGATGAATAGGTGTTATTTTACATTGCCCTCTAGTTTACAGGTGAGAAGGCAAGAAAAATTATGTGGGGGGCATGTTAGTGTAGAACCTAAAGGCCTCAATTGATATGATCAAAGACATTTAAAAATGATATAAATATTAATACCTCAATATTTTCATCTATTAGTGCCTGCAGCATACTCTCATAACCATAGCACTTTTTCCGTGTAGTAGAATTCAAAGTGAATAGGGAAGGGCATTGATACATGATGTAAAAAAAATGGAAAGAGGTTGACATTAATTTTTTGGTATAACTGGGTAACGTCATAAAAATGAATTGAAATAATATTATTGTTAATATATAAAAACTGTTCATTCAAATAAAACTTTAATATACAATTCTAATTAATTACTTAAATACAAACTTTAGTGGTGATGGATAATCAATATTAACAGGGAAGTGTTTTTCATTTGTAAATGTTGACCATATTATGTGTACCAAATAAAGTGGAATGTATGGCTTTATAATGCAGAAAAACTATGACATGCCTATATAATTCATAAAAATGTATGCAGATGAATTTATAATGCATGATTATATATGATTAAGAGAAGTAAAATTATTTAAATGGAAAAATATTTCTATATAAAAATACTCAATAGGATATGCCATATAGTTCTTTTTAATCCCATTTATGATTCAATGTAATCATAATAAAAATTATAAAACACCATGATAGCATATGCAAGTTATATGTTGGAAGATTATCTACTCAGTTCACTATTATGCGCCATGGCAATTCTTTTCAAAGTTATCTTGTTCATAATCCTTTCTAAATAACTTCTTAACCAAATTCTAAAACATAGACTATGGATTGTTGAGGAAGAATTTGGAGAAGTAAGTAAAAGGTATGTCCTCTCAAAATTAGTACATGAATACCTATTCCAAGGAGATAGATTTGAGCAATGGTGACATTAGAGTTAATTATATCTAGGGTTCTCCAATTTCATTCGTATTTTTTAAAAATATGTTTTGAAACAATTATATGTACCTACTGATATCTGAGTACAAAACCATAGGGCATCACCTGATGCAGACAGACCGACTTCATAAGACAGAGAACTGTAGGATGAGGAAACAATCACATCTTATTGTCTAATTTTATGGGTGTTCTCTAATGGTTTTTTGTTTTGTTTTGTTTTTGTTTTTTTGTTTTTCAAGGTAGGGTCTCACTCTAGCTCAGGCTGACCTGGAATTCATTCTGTATTCTCAGGGTGGCCTTGAACTCACGGCGATCCTCCTACCTCTGCCTCCCAAGTGCTGGGATTAAAGGTGTGCGCCACCACTCCTGGCTCTAATGTTTTTAATAGACATAGAATCATGTACCACTCTGATCTTGGACTGCACTGTTTATAGAACTCTGAGATAAATTTTTTTAAATACTTTATCTTTTTTGAGGTAAGCCAAACAGAGGGTTTTCTTTTTAATGAAAGAGAGTATGAGTGAGAGAGAGAGAGGGAGAGAGAAACATAGAATTGGGGTGCAAAGGACTCTAGCCACTGCAGTCAAATTCCAGAAGTATGTGTCACCTTGGGCACATGTGCAACTTACTCATGTGTCACCTTATGTGTCTGACGTATGATGGATGTGGTGAGTCAAGCATGCATCCTTAGGCTTTGCAGGCAAGTGTCTTAATTGCTAAGCCATCTCACCTGTAGTAGAAATTGTAAGAAATACCTCATGTAAGCAATGTTATCATATAATTCTAGTACATTGCAACAAAATTATTTTATTCTTTTAAGAAATAAAAGGATCAGGAGAATTTGTAAATTTAGCTAACTGAATAAAATACAGATTTGTTAGGCTGAGATGGCTCAGCAGTTAAGGTATAGGTGTGTAAACCCTAACCACCTCAGCTCAATTTCCCTATACACACAGAAAGCCAGCTGGACAAATTGGTACATGTATCTGGTATTTGTTTTCAGTGGCTACAGGTTCAGTCTTCCTCTGCTTATGAACAAATAAATAAAATTTTTAAGGCTTTGTTTAATCTGACCATAATATGATAGTCTTTATTCATTGTCATCTGGCTAAAAAGTGAACTATTTTAATTGTCAATGGTAACAAGGAATACAAGTATTGTTCACCTCTGAGACACTTGTTTGCAGTGTGCTGTGCCTAAGAAGGAAACACTGCCACTATCCTGATGATGCCTTGTGTTGTGTGCCAGATATGGAACAATGTGTGAAGTGCCCAATCAATCAATATGCCAGCAGAGAGAAAAACCGCTGTCTCCAAAAAACTGTGACGTTTTTGGCTTTTGAAGACCCATTGGGGATGGCTCTGGCTTGCATGGCCTTGTGCTTCTCTGCACTCACTGCTCTAGTTCTTGGGGTTTTTGTGAAGTACCAAGACACACTGATTGTGAAAGCCAATAATCGAACAAATAGCTACATACTACTCATCTCCCTCATGTTCTGCTTTCTCTGTCCATTACTCTTCATTGGATATCCCAACAATACTAATTGCATCCTGCAGCAGATCACATTTGCAATTCTGTTCACTGTGGCTGTAGCCACTGTTTTGGCCAAAACAATTACTGTGGTTCTGGCCTTCAAGGTCACTACACCAGGAAGAAAGATGAGAGGGCTGCTAGTATCAGGTGTACCTAACTTCATCGTTCCTATCTGTACCTTGATCCAACTTGTTCTCTGTGGAATCTGGATGGGAACATCCCCTCCCTTTGTTGACTCAGATGTACACTCAGAACTTGGCCACATCATCATTGTGTGCAAAAAAGGCTCAGACACTGCCTTCTACTGTGTCCTGGGCTACCTGGGATCTCTGGCTATAGGGAGCTTCACTGTGGCTTTCCTGGCCAGAAATCTGCCTGATACATTTAATGAAGCCAAGTTCCTTACCTTCAGCATGCTGGTGTTCTGCAGTGTGTGGGTCACCTTGTCCCTATCTACCATAGTACCAAGGGGAAGGCCATAGTAATAGTGGAGGTCTTTTCTATCTTGGCCTCCAGTGCAGGGTTGCTAGCTTGCATCTTTTTCCCCAAGTGCTACATCATTTTATTAAAACCAAGTAAAACTTCTCTAAAGAGGATGAAGAAAAAAACATATTACCCAACCAATTGATTTTTAAATTTTACCTCATATGTATTAAAGTATGACCTGTAGAAAACCCTTACACTATTGTAAGCATTAAATATTAAAAAAAAAAAGGTAAGGTATTTGTTAAGGTGTACATGTCTTATTTGTTCTCTAACATTATCAACTTGCTTCTAGAGCCTTCAGGCCAGGTTCCATTTGTCAACACCAACTGAAATCCAGTTTCACAGAGTGGCATATGTTTCAGGAGATTGTTTTCAGTAGCAAGAATAATCATTTTTTCACATTTCAAATTCGTAAATAAAGACACTTGGAAAAAAAGCACTGGTATTGTATTGTGAATTTTGCTCTTATCAGTCTTGATAACTTGAAATGCATCTGATTCATTCTTCAGATTGTCTCAAGAAAACCTGCTATAGTTTTCTGAATAGAGCAAATGTCTATGAGAATGTCTACAAGGTTGTAGTTGAGTGTTCAAAGAATATTCAGAGATACAGTGAGGGTATGTGTTAGAACACATCCACCATACCAAAGGACTTAATGACCATAAGGATGAGGAAGTCTCTCCTAAAATACAGTTCCCAGAACAAAGGTTTCAGAACATAATGATCAAGTTCTTGAGTCATGATGTATGTGTGTTCATGCTGCCCTGTTTCCTGCTTATTATAAGATAACATTTGTTTCAATTCAGTCCTTGCCCTTGAGCAGTGTGAACTCATTTTCCTTGGAACTTAACATCTGTGCAAAACAGTTTTGTTTCTCAAGATGTGTTTAACAATCACCCTTGGCTATAAAAATGCAAGCTTTCCTACAGTAAACTGTCAGATGCTTCAGATGTCTGGCCCTTGTGTCTCATTTCAAATCTCTCCTCTAGCATGCCAGGAATCAAGATTTCATAGGTATGATTAGGAGGAAGAAGAATAGTTCCCTTTGGAAGAAGTAGGCGTTTAACCTTAACCTGTTTTCAATATACATTAAGGTTATCAAAGTGTGTGCAATCTACTGGATAACTTGAAGAATAACAACTAGAGGTAAGACTATGCAGACCTTGGAAGGTCTTTGTCTATCATGTGAGAAGAAAATGGTGCCACTGAGAATCTGACACAGTTGAGAATAAATTTGTCATTAGAATAATATTACTTAACACATTTGTAGTTTAGTGGAGAGTGGATCATTAGGCAAGGGGACCCAAGTGTGCATGAATGCAGTCCCACTCGCCACCACCCCCTACTCCCATGAGCAGATCCAAGCCAGCAGGCCAGCAAAGCTCACCTGCACATTGAAATTCAGCAATACCATCCCCACCCCCTGTCACCCCCCATCCTGTGCAAGGACCTAAACCAGAAAGCTGGCATAGCTCCACCCATGCATCCAGGCTTATAAATACCATCCCACTCACCTCCACACCCCATTTTTGTAAACCCATCCTACTCACCTACGTCCCTGATCCCATTGAGGGACCAGGCAGGCCAGATCAGCTCCACCCATCCCTCCAGGCTTGGGAATACCAGCCCACTCTCCACCACCCCATATACCCTAGTGCACTTCCGGCCACCTGACCCCAGAGTCCCAAACCCCAAATCATGGAACAACAAGCCCCTACATCAGGTCCTTGGGCCTGAGCTTCAAGGACTCCTTGCCTCTCAGCAGGCAGGCCCCCTTACTATGAGAAGACTAGTGGAAGCAAACATAAAGGGAATGACCACTGCAGACACTTCAAGGGTAGACTGTAGCTTCCTCGAAAATTAAATAAGACTCCAACACTGTGATGGGCAGACCACAGTGCCAAAGGAATGACATAAAAATCAAATAGAAGTAAATCCAATAAGAGTGCCCATCTGGAGTTCATTTCCAGTGGCTGTAGGCCCTGGCATGCCCATGTTCTCTCTCTCTCTCTCTCTCTCTTTCTCTCTCTCTCTTTCTTTTTCAAATAAATAAAAAAATAAAATATTTAAAAGAAAAAGTTGTACCTTTTTTTCAAAACAAATTTTATTATTTATGTGAGCAAGAAACAGAAAGAATCAGGGAGGGGGAGAGAGAAGCAGCATTTGGCTTATATTACGTGGGTTCTGGGGAATTGAACCGGGATTCTTCAGCTGGCAGGCAAGCACATTAACCACTAAGCCATCACTCCAGGCCCCAGTTTTGCCTTTTAATTAGGTAATCAAGAGGAAGAATTCTATTATACTGCTTCAAGACACAATTGGGTTCATATTGCTTCTCTAACCATCACTGAGCCCATCCTCTCCCCAGGACCATTCCACTGCTGTAATCTGAACTTGCACTTGACTGCCAACTCTCCCCTCCTCTCATACCACCGTAGCTCCCCTCATTCCAGTCCTCAGTCTAGTTTCCTTACTAATACTACTGATGCTTGATACAATTCATAAACAAATCAAACTATTCCATTTTAGGGTCTGCATATGAGAGAGAACATGCATCCTTTGTATTTCTGACCTTGTGCTGTGCAATCTTTCTTAGTATAATATTTTCAAAGTCCATACATTTTCAAGCAAATTTCTTTTTGAAAAAAATTTTTTATGTATTTGGATATAGATAAATGATAGATGATAGATAGATAGATAGATAGATAGATAGATAGATAGATAGATAGATAATAGAAAGACTACTATGGGTGTATGAGTAGATCAGGGCTTCTTGCCACAGGGAAAAAAAAACTCAGACACATAGATACATCTGGTTTGACCTATGTACTATAGAATCAATCACACTCCATCAGACTTTGCAAACAAATGCCTTTCACCTCTGAGTCATCTCTTAACCTCTCCAGACTTTCATTAATTCATTTTTTCTTAATGCTGAGTACAATTCCAGTATGTACATGTATCATATCTTCATTATCCATTCATTAGTTGATTTAGATATGGGCTGATTCCATGCCCTGATTGTGAAAAGAAGAGCTAAAACTAGACTGTGAAAGTATCTCTAAAGTGAAGAGTCCTTAGGATACATTCCCAGGAATGGAATAGCTAGATCAATTACAGATTTCTATTTAGATATTTGAGAGACCTCCAAAGTGGTTTCCATTATGGGTATACAAGTTTGCACTCCCACCAATAATGAATGAGGGTTCCTCTTTCCTCACACCCTTGGCATCATTTGATGCCATTTGATCTTTCGAAGTTACCATTCTGACCACAGTGAAATTGAATCTCAAAGTAGTTTTAGTTTGTATTTATTTCCCTGATAGCTAAAACGGTTGAACACTTATCAACATGTTGGTTTGCCATTTGTATCACATTCTTTGGGAACTCTTACTTGTATTCCTGTCTAATTTTTCAATAGATTTATTGGAGTAAAAATATGTATTTGATAGAAAGAAACACACAGAGGGACTGATAGAAAGGGAATATGGGTATTCCAGGGTCTACTGGTGATCCAAAGAAACTCCATAATCTGGCACCATTTTGCATGTCAGGCATTATATGGATACTGAGGAATCAAAACAGGGCCATCGGGCTTTGAAGACAAAAAATATAAACCACTGAGCCACCTCGCCAACTTTGATTTTAGAATCTTGATTCTCCTCCATTTTCTCTGACATCTGGAAAATAAATGAGATTCTTCAAACAAGAGTGAAAGCATCTTGGGTTAAAATGGGCATGCAAATTTTTGTGAGAGATTTAATAAAATCTCTCGGTAAGCTCACCATTCATATCCACAGCAATAAAGGCTTCTTTCTGAAGACTGATTTTTCCAGTTCATGGCATTCTGACTTGGTTTCCAGTACTAGATATGAGGTCTCACCTCCACCCCACCCCTCGAGAATACCTCATTTCTAACCAGAGATCAGTTGCTTACCTCCAGAGGCCACATGCCAATATAGTGAAACTGTGTAGGACCTTCACCTTATTCATGGTGTTGCTGTGCATTGTACTCCAGTAATCACATAGGGCTTTCTAGCACTATGAGGGCTAGCCAGGAGGGAGCTAATTTCCCTTTCAGTTCCAACATGATATTCTGATGTGTTATGACCAAGCCTGTGGTGTCTTCAGCAGTAAAATCTTACCGTTCAGCTTTGGCATATAATGCAGTATTTTTGTAATTACCTACATTGTTTTGGGGACCTCATGTATCTCACTGGCCAACTGCTCACTATAGGTGCCAACCTTATTCTGGGATCACATTTGTTGTCCCAGAATCCATGCTCTTAAGGTTAAGCTTTTGCTACCTACTGTCCAGATTGTATCTCCTCCCCTTTCTTGTGCAATTCTAGCCATGCTGAAGGTTTCTATGAATCTGGCTCATGTTTTATGAACTTTTGTATAATCACATCCCCACATTTCCTACCCCCTACCTTTACAAGCCCAGCCCCCAAACATTCTGTTTCTCCCATATTCTATCATCCACATACTCCTCTCTCCTGAGTTTTTCTTTCTTTGCCTCATTCTCATTTTATATGCATATTACTATTGCTTACCTCGATTTGTATTCATCTCCAATTGATCCAACCTTCTCCTTACTCCCTTATAGCCCTTTTCTAGCTAATAGCCCCTGCTACTGATTTGTACTTCAACTCACACACAAGTCTTAACATTATTTACTAGGATCCACATATGAAAGAAAATATGTGACTTTTGGCTTTCTGTGTCTGGGTTACCTCAATTAGAATAGTCCATTCCATATCCATCAATTTCCATGAAAATTTATAAATTCATTGTTCTTTGCCAATGAATAGAACTCTATTGTGTAAATGTACCACATCTTGATTACCCATTCATATGTTGAGGGACATCCAGGCTGGTTCCATTTCCTAGATCTTGTGAATACAGCAGCAATAAACATTGTTGTGCAAGTATCTCTAAGGTAGTGAGAAGGGCCCTTAGGATCTATGATGTAGAAGACAGCTTCAGATTCACTTATATAAACTTCCAAACTAGGCACCATTAGGGAAGAACAGATATTTATTGAAGCTTACAGATTCAGTACATGTTCCATAATGGCAGAAGAAACTGGCCTGATTTCACAGGTACACGCAGAGAGAAAGAAGAAACAGGTCCCAAGCATACCACATAGCATACTTCAGAAACTCCAGCTAGGCACACTTTACATACCTTTAAATTGAAATTTCAAACCCATCACCACACCTTATGGCTGGAATGCCCAGTGAAACCTCCTTCAGCCAGATGTCTGCAGATCCAAACTACAAACTAGTAAATCAATGAATATATTGTGGGCCATCTACTCAAACTACCACATTCAGCCCCTGACCCCCAATAGATTCAAAATCATCACACATTGTAAATGGTATTCAGTCCAGTTTCAAAGGTCCCCACACAACTTAAAATAGTTCAAAAGGCCCAAGTCTCCTCTAAGAGTTAAGGTTAATTCTTAGGTATGAGTCTTGTAAAATCAAACACGTTACATGCATTCAACATATAAAGGCACAGAGTAAAAATTTTCAACTGGTATAAGGCATAGCAAGGAGAGACTAGAATAATGCAAACTCAACCAGTATAAAGGAAACATCAAACTTCTGCAGTTCAAGTTAAATCCTAACCAGTGACTGACAGTCGCCAGATTTTCCAGTTCTTCCCCTCCAGCTGGGCAGAGTAGCCATAGAAAACTTCATTCCCTGGCCAACAGTGTTTAGTCTCCATGAATTTCTGTATGCTGTGGAGTTTTTAGGTTTTTTTGTTTTTGGTGTTGTTGATATTTTGTAGTTTAATCCCATTATGGTAAGATAGAGTACAAGAGATTATGTCAATTTTCCTGTGTTTGTTAAGATTTGCTTTATGTCCTAATAAATGGTCTATTTGGGAGAATGTTCCATGTGCTGCTGAGAAGAAATGTATATCCTGCAGCATTTGCATGGATTGTTCTGTAGATATCTGTTAGGTCCATTTGTTCTATGACATCATTTAATCCAGTTGTCAATCTTTTTATTTTACTTTTTTCTGGCAGGATGGCATGTCCATTGATGAGAATGGGTTATTAAAGTCAACCACTACAACTGAGTTTGTTGTTATTTGTGACCTTAATTCTAAAAGTGTCTGTTGAAATTGGTAGCTCACATGTTAGGTGCATATAAATTTAGGATTGTAATGTCCTCCTGTTGGAGGGTTCCTTTAATAAGTATAAAGTGACCGTCTTTATCTTTCCTCATTAATGTCGATTTGAAGTCTGTCCTGTCAGATATTAGAATAACGACCACTGATGTTTCCTAGGTGTATTTTCTTGAAATACTGTTTTCCATTCTTTCACCTAAAGATATTGTCTATCTTTTATTAAGAGATGAGTTTCCTGGAAGCAACAAACACAGGATCCTGCCTTTTCATGCAGTCTACAAGCCTGTGGCTTTTGGTTGGGACATTGTGACAGTGGCAATAAGTGTTATTACTGAAAGTTATGTGTTTACTCTCACCATTCTTCTTGTTTTTTAGTGCTTACTTTTTTTGATTTAGTCTCTTTTTTAAGTACTTTTTTTTGAGCATTGTTTATTTGTTACCTGTTTCCTCATGTGTGTGTTTTGCTTTCTCTTCACCATGAAGGATTCCTTCAAGTACTTTCTATAGGGCTGACTAACTTGATGTGGAATATCCTTATTTCCCCTTCAATCTGGATAGGTAGCTTGGCAGGACAATGTAATCTTGGCTGACAGGTGTTATCTTTCAGAACTTGGAATACATCATTCTAAGCACTTCTGGATTTCAAAGTTTCAGTTGATTACTCTGCTGTCATCCTGATGGACTTGCCTTTGTAGGTTACTTTCTTTTTCTCCCTAACTGCTTTCAATGTATTTTCTTTGGTTTCTGTGCTTAGTATTTTAATTATACTATGGCAAGGAGAGATTCTTTCCAGGTTTTATCTCTTTTGTCTTCCAAAAGCTTCCTGTATCTGCATTGGCATTTCTTTCCCAATTTCAGGAAAATTTTCTTCTATGATTTTCTTGAAAACACCTACTATGTATGCATTTGGAGTGAAATTCTTCTCCTTCTACTATACCCTTAATTCTTAGGTTTGATAGATTTTTAGTGTCCTGAATATATTGAAATTCATACTTGTACCTTCCTATTAGTTTGTCTTTCTCTTTGATTGACTATAGTAGGTCTGTTACCTGATCTTCTAGTTTAGATATGCTGTTCTCTCTTTCATGCATTCTACTGTTAAGACTTTCCACGGTGGTTTTTATTTGGCTTACTTTGTTTTTCAGTGCTAGCATTTCTGCCTGGTTTTTCTTCAGTATTCTATATACTTACTCAAGTCTTGTAATTACCTCATTATTTTATTAAGCTGGTTTCCTGTGTTCTCCTGGGATTCCTTCTGGAGTTTACTTTCTTCTTTAATTCCTTTGTTTTGTTCTTTGTGTCCTTTGAGTTTTTGAGTATAGACAAAATAAGGTTTTTGAATTCTTTGTCAGGCATTTCTTCTAAAATAGTTTCATTGGGGCAATTCTGATGTAGTTTATAAATTTCGGTGGCATTGTATTGTCTTGATTCTTTGTGTTTCTCATATTATAATGTAGTGATTTTTGCATCCTGTGAGATTTAATGCTTGGGTTTCCTAATTATCTGCAGTGCTTTTAGAAGTAGAAATTCAACTTTATGTGCCTTCAGGGTATAAGTTTAAAGTGCCAAGTGCATCTCTTGTACTTCAATCCAAACGCAGAAATAATCCTAGGTGTTGAGTTTGCCTGCTATTCAAGTATTCTAGTGGGTTGGGTGTAACAATTTACTGGCAAATTATAAAATTCAATTGAGCAATATATACACATTCCATAAAAAACCAGCACAGAGTAAGCAAATGTGGGGATTCAAACAAACCAATAACCTTTTAAAGCCAAAATCCATAAAGGTGTATGTGGTCCTACAACCATAATCTTGTCAACTGGGAGGTTGAGATTTCTGTTTTAAAATAGGTTCCAGGTCAGCTTGAGTTAGAATCTTACAGTGACCCCACTAATTACAGAAGAAAAGGATAAATGCTCTATGAATCTGAAAGCATCAAAGGCAACAATAATCAACCTCCAATACAATTTAATTGAGAATGGTAAGGCCAACGAGAATATTTAACCCATAACTTTCCCTGACATGGAAAGAGATATTAGCATTTCCAGTGCAGGCCTATATACCTGATTTTTGGACAATTGGTCTTGTTACCTTTTTGGGTGGCTTTCAGTTCCACCAATGCTGAGCGCCCATCTCAATCCCTCTGTGTTGCACTGCAGATCTGGTGTTGTGGTCAGATGTACTCGATGTTCTGCTGCTGGAGGCTGAATGAGTTCTGTGGAGGTTCATGGTTCTGCTGGTTGTGGGATGGGAAAGTGCTAAAAGCCTATAGTTGTATTGGAACTGCTCAGGTGGACATGCATGAATCCACTTCAGGTGGTCTCTTCTGTCTCCCCTTCAGGTTTCATGACTTTGCAAAGAGGCTGATGAGATTGGAAATCCCCCTCCTTTGGTCTCTGCTCCTGCAGCTCAGCACCAGGCTGAGTGGGTGCGTGGTTCTGCATGGATTGGGGCATGCCACAAGGGCCTTGGTAGCATGCTGGCCACTTTCCTACTTTCTGGTAGAGCTTAGTCTCTCCTGCTTCTCTGCTCATTCTAAGAATAACCTGTACACCTTCACTTTTCAGAGGAAGAGTGTATTTTGCTGTGGTTTTGCTTAAGTCCCTCTCTAGGCTGGTTTGGTATGACTCCTATGTAGTCATTTTACCCAGAAGTCAAACCAATGCTGCAAATTTTTATCACATGCTGTCTACATTTCAACCTGAGATAATTCTAGGCCATGGCCATACAACATTGCAGATCTGTTCATAAATTCTTACCCTCAAGATTCAGCTAAGTGAATTTGTGGCTTATAGGTACCATGTATATTATTGTCAGTCACTTTTATCCACGACACTTCTTTTGCTTTGTTAATACATTTCTTACGCAAATCCCTGGTCATCTTATTTACCTTTTAGAAGTGATAAATTGCCTCCTAAAAATATAAGAAAATTTTATATAATGGAATTCTGTTTCTAATGATCTTTAAAAATTGTAAAGTTTTCATGTCTTCATATTTAAGCCAAAAATGGTAGTATATAATATGGATTTATTGTTTATTTTGAATCATGTTAGCAGATCTTTTGTACATAGTTTACTCTCTGTAGCTTCATATGCCTTAAATATTTAAACTCTATTTTTTGTCAATATAAGATTTCTCCATATATCAGAATATTTTAATATGGTTGGTACACAATCCATGATGTTTGGCTATCAATAAGAAAAATTATTCACCTGAACCAATCAGTAGTAATAGAATATAAAAGAAAATGAAATATTTCAGGTTGTTTCATTTGCTTAATGTTATTTTTGGGCAATAAGATCATTAAAAAAAAGCCTTGAAGACTTCCAGGTAAAGTGATGGCATAGGAGCCATGCCAAACCAGCCAAGGAAGGGATTTAAGCAAAATACACTCTTCTTAAGGAAGGGATTTAAGCAAAATACACTCTTCTTCTGAAAAATGAAGGAGTACAGGTTATTTTTAGACAGAGTAGAGAAGCTGGAGAGGCCAACACAGACCAGAAAGTAGGAAAATGGCCAGAGTCTCACTGAGACTATCACAGCCCATGATCCGCACACCCGCCTAGCAGCATGTCCCACTAGGCATGCCAGGCAGGAGCAGAGACCAAGCAACAGTTATATCTAGCTCTTTGCAGTTGCTGGTGTTGGTGGTGCTGGTTTTTTGAAGGTGTCTCTTTGTTCACATTTATAGAGGTAAACCAGATTTGCTTTCCATCAATGGTGCTTCTTTAAAATTGTAACACAAGAGGACCCACATTCCCTCAAGAAATTGGGCCTATGCCCATCAGCCAAGGGGCATAGTTTCATCCCGCCAGAGTCAAGGGGACAATGCCCTCAGCTGATTGCAGCAGGTAACAGATTACCAGTAACCCAGATGGTCCCCCTCAAATCAAGCTCCAGAGGACAACTGGCCCTGACAAGGAGAATACAACCCTGATCTAGTCAGTCCAGAAGCTGACTAGTCTATGCAGGGCATAAACTTGAAGAGTTCAACAGGAGATTTAAAAAATGGACATGATGTACACTGTGCATGGTTGAAAATTTTATGTTAAATATAAGGGATTATGACTGGGAAGATAAGAGAAATGTAGTGTCACTGTAAGTGTTAACTGCCATAATGTTGAATTTACCTCTCTCAGTACCTGAAAGAATCCCAAAGAGGTAACTGGTATCAGTCCTTCTTCAATTGGTCGCCCTGGTTGATTACTCTTACCACAGCTACAGCAGGGCCTTTATTAATTGTCTTACTTGACCTAACAATTGGGTCATGCATTCTCTAGGACATTACTAATTTTGTATCCAGAGAGATAGATACTAGTAAATTACTTTTCTTCATAAACATTATCAACCAGTACTGCCAATGGAAATATTAGCCCCCTATCAAAGATTTGACAGAGATACATAAGGAAAAGTGGGAAGGAAGAGTGAACCTGACTCTTTTTTTTAACAGCAAGAGCCATTTTGATATAATGACCAACTTGAGTTTCTAACTAAATTTCTAAGTCTGAGCTGGTTCCTTGGTTACTGTTTCCAAGACTGGGTATTCATAACATTCCGAGAAGTGGCTTAACTTTAATGGCTGGTCTGCTTCTGTTCCCATGTTTCCTTGTCTCTAAAAAACTGCTAAACTGTGATTTCTATGGTTTCAACCTATAAAGAGAGCCTGAGAAGCAAACTTGGGACTGCTTTCTACATCCTCACCTTAGGGAGGCAGCCACCAGACTGGCTTTATTGTGTTATTGTGCACAATTAAAAGCTTGCTTCAATTTGTCCATAATTTGTGGTTCTCATGAATTCTAGGTTAACACTTAATTTCCAAATGAAGACAGCAACAAGGTCATAATTCCACCTAACATTATATAGCTATACCACATACAACTGGAAGCACACAATCTTCCCCCCCAAACAAAGCAAGGTTGCTTGAGGAATGCTTAGTCTCTAATATAAGGGATCAAATATGAATTAAATAGCAGTATGATTTCAGTGTTAATTATCTAGGAGAGAAATAGAGGAAGAACAAAAGCATCTTAATATTGGTGTAGATATGTACAAACACTTTTTTTTTTTTCTTTTGGTTATTCAAGGTAGGGTCTCACTCTAGCCCAGGCTGACCTGGAATTCATTATGGAGTTTCAGGGTGGCCTCGAACTCATGGCAATCCTCCTACCTCTGCCTCCCAAATGCTGGGATTAAAGGCGTGCACCACCACGCATGGCTGTACAAACACTCTTAACAAGGTAGGACAAAAACATTCATGGCAATTATTGTCCTCATTATTGAAACTGGTTATCTGTCCTTAGATGGCATTTGCAACTACCTTCTTCTACTACCCATTCTGTATTTCCTCCACCTTCAGCAAGCACTTCAGCAGGTCTTGGTTCCTTAACTGGAGAGGTGACCCATACCTTCATTCCTGAAGGCTCTGGGGCATTTATCACATTGCCTTGAATGGGTTGTTGCAGTTGTCCATTGACTTCATGATATGGCATGGTATAACCAAGAGATGCCATAAGGATCTCCTGCACTTCGGACATGTTCTTCCTTACCTCCATTGTGGAGGAGCAGTCCAATTTACCTTCTGGTAGTTTGGATCAATTACACCTGCTAACATTCCTTTCTCAGCTGGTTCACTCAAGGACATCAAAGTCATAAAGTGGCCAGCATGAAGTCTTAGCTTCCACGTCAGTGGAATGTTCCTTGCATCTCCTGGCAAAAGCACTTTACACTCTGGAACCAAGACTTCTAGGCCAGCACAGTGTAAGGTTGGTGTGATGGTTCTACCTTGGGTATGAACTTGACAACATTTAGAATCACCAAGGAAACATATCTCTTATTGTGTATGTAAGATATAGGTATATATTCTTCAGGACTAGCTGTGTCTATTCATTAGAAAAAAACACAACAAAATAGAAAAAAAATCTTAGGCATTGTAGTGCATGCCTTTAATACTAGCACTTGGAAAACTAAGGTACTAGAAGCACTGTGATTTGAGGCTGGCCTGGGATTACATAGTGAATTATATGTCAGCCTGGTATATTCTGAGACCCTAGCTTGAAAAACCAAACTAAATAAGTAAATAAATAAAGCTGGAGATATTGCTTAGTGGTTAGATTGCTTGCCTGTGTATCCAAAGGATCCAGGCTTGATTCCCCAGTACCCATGTAAGCTGATGCACAAGGCAGCGCATGCATCTGGAGTTTGTTTTCAGTGGCTAGGCATCCCTGAAACTCCTGTTTATCTCTCTACCTCCTTCTATCTCTCATAAAAAATAAGGATATAAATAAAATATTTGAAAAATAAAACTAAATAAATAACTGAAGTGTTGGCAAGTGTGTGGAGAAATTGTACATTTATGGAGTTCCTCTTTGGGCATCGCAAAAAGGTATGGAAATAGATGGTTGTGATGCTTACATATTTGAAGCCGCACAAGTTTCTACCTAAAATTCTGTAAAGGATAAGTTTGATATTATGTTTATATTACCTTAATAACATATGTTATAGTACATATTAACTATTCTAAACCTCTCATTAAACGACTGACCACAATCATGTGTAAGAGAGAGCTGAGCATTGTGGTGCACACTTGTAAATCCAATAGAGGAGGTTGAGGCAGGAGTATCCTGAGGCTGATACATAGTGAGACCTCATCTCTATGCAAAAATAAAAACAGCTGATGATGTAGCTTGGTGCAAAAGTTCTTGCTCAGTATATAAGAGATGATGGGTTTGTGAAGAGCCAACCTGACTCAGTTTCAACAGCAAGATCCATTTAGACATATTAAGTTTCTGTTTCTCTGTCTGAGCTGGGGCCCAAATTGTTCCCTGGTTACTGTTCCCAGGATTGTGCATTCATAACATTCTGGGAAGCAGTTTAACTGTAATGGCTGGTCTGCTTCTGTCACCATGCTTGCTTGTCTCTGAAAACCCCTACACTGTGATTGTGATGTCTATGGTTTTGCACTATAAATGGATCGTGAGAAGCTGACTCTGGACTGCTCTCTACACCCCTGGCTTAGGGAGGCAGCTGCCTGACTGGCTGTATTGTGCACAATTAAAAGCCTGTTTCAATTTGGCCATATTTTCTGGTTGATGGGCTTTATACTCACAAATTCTGAGTTAACATTTGTTAGACAGTGACAGGATAAACTTTGACAATTACTCATATTTAGCTGCAGAAGTGTGAAAATGTTTTGCCTTCAGGCAAAAGTGTGCGTAACCCACGAGCACAAGATTTGGTGAGTATACAGAACACGAAGTGTTCTGGCATTGTTACTACATGCACACTGGGCGCAGCTGTGAGGAAGACCAAAGGTGTGTACCAAGTGCTGCACAGCAAGAAAGACAAGGGAATAGTCTCCTGTTCTCCTTAGTCTTGGGCAATGTCCTGTAAATACATACAGCTCTCCATAGTACATCCAGAATATCATTGCATCAACTTCTGGAGAGAAGTAAATAATTTTTTTTTTGAATGAGCAAGAAAGATACACACAAACACAGAGAGAGAGAGAGAAAGGGCACATCAGGGCCTCCAACCACTGCAAACGAACTTCAGATACATGTGTGGGTCTGGAAGAATTGAACCTAGGTCCTTTGACTGTGCAGACAAGTACCTTAACCATTAAGTTATTAAGCCCTAAGCAAATGTTTATTCATCCCAAATAAGGTAACAATTTCAGACCAAAGAAATCATGCATGTTTTATTAAATCAACCTCAACCCATTACCCATTACCAGGCAAGAAACCCTCAATTCAATTGGGTAAAAAAAATGGCAAGAAAGTAAGATGGAGAATCACATGAATGAAGATGTGTGTTAATGAGAGGTGGAGAGGGGTAAGATCATGCAATTGCTTCACATAAGCTGAAAATACATTATAACCATGTATGAAGATATCAAAATGAAAAAAAGTTTAGTAAAAATAAAAGTTGGGGCTGGAGAGATGACTTAGTAGTTAAGCGCTTGCCTGTGAAGCCTAAGGACCCCAGTTCAAGGCTCAATTCCCCAGGACCCACATTAGCCAGATGCACAAGGGGCACACACATCTGTAGTTCGTTTGCAATGGCTGGAGGCCCTGGCGTGCCCATTCTCTCTATCTGCCTCTTCCTTTGTCTGTTGCTCTCAAATAAATAACAATTTTAAAAAATAATAAATAAAAGTTGGCAAGGGGAATGGTTGCATGGAAAAAATGAAAAGTGTCCAAATGGCAGAAGAGATGGGAACAGCTGCCTATAAAGAGAGGTGTGCTCAGCCCTAACAGGTCTGTGCAGTTTCATGGAAACACGTCACATCAAAGTGCTCAACTGTGACATCACAATAACCTACTGTGATATCACAAAGCCCAATTCTGAATTCACAAGACCCCGTTGTGACAACACAGTGCCCAACTGTGACTTCACAATGCACCACACTGATACAAAAATGCTACACCGTGACATCAAAATACCACACTGTCACATCACAATGCTCAATTTTTAAATCACAATGTGCCAGTGTGAAGTCACAAAACCCCACTGTGACAATATTATACACAACTGTGACATTACAAGGCCCACTTTCACATCACAATGCTCAACTGTGGCATCACTGTGATATCACAGTGCCTCTCTGTGACACACAATACCCCAGTGTTATATCACATCACTCCATTAAGACATCATAATGACCAAGTTTGAAATTACAATGTTCAACTATGACATAATACACCACTTTGTTATCACAATACTCAACTGTAATATCTCAACACCCCACTGTCTTACCACAATGCTCCACAGGGACATTACTAAGTTCCACTATCACATCAAAATTTTCCACTACAACATTATAATTTCCAACTGTTATGCCACAATTTGAAATGTGATATCCCAATACCATACTGTGACATGACAATGCCCATCAATCACATCACAATGCCCAACTGTGACATCACAATCCTGGGCATTTTAGCACAATACCCCACTGTCTCTTTACACTGCTACACTGTGATATCATAATAAACAACTGTGATACCACAAAGCCCAGCTGGGATTTCACAAACCTCCTCTTTGACATCAAAGTCCTCTGTGACATCACAAATCCCTACCATATCACAATACTTCCACAGTATTATATTACAATGCCTTATTGTGACATCAGAAAGCACCAGTGTGATTTCACAGTGCCCCACTGTGATATCACAATGATCCGTTGTGACATCACAATGCCCCCTTTCACATCACAGTGCATCACTGCAACACTGCTACACTCATCTGTCACAACAGCTAACTGTGGCATCACAATGTCTGATTGTCTCATCACAATATCTGACTCTGATATCACAATGCTCTACTGTGACATCAACAAGTGCCACAGTCTCTTCAAAATGTTCCATGTTGATATCACAGTGTTCCACTGAAATATCACAATATTCCACTGTGTCATCATCATGCACAACTATCACATCACAACCCAGTGTTACAATATGATGCCCACTGTGACATCACAGTACCCTAATATAACATCACAAAGCCTCACTGTGATTTCACAATGCCACACTGTGATAACACAATGCTCAACTGTTTCATCACAAAGACCCCAATAACAGTTACCCACTGTGTTTGTTATCAAAATGGTCCACTGTGACATCACAATACCACACTCCCTCATTATACTATCTAACCATGACATCACAGAGCCCCATTGTAACATTATAATGTGACACTGTGACATCACAATACTCTAATGTGACATCATAAGGCCCCATTGTGAGGTCACAACGCCCCACTGCCATATCTCAATGCCCCACTGTGATGTCCCAGTGCTGTACTGTGACATCACAAAGCCCCGCTGTGACATCACAATGCCCCACTGTCCTATTACAATGTTGTATGTGACATTACAATATGCCACTGCCACATAACAATGTCCAACTGTGATATCACAAAGATCTACTCTGACATCACACTGCCCCACTCTCTCATCATAATGCCCCACTGTGACAGCACAGAGCTGACCTGTAACATCATAATGTCCCAATGTGACATCAAAAAGCACCACTGTGATGTCACAGTGCTCTACTGTGACATTACAGTGATTCATTTTCCATGATAATGCTCAGCTATAACATCAAAATGTTCTGTATTGACATAATATAACCAACTTTTTCATTGCAATGCTCCACTGTAACAACAGTGCCCCTACATGACATCACATTATCCCACTGTGACCTAATAATGCTCCACTGTGACATAACGATATCCAATATTGCATGACAATTCTCCACTGTGTCATCACAACACACTATTGTAACATCACAATGACCCATTGTGTTATAACAATGCTTCAGTGTGACATCTCAGAACTGTAATGTGACCTTATAAAGCCTCACTGTGCTCAACTCTTACATCACAATGACTCCCTGTCTAATGATAATGCCGGGATATTCCATCACAGTACTTCCATATGACATAATAAAACCAAATTGTTCATCATAATGCCCCACTGTGACATCACAGTGCTTCAATATGACATCATATTGTCCCACAGTAACATCACAAGGTCACCCTGTGTTATAACAATGGCCCACTGTGATATCCAAATGCCAAACTCTCACACATCATAATACTCAACTGTGACATCACAATACATGATTGTGACATCACAAAGCCCCACTCTGACTTTGCAATGCCCATAGTGACACCAAAAGGCCTCATTGTAATAACACAGTGACCCAATGTGACATCAAATGCCCAACGTTTACATAACAATGTTCAACAGTGTGCTATCACAAAGCCCCATCATGATTTCAGAATTCCCCACTGTAATATAACAATACTGCACTGTTCATCATGAGGCAGCTCTGTGACATCATAGTTCCCCTCTGTGAAATCATAATGATCCACCCTCTCATCATAATGTTCTACTATGACATCACAGAGAACTGAACTATAATATCATAATGTCATACTGTGACATCACAATGCCATACTGTGACATTAAAAATCCCCATTGGGATTTCACAATTCCTACTGTGATATCACAACGCTCCACTGTGACATCAAAATGACTCCCTGTCTGGTATAATTCCCATCTATGACATCACAATGTTCCCATATAACAAAGTAAAAACAACTTGTTCATCAAAATGTCCCAGTATAACTACACAATGTTCCACTGTGATATCACATTGCCCCACTGTAACGTCACAGTGTTCCACTGCGATATATTAAATCTCCATTGTGACATCATAATACCTAATGTCACATCACAATGCTCAGCTATGATGTCACAATATCTAATGGTGTCATCACAAAGCCTCACTCCAATTTCACAATGCTGCCCAATGACATCACAAAGGCCCATTGTGACATCATATTGCCCATTGTGACATTCCAATGCCCCACTTTGATATAACAATGCTCCACTGTGACATCACATGATTGCAACATGACATCACAAATCCCCATGTGATTCCACTGTGCCACACAGTGATATCATAGTGCTACACTGTTACACACAAAGTTCCTTTGTGACATCACAGTTCCTCACTGTGACCACACAGAGGTTCACTTTGACATCATAATACCACACTCTCTCATCATAATGTCCCATTGTGACATGACCCAGCTGAAATGTAACATCATAATGTCTCAGTGTGACATCATAATGCCCTACTGTGACATCAGAAAGCCCCCCTGAAGTTTCACAATGCTCCACTGTGACAGCACAGTGGTTGACTGTCCCATGATAATGCTCAGGTATGACATCATAATGCTCTCATATGGCCCAATAAAATCAACCACTATGCTCCATGGTGATATCACAATGCCACACTGTGACATCACGATGCCCCACAGTGACATCACAGTTTGTCACTGTGATATAACAATTCTCCATTGTGACATCACATTACCCAATGTCACAACACAATTCTCAACTGTGATATTACAATATCCAATTTAAAATCACAAGTCCTGACTCTGATTCTGCAATGCCTCACTGCGACACCACAAAGTGACACTTATTATGACATCACATTGCTCCACTGTGATATAACAACACCCTAACATGACATAACAGAACCTCACTGTGATTTCACATTGCCCCACTGTGATAATATAATGCTCTATTATTCATCATAAAATCCCTCTGACATCACAATTCCCCAGTGTGATATAAAAAAGGTCTACTGTGATATCACAATGACCCACTTTTTCATCATAATGTCTCACTCTGACATCACAGAGTTTAACTGTAACATCATAATATCCCACTGTGACATCACAATGTCATATCATGACATTAAAAGCCCCACTGTGATTTCACAAGGCTCCACTGTGACATCACAATGGCTCACTTTCTCATGAAAATGCCCAGATATGACATCAAAATGCTCTGATATGACACAATAAAACCAACTTGTTCATCACAATGCCCCACTCTGACATAATGATGTCCCAATATGACATCACATTGCCCCACTGAGACATCACAGTGTACCATGGTGATAAAACAATGCTCCACTGTGACTTAACAATATTGAATGTCACGAAACAATATTCAACTGTGTTGTCAAAACGTCCTATTATGACATCACAAAGCCTGAATCTGTTTTCACAATGCAAATTTGTGTCACAATGCCATTGTGAAACTTGGTTTCCCACTGTGACATCTCAATGATGCACTGTGTTATAACAATGCTTTACTGTGATATCACAGTAACCTAATGTGACATACTAAGCACTACTGTGATGTCACAATGCCCCACTGTGATATCACAATGCACCAATGTTACACCACAATGACTCACTGTATAATGACAATTCCCAGCTATGACATCACAATGTTCCCATATGATATAATAAAATTAACTTGGTCATCAAAATGCTCAACTATGACATCATATTGCCCCAGTATTGTATCACAAAGGTCCACTGTGACATCACAGAGCCCCACTCTCTCCTATTAATGTCCCACTGGGACATTACAGAGCTGAACTGTAATATCATAATGTCCCAGTGTGACATCACAATTCCTTATTGTGACATCAAAAAGACTTGCTTAGATTTCACAATGCTCCATTGTGACATCAAAAAACCCCAGTTTCATCACAGTTCTCAATGGTGAATCACGATACCTTTTTTTTTCTTTTTTAAACAATATTTTATTTATTTACTTGAGACAGATTGATGGAGAGAGAAAGAGAGATAGATAGAGAGAAAGAGAGAGAGAGAGAGAAACAGAGAGGGGCAGATAAAGGATGGGTGTGCTAGGGCTACTACAAACAAATTCCAGGTACATGCACCACCTGGTGCATCTATTTTACATGGGTACTAGGGAATCAAACGTAGGTCCTTAGGCTTCACATGCAAGTGCCTTAACTGCTAATCCATCTCTCCAGCCTTGAAAAAGTAATTTCTTGGTTTGGCCGTAACACTGTTCATTTTAATGAGTTTAGTGGAAATATTAACACAGTATCTTTTCAGCAAAAGAAGATTTAAAAATTCCTATAATTTGAGGGTAATGTACTGATTGAAATAACTATAAAATAAGCTTATATAAATGATCTTCTATGTAAGCGAATTTAAATATTTAAATTCTAATTTTTGAAAACTACTCTTCTTTTTTTTTAAATTTGATTTATTAGTTTTCTTTTCATCAAATACAGGCAGTTTGGTACCATTGTTTAGGCTCATCTATGATCTACCCCCTCCCATTGGACCCCCTTTGTTGATGTAAATGGGTTGTGCATTGTGGAGTTAGCCCCCAGTTATTGGTATGATAAATGTCTCTGCAAATCATGACCCAACATGTGACTCTGACATTCTTTCCGCCCCCTCTTCCGAAAAACTTCCCTGAGCCATGTTGGGTTCATTTTTGGTCTGCTTCAGTGCTGAGGTGTTGGGGGCCTCTGAGGCTCTGGCTCTCTGATTTGGTAGGAGTTGATTTTTCCTAAACGTCAGACCAAATGGCTGAACCTTCACTAGACCCTTACAGGAAACACCTGAACCACAAGACACTGGAGAGGGTAGGATCAAGACTAACCTAAATCTTCTACATCTTCCCTCCCTCCCTCTCCCCTTCTCCCCTCTATTTCTCTCCTCTCTAACTCTTGTATATTAGTTATGTTTTTCCTCAATTTATTAGTGGGCACTGACCTGTAACCCCCACTTCCAGCTTGGGGTTACCATCCACAATGAGCTTTTGATCAGAGAAACCTACAAGGTTTCCCAAAACAATTACAGACTTCTGTCAGAGTACTTGATGACCCACCAAAGGCCAGTGGCAAGACCCTATTGCTGAAGACTCCATACACAGCTGATACGCAAAATCGAACGGCATGGCTGGAAGCCAGGAGAGAGTAAGTCCCCAGACAGTCAGCATGTCTATGTCTAGTGCCAGAAGGTGCTACATGGGCGACTGGGGGAAATGACCAATATCTGTCCAAGCAACTCATTGTTGTGACATTACAAATCATTGCTTTGATTTCACAATGCACCACGGCAACACCAAAACACCCAATTGTGATGTCACAGTGCCCAACTGTGATGTCACAATGCCCCATTCTGATATGACAATGCTTCACAGTAAAATCACAAACCGTAATCTGACATCACAATGCCCTACTGTGATACTACAATGCTCCACTGTTAATCTCAAAGCCCCCCTGTGACTTCAAAATTCCCAACTGTAATATCACACATGTACACTGTAACAACAAAATGCCCCTCTCTCTCATCATAATTTCACACTGTGACTTCACATAGCTTAACTGTAAAATCACTATGCTCAGCTGTGATGTCATATTACCCAATTGTGAAATCACAAAGTCACACTGTTCTCTCATAATATCCTACTGTGCCATCATAAAACCCATTGGGACATCACAATGCCCCAAAGTGATATCACAATGCCCAACTGTGACATCACTGTGTGCCGCAGACTGACTCTCGGGGAGATCAGGACCGAGGGAGAACAAGGGCGAAGGCTCAAGGAGAACTCGGGATTCGGCGAGGAAATGACAGACAGACACACTCTAAGTTGAATATGCTGCTGCAATTTACTGAAGGTTTCATGAAGGTTTTATACAGATTGAACAGAGAAACTTAGCAAGCCAACAAGTGATCTCAGAAATCATTAATCTAAACAATCTTAAGTATTGTTTTATTGTAAGCATACATATAATATTTATCAGGCAGGAATGTACCCATTTTTTAAGAAGGATGTCTTGCATCATTGACCACAGCTTTACATGAATAGAAGCTTGGGGTAAGGGATGTAAGGTGAACAATAGGTTATTTATTTCTTATACTCCAAGGACTGTATAAACACCAAGGCTTACGCTTCCTTGTTAAGCATTCCCATAAATGGAAGAGAATGCTATAGCCTCCCTTTTTCTTTATAATTTACCCATTTATTACCGAATTTATCATATCCTCCCTCATAGGGGAGTGGAACTAAGTAGTTCCCAGCTCTGGGAGTCTACTAACAGCCCTTGATCAAGTACTGAACATATCCCCCAGGAAGTTTCCTGGTGGGAATGCCTAAGTTTTGTGACTTCTTTTCTGTAGAACTGTCATGTTTCTTATGAACACTATCGATCAACATTTTTACTTTCACTTTCTCAGGATCAGTATTGTTCTAAAACATCATAAGCTGTTTCTACTCTACACCATCTAAAAACTGTTCTAGAGTTAATTTTTTATTCCTAGTAGAGTTATACATTTCCTCCATTGCCCTAATCATAGGAGGGGCACATTCAATACTCAAATTGTTTTTTGTACTCTGATTGCATGCAAGATTAATAGTAAGTGTAGCATAGAAACTAGCTGTTCTTTGACAAACAACTAGAAGGAAGCAGGAGAGAAACAGAGCGCAGAAAACAGCTCATTGGCGCCAGCAATTAGGTCGTCGTGACTTCATGGGCAGCAGGAACCTTTACAGTAACCAATTGCCAAGGGGTCACCGGGGGCATCCCTCCAAAGAGTGCTGGCCCTCTGTCCTCAGCTCTCATCCAGTACAGAAGCACCTCTGCTTGCTACACAGGTGAGGTCGCCGTGGACGTACCAACTGTGCACATCTATGACATCACAATGACTCACTGCCTCCTCACAATGCCTCACTGTCTCATAATAGTAGCCAAATTGAAATTCCAATGTCCAATTATCATATCACGCTTCTCACTGTCTCATCAAAATACAGTATAATGATATCACAAAATGCCACTTTACTTCACAATATCCCACAATGAAATCACAGTACTCCAAAATAAATTTACATAATCTCACTATGACATTACAATACCCCACTGTGACATCACAATACCCTACTATCATATCACTATGCTCAATGTGACATAACTATATGAAACTGTGACATATCAAACCCCAAACTTGAATTCACAATTCTCCCAATGTAACACCACAAAGACCCATTGTAGCATCATAGTTTCTCACTGTGAAATTACAATGTTCTACTTTGATATGAAATGCTTGTATGTGACCTCACAAGACCCTAATGTGATATCACAAGTCCCCACTGTGATTTCACAATGCCCCATTGTGATATCACAATGCTCCACAGAGATACCACAATGACTCACTATAATGCCCAGCTATTGGATCACAATGCTCACATATGATATAATACAACAAAATTCTTCATCACAATGCCCCTCAGTGACATCACCATGCCCCACTATGCTATAACAATTCTCAACTGTGATATAACAATATCTTAATGTGACATCATAAATCCCCATTGTGATTTCACAGTGCTTCACAGTGATATCACAATGGTCCACTGTTCATCACAAACACCCTATTTAACAAAAACAATTCCCCACTGTGGTATCACAGAGGTTCATTGTGACATCACAATGCCACATGCTCATCATAATGTCCCACAGTAACATCACAGACCTGAACTAGAACATCATAATGTCCCACTGTGACATCATAATGCCATATTGTTATATCACAAAGCTCCACTCTGATTTCAAAATGTGTCACTGTGACATCACATGACCCCTTTGTGACATCACAGTGCCCGACAGTGACATCATAATGCCCCACTGTGACATTACAGTGACTCACTGTATCATCCAAGTGCCTCAATGTCTCATCACAAAACTCAGTAGTAAAATCCCAATGCTCAATCATCACATCCAATACTCACTGTTTGATCAAAATGTACTATAATGGCATCACAACTCCCTTAGCTCACATTGCTCTATGATGAAATTTCAGTGTTCCATTATGAATTTACATAAACTCACTGTGACATCATGTGACCCACTGTGATATAACAATGCTCTACAGTGACATCACAGTATCCTAATGTAACATCACAAAGCCCCTCTATGAGTTCACAATGCCCCACTGGGATACCACAATGCTCCAATGTTCAACACAAAACCTCCTCTGAGACATCACATCTCCCACTGTTATATCAGAGAAGTTCACTGTGACATCACAATGCTCCATTGTGATATTACAATCCCCCACTGTGATATCACAGTATCCCACTGTGACAGAACAATGCCCCATTGTGATATAGTACTCCACTGTCACCTCACAATACCATAATGTGACATCACAAAGCCCTACTTGGATTTCACAATCACCACTGTTATATTACAATGCTCCACTGTTAAGCACATACCCCTCTATGACATCACAATTTCTCAAAGTGATGTCACAGTGTACCACTTTGATATAACAATCCTCCACTGTGACATTGCAATACACCACTATCACATCACCATGTTCAAATGTGACGCTCTATACCATATTATGACATGAATAAATTCACAGTGCCCCAGTGTCACATCAAAAACCCCCTTTGTTACATCAAAATGCTCTACAGTGACATCATAATGACCCAATCTGATATAAAAATGGTCAACTGTGATATCACAATACCCTAATGTGACATAACAAATTCCCCACTGTGCTGTCACAATGGCTCACTGTCTTATGACAACATCCAGCTATGATATCACAAAGCTCACATATGACATAATAAAAAAAAGTCTTCATCAATATGCCCAACAGTGACATCACATCGACCCACTGTAACATCAGCGTGTCCCAATGTGATATAATGATGTTCCAATGTGACATCACAATGCTCAATGTCACATCAACATGCCCAACTGTGACATCACAATACCCTATTGTGACATCACAAAGCCCCACTCTGATTTCACAATGCTGCAGTTTGACACCAGAAAGCCCCATTGTGACATCACAGTGCATCACTGTGACATTAAAATGCCCCACTGGGCATTGCAGTTCTCCACTGTGGCATCACAATCAACCACTGTCCCACCACCATGATCTACTGTAACATCAAAATACCTGATTGCAACAACACAAAGCTCTTGTCTTCCTTCACAATGCCCCACTGTGACACCACAACTCCTCATTGTGACATCACAACATGCCACTTTTAAAACACAAAACCCCTTTGCGACATGACAGTGCCCCACTGTTACCCCAAAATATCTGACTGTGAAATCACAATGCTCCACTGTCTCATCATAATGTTCCACTGTGATATGACAGAGCTGAACTGTAATATCAAAATCTCCCACTGACATATCACAATGCACTATTGTGATATCAAAATCACCACTGAGATTACACAATATTTCACTGTGACATCCCAATGACTCACTTCTCATGATAATGCCCAGCTATGACATCACAATGCTCTAATATGATGTAATAAAACTACCTTGTTCATCACAATGCAGCATGGCCACATCACCATGCTCAACATTGACATCACAATGCCCTATTGTGACATCACAAAGCGCCAATCTATTTTCACAGTGTACCACTGTGACATCACAAATCCTCATGGATATCAGTGTCAAACTGTGATATCACAATGCCCCATTGTGACATCACAGTGATCATCTGTGACATCACAATGTCCCACTGTATCATCACAATGACTGTCTCATCACAATACCCAATAGTGAATTCCTAATGCCCAACTGTCACATAACAATGATCACAGTCTGATCAAAATGCACTAATGTGACATCAGAAATCTTATTTCACAATGCTCCAAGATGAAATCTCAGTACTCAAATATTAATATATATAACCTCACTGTGACATTACAATGTCCCACCTTCACATCACACTGCCCCACCTGACATCACAGTGTCTCACTCTTGTAACAAAGCTCCACTGTGACAACACATTACTCCACTATCACATCACCATGCTCAACTGTGATGTCACTATGCCTTATTGTGATATCACAAAGTCCCACTATGATTACACAATGCCCCAGTGTGGCATCACATGCCCCACTGTGATATAACAGTATTCAACTGTCACATCACAATACCCAACTGTCACATCACAAAACCTCACTGTAATATCACAACGATCTGCCATGACATCACAATGACTTGCTATCTCATGCTAATTCTCAGCTAGGACATCACAGTTCTCCCATATGTCATAATAAAACCAAATGCCCCACTAAATTGCCCCAATCTAACATTACATTGCCCAACTGTGCAATCACAGTGTCTCACTGTGATAAAGCAATGCTCCTCTCTGACATCACAATACCCAATGTCACATCACAATGCTCAGCTGTGACATCAAAATACCCTATTGTGACATCTCAAAGCCCCACTATAATTTAACAATGACCCACTGTCACACTACAAAGCCCCAAAGTGACATCACATTGTGTCATATTGTGAAATTACAATATCCCACTGTGAAATCTTAGTATCTAAATGTGATATAAAAATGCTCTATTCTGAGATTACACTACCCAGTGTCACATCACAATACTCAACTGTAAGGTCACAATACCCTATTGTGACATCACAAAGCCCCACTCTGAGTTCACAATGCTACACTGTGAAACCACAGAGCCACACTGGGACATCACAATGCCTCACTGTGTCATCACAAGGCCCTGCTCTGTTATAACAATGCTCAAATGTGACAACATGATACTGTAATGTGACATCTCAAAGCCCCACTGTAACTTCACAATGCCCTAATGGGATATCACAATGATCCAGTTTGAAACCACACTGACTCACTTTCTAATAATAATGCCCAGCTATAACACAAAAATGCTCTGACATGATATAATAAAACCAACGTTTTCCTCACAATGCCCCACTATAACATAGCAATGCCCCACTGAGATATTCACATTAACATCACAATACCCAAAGTCCCATCATAATGCTAAACTGTGATGCAACAACACCCAATTGTGACATCACAAAACCCCACTCGATTTCACTGTGCTGCACTGAGAAACCACAAATCCCCACTGTGATTTCACAATGAGCCACTGTGATATGCCAATATTCCACTGTTCCTCAAAAAGGCCCTTTGTGACATCATGATTCCCAACTTTGATATCACAGTGGCTTACTGTGACATCACAATGCTTCACTCTCTCATCATAATATCTCACTGTGACATCAGAGAGATGAACTGCAACTTCATAATTTCCCAGTGTGACATAACAATGCCCATTTGTGACATCAAAAAGCCACACTGTGATTTCACAATGCTGCACTCTGACATTACACTGCTCCCATATGACATAATACAACAAAGTTGTTTATACAAATGCCCACTGTAACACCACAATACACCGCTGTAACATCACATTGCCACACTGTAACGTCACAGTGTCCTACTGTGATATATCAATATTCCACTGTGATATCCCAATGCCAAACACTCATATCACTATACTCACTGTCTGATCAAAATGCACCAAATCCCCACACTTACTTCACAGTGTCCAATAATATAATCACAGTGCTCCACTATGAATGTACATAAACTCACTGTAACATCACAATTTCCAAGTTTGACATCACATTGCCGTACTTTGACATCACAGGCTCCTACTGTGATATAACAATGCTCCACTGTGACATCACAATACCCCACTATCACATCACAATGTTCAACTGTTACAACACAATACCTGACTTGACATCATAAAGTCCCACACTGCTATCACAATGTATGCTGTGACACCAAAGTACCACATCGTGACATCATAGTGCCCCACTCTGGTATCACAATGCCTCCTTTTTATATAAAAATATTGCACTGTGACATCAAAATACCCTAATGTGACAAAACAATGCTCAACTGTGTTATCACAATACCCTATTGTGACATCACAAAGCCTAATTCTGATTTCACATTACTGCAGTGAGACAACTCAAAGCAAATTCTACCCCACTGTGGCATCAAAACATGCGACTATGATATAACAATTTTTCATTATGTGATCATAATATGACCTCACAAAGTCCCACTGTGATTTTACAATGTCCCCCTGTGAAAACACAATGTTCATCAAGAAGCCTATCTATGATTTCAAAATTCCCCACTGTGATATCACAGAGGTACGCTATGACAACATATTGTCCCACTCTCTAATAATAATAAGCCACTTTGATACCAGAAAGCTGACTTGCAACATCATAATAGCTCAGTATGATGTAACAATGCCCAATTGTGATATCACAGAGGGACACTGTGATTTCAGAATGCCCAAATATGACATAACAAAGATTCAGTCTGATGATAATGTCCATATACAACATCACAATTCTCCTACATGACACAATAAAACAAACTTGCTCATCAAAATGCCCCACTATAGTATAACAATGCAACAGTGTGGCATCACATTACCCCACTGTGACATCACTGTGTCCCATAGTGATATAACAGTGTTCTACTGTGACATCACAATACCCAATGTCACATTTCAATGTTCAGCTGTGACATCACAATACCCTATTTTGATATCACAATGTCACATTTGATTACACAATGCCACATTGTGACAGCAAAATCCCCACTGTGACATCATAATGCCCTATTGTGATATAACAGTGCTTCACTATAACATCACAATACCCTGAGTTTATATCACAAAGCCCCATCATGACTACACAATGCCCCATTGTGATATCACAATGCTACACTGTTCATCATAAAACCCCTCTGTGACATCACAATTCCCCAATGTGGTATCACAGAGGTCCACTGCGACATCACAATGACTCACTCTGTCATCATAATGGCCTGCTGTTTCACCACAGAGCTGAACTATAACATCATAATGTCCCAGTGTAATATCACAATGCTCTACTGTGGCATTACAAAGCACCACTGTGATTTCACATTGCCCATTGGAGATATCACATTGTCATACTGAGATATAAAAATGCTCCACTGAGACATCACAATACCTAATGTCACATCACAATGCTCAACTATGACCTCACAAGACCCTTTGTAACAACACAAAGCCCCATTCTGATTTCAAAATGCAACACTGTGACACCACAAACCCCATTTTGACATCACAGTGTGCCACTGTGACATCACAGTGCCCCACTGTCATATAGCAACAGTCCACTGTGAGAGCACAATACCCTATTACAACAAAAAGCCCCACTTTGATTGCACAATGCCCCAGTATCTTACTCCAATGCTCTTCTGTTCATCACAAAACCCGTGTGACATCACAACTTCCCACTGTGATATTACAGTGGTCTACTGTGACATCAAAATACTCCACTCTCATGATAATGTCCCCCTGGGACAGCACAGAGCTGAACTGTAACATCACAATGTCCCAGTATGACATCACAATGCCCTATCATGGGATTACAAAGCCCCACTATGATTTCACAAAGCCCTACTGTGACATCACAATGACTTACTCTCTCATATTAATGCCCATATATTACATCACAGTGTTCCCATATGACATAATAACAGCAACTTGGTCATCAGAATTCCCCACTGTAACATAACAATGCCCCATTATGCCATTATAATGCCCCACTGTGACAACACTGACCAGAACATTAACATCATAATGTGCCACTGTGACATTGCAATACCCTATTGTGACTTCAAAATCCCCACTGAAATTTGACTATGGTCCACTCTGACATCACAATGAATCACTGTCACATGATAATGCCCAGCTATGACATCACAATACTCCAATATAATATAATAAAACCAACTTATTCATCATAATGACTCACAGTGATATTACTATGCTCCACTGTGACATCACATAGCCTCAAAGTCATATGACAATGGTCTGTGACAGCACAGTACCCTAATGTGACATTATAAATCCCAAGGTGATTTCACCATGCCCCACTATAATATCACAGTGCTCCACTGTTCCTCACAAAAACTCTCTATGACCTCACAATTCCCCACTATGATATTACAGAGGTCCACGGTGACATCACTATGCCCCATTCTCCCATCATAACATCCCACTTTGACATCACATAGCTTAACTGTAACATCATAATGTCCCAGTGTGACATCACTATGCCCTATTGTGACATCAAACAGCCCTACTGAGATTTCACAATGCCCCACTGTGATATCACAATGCTCTACTGTGACATCACAAGGAGTGTATTACTCCAATTCTCTGCTGTTCATCACAAAACCACGGTGTGACATCAAAATTCTCCATTGTGTTATTACAGTGCTGTACTGTACCATTACAATACCTCATTCTCATGATAATGTCCCACTGTGACATCACAGAGCTGAACTGTAATATCATAATGTCCCATTGTGACAGCACAATGGCTTATCATGGCATGACAAAGCTCCACTGTGATTTCAAAATGCCCCACTGTGATATCACAATGACTCACTCCCGGGGCAATGCCCAGCTATGACATCACAGTACTCCCTTATGACATAGTAAAACTAACTTGTTCATCAAATGCCACACTATAATATATCAGTGTTCCCCACTGTGACATCACTGTGCCCCACTGTGATATAACAATGCTCCATTGTGACATCACAACACCCAATGTCATATCACAATGCTCAACTGTGATGTCGCAATACCCCATTTTGACATCTCAAAGCACCATTCTGATTTCACAATGCCACATTGCAACACCCAAAACCCCCATTGTGACATCACAGTGCCCCACGCTGACATTGCAATGTCCAACTGTGATATAACAGTGCTCCACCGTGACATCACAAGATGCTAATGTGATATCACAAAGTCCCATTCTGATTTCACAATGTTGCAATGGCATCAGAAAGCCCCATTGTGACATTTCATTTCACCTCTGACATTACAGTGTCGCACTGTGTTATAAAAATGCTCAACTGTGACACCACAGTACTCTAATGTGATATTATAAATCCCCACTTTGATTTCACATTGCCCCACTCTAATATAACTATGCTACAATATTCATCAGAAAGCCCCACTGTGGTGGTCTTCTGTGACATCTCAATCCCCACTCTCTCATCATAATGTGAACTGTGTCATGACAGAGCTGAACTGTATCAGCCTAAGGTCCCACTGTGACATCACAATGCCAAAATGTGATACCACAGAGTCCCACATTGATGTAATAATGCTCCAGTGAGAAATCACTATAACCAATGTTACATCACATGCTCAGCTGTGATGTCATAGTAGCCTATTGTGACCTCAGAAAACTCCACTCTGATTTCACAGTGCCACAGTGTGACAACAACCCAATTGTGACATCACAGGGCCTCACTGTGATACTTCAATGGTCCACAGTGATATAAAAATGCTCCATTGTGACATCACAATACTCTTGTATGACATCACAAATCCCCACTGTGTGATTTCACAATTTGCCATTGTGATATCATAGTGCTCCACTGTATGGCACAAAGCTCCTCTGCGACATCAGTATTTCCCACTGTGATACCACAGTGCTCTACTGGGATATCATAATGCACCAACCTATTGTGACATTACAGAGCTGAACTCTAACATCATAATGTCCACTGTGACATCACAGTTCTCCACTGTGATAGGAAAAAGATCCACTGTGACATGACAATGCCCCTATATGTCACCATAATGTCCCAGTATAACATCACAATGACATCAAAAAGCCCTACTGATATTTCAAACGCCTGACTTTATATCACAATGTTCTACAGTGACATCACAAAGACTCATTGTCTCATGATAGTACTCAGCTAGGACATCACAATGATCCTATACAACATAACAAATTGAAATTGTTCATCAAAATGCCCCACTGTCACATAACAATGTGCCACTGTGACATCACATTGTTCTACTGTGACATCACAGTGCCCCACTGTGATATTACAATGCCCCACTGTGACATCACCAACTCCCAATGTGACATCACAATTCCCAAGTCTCTCATCAAAATGTCCAACTGTGACATCACAGAGCTGAACTGTGACCTCATAATGTCCCACTGTGACATCATAATGCCCTATTGTGACATCAAAATGCCTGACTGAGGAACCAATTCTCCAGAACCCACAGATTCACAAGGGGGTGCATGCATCTGGAGTCCCTTTGCAGTGCCTGGAGGCCCTGTTGTGCCCATTCCATTCTCCCTCTCTCTCTGTTAGTTGCTCTCAAATAAATAATTAGAAGCAATATTTTCTTTAAAATGCCCCACTGGGGCTGGAGAGATGGCTTAGCGGTTAAGCGCTTGCCGGTGAAGCCTAAGGACCCTGGTTTGAGGCTCGGTTCCCCAGGTCCCACGTTAGCCAGATGTACAAGGGGGCGCATGCGTCTGGAGTTCGTTTGCAGAGGCTGGAAGCCCTGGCGTGCCCATTCTCTCTCTCTCCTTCTATCTGTCTTTCTCTCTGTGTCTGTCGCTCTCAAATAAATAAATAAATAAATAATTTTTTAAAAAATTATTAAAAAAATGCCCCACTGATATTTCACAATGCTCCAGTGTGACATCACAATGACTCACTGTCTCAAGGTAATGGACAGCTACAACATCACAATGCTGCAATATGAGATAATAAAACCAACTTGTTCATCACAATGCCCAAATGTAGCATCTCATTGCCCCACTGTGATATCAGTGTCCCATTGTGATTTGGCAATGCTCCCCTGTGATGTCACAATACCCAATGTCACATCACAATACTGTAATGTGACATCACAAACCCTCACAGTGATTCCTCAGTGCTCCACCGTGATATGATAATTCTTCACTGTTAATTATAAATCCCTTCTGTGAAACCACAATTCCCCATTTTGATATCACAGTGGTCTACTGGAATATCACAATGCTCCTGGCTCTCATCATAATGTCCCACTTTCATATCACAGAGCTGTACTATAACATCACAAAGTCCCAGTATGGCATAACGATGTCTTTGGGGACATCACAAAGCCCCACTGGGATTTCACAATGCCACAATGTGACATCACAATGACTCACTGTCTCATAATAAAGCCCAGCTATGACATTGCAATACTCCCTTATGACATAACTAAGTTGCTCATCACAGTGCCTCACTTTGCCGTGACAATGATCCAACTGTGACATAACATTGCCCCACTGCGACACCAAAGTTTCCCACTGTGATATAAGAATGGTCCACTATGACATCCCAATACCTAATGTCACAATACCCTATTGTGATATCACCAAGACCCACTCTGAGTTCACAATGCCTCAGGGTGACACCAAAAAGACTATTTGTAACATCACAGTACCACACTGGTACTCGAGATGCTTATTAGATATGTCAGGCTGTTGGTTCAGGTTAGGAGCCACAGAAGAGTGAGGCCCTGTGACAATTGTCTTTCTGTGATTGGGTGAGTTAGCTGAGAATGATCTGTTCCAGGTTCAACCATTTTTCTTCAAATTTCATTGTGTCATTTTTCCTTACTGCTGTGTAGAATTCCAACACATAGATATACCACTTCTTGGTTATCCTTTTATCTAATTATGGACATCTTGTTTGATTCCAGCTCTTAGTTATTATGAGTTGAGCACCTATAAACGTGGTTGAGCAAATCTTGTCTGAACTGAGGTGTGGAAATTTTAGGATAAATTCTCACTAAAGGAATACCTGCGTCTTTTGGCAACTCTATAGTCAACCTTTATAGGAGTCTCCATATTGCTTTTCATAGTGGTTGTATCATCTTACATTCCCAGCAACAGTGAATGAAAGTTCCTATTTCTCCACATCCTCATCAACATTTGTTTTCATTTGATTTCTTAAATGTATGCTATCCTTACTGGGGTAAGGTAGAATCTCATAGTTGTTTTAATTTGCATTTTCTTAGTGATTAGAAATGATGAACATTTTCTTAAGTGTGTGTTTGCCATTTGTATTTCCTCCTCTGAGAACTGCCTGTCCAGTTTTTGCCCCATTTTGTGAGTGGATTGTTTGACTTTTTGTAGTTTACATTTTTGAGTTCTTTGTAGATCCTAGAAATTAGGCCTCTGTCAGTTGTATAGCCAGCAAAAGTTTTCACCCATTCTGTTGGTAATCTACCAGCTCTGCCTATTGCATGTTTGTCTGTGAAGAATTTTTTCAGCTTCATGAGATTTCAATGGTTGAGTGATTGTTTAAATTCCTGAGCTACTCGGATTTATTCAGGAAGTCTTTAACCATTCCTGTACCATGGAAAATTCTTCTTATTTTTTCTTCCAGGAGTAGCTGAGTTTATGGTCTTATATTGAGGTCTCTCATCCATTTGGATTTGATTTTTGTGCATAGGAAGATGTGTGGATCGAGTTTCATTTTTCTGCGTATGGTTATCCAGTTTGTCCAGCAAAATTGATTGAGATGCTGTCTTTTACTCAGCTTAAATTGTTAGGGCTTTTGTACAATATCAAGTAGCTGTAGTTACTTCTCCCAAAGTCCAGATCCTCAATTCTGTTCCATTGGTCTATAACCCCGTTTTTATGCTAGTACCATGCTGATTTTATTACTATGGCTTTATAAAATACCTTTATATAATGTATAGTGATGCCTCCAGAAGTGTTTCTTTGGCTGAGGATATGCTTGGATATCTGGGGCCTTCTGCCATTCCATATGAATTTTGAGATTATTCTATTTCTGTGAAGAATAATGTTGGGATTTCTATTGGTATTGCATTAAATATGTATAATGCCTTTGGTAAGGTGCTATTTTCCCAATGTTAATTCTGCGTACTCAGGAGCATGGGAGATCTTTCCATTTTATCAAGTCCTCCTAAATTTCTTTTTTGAGTGTTTTCATGGTATAGGTCTTTCACGTCCTTGGTTAATGTTATACCAAGATATTTTGTTTTGCTATTGAAAATAGGAAAATATCACTAATTTATTTCTCTGTATCTTTTTCTTTTACATGTAGAAAGGCTACTGATTTTTGTGCATTGATTTTGTATCATGCTACTATGCTGAAGGGTTTAATCACCGTGAAGAGTTTCGATATAGAGGTTCTCAGGTCTCTTATGAATAGAATCATGTCTATGTGAATAGGTTTAACATAACTTATTCCTTTCCAATTTGTGGCCCTTTTATTTCATTTTATTTCTTTCTATGGTCTTATTGCTTGAGCTAGCACTTCCATTACTATGTTGAATTGCAGAGGTGAGAGTGGAGTGGACAGCCCTATCCTCTTTCTGGTCTGAATGGGAATTCCTTCAGTCTTTCCCCATTAAGTAATATTTGAACTTTAGGAGCTTTATATATAGCCTTTATTATGTTGAGATATAAACCATCTATGCCTATTCTCTCCAATGTGTTGATCATGAAGAGATGGATTTTGTTAAAGGCCTTTTCTGCCTCTACTGAAATGATCATGTGGTTTTTGTGTTTAAGCTCTTTATGTGGTGTATTACATTGACAGATTTCCATGTGTTGAATGATCGCTGTGTTCCTTGGATGAAGCCTACTTGATCAAGGTGGATAATGCTTTTGATATGTTGTTGGATTTGTTTGCAAGGATTTTGTTCAGGATCTTTGAATCTAAGTTCATAAGGGACATAGGTTTATAGTTTATTTGTGGAATCTCCATCTCGTTTCATATTAGGGTGATAATAGCTTCACAGAAGGAGTTGGAGATCTTTCCCTGTTCTCCAGTTGTGTTGCACAGTTTGAGAAAACTTGGTTCCAATTCTTTCAGGAAGGTCTGATAGAATTCAGGTGAGAAGCCATCTATCCTGAACTCTTCTTTCTGGGGAGGTTTTTGATTACCTTTTCAATCTCGATGGGAGTGATAGGTTTGTGTAGGAAATTAATCTGCTCTGAGTTTAGGTTTGGTAGGTGGTATGTGTCCAGGAATTCATCAGTTTTGTCCATATTATCCAGTTTTGTGGAGTAGAAGTTTTTCAAATAAGCCTGATGATTTCCACTTATGTCTGTTGTGAGTGACCTCTCCTTTTTCATATTTAATTTTGCTCATTTGAAGCATCTCTTTTTTTTTTTGCTTGGTCTAATTGACCAGGGGTTTATCAATCTTGTTTATTTTTTCAAAGACCCAGCTCTTTCTTTCATCAATTTTCTTTATTATTTTCTTAGTTTCCAATTCATTAAGTTCTGCTGTGATCTTGATTATTTATTTTTGTCTGGACATTTTTAAGATGTATTTTTCTTGCTTTTCCAGTTTCTTTAGGTGGATGGTTAGGTCACTGATTTGGGATCTCTCTGTCTTTGTTATGAAGGTATTTAGTACTATGAATTTTTCCCTGAGGACTACTTTCATTTTGTCCTATTAATTTTGGTATGATGTGTTCTCATTGTCATTTAATTCTAGAAATTTCACAATTTAATTTTTTATTTTGTCCACTACCCATATAGTTTCATAGTTTGTTGTTCAGTTTTAAGGAGCTTATGGGATTCCTGCACATTTTTTCTTGTTAATTTCTAGAAATACAGCATTGTGAACTGGTATTATGCAAGAAATCATGTCAATCTTACTAAATATATGGAGGCAGCCTTTATGACCCAGTATATGATCAATTTTAGAGAAGGTTCCATGGACTGCTGAGTAGAACGTGTACTCTGTGGGTTTCAGGTAAAATGTTCTGTAGATGTCTGTTAGGTCTACTCAATCTATGGTTTTGTTGAGCTCTCTCACGTTCATGTTAATTTTCTGTATGGATGATCTATCTATTGCTAATAGTGGAGTATTGAGGGTGTTGGTGGTTTTATTTTCAGTTTGGTATCAAGTAGGTTTTGTTTTATGAACTGTGGTGTCCCTGTGTTTGGTGCATAAAGATTGATGATTGTAATATCCTATTGTAGGATCGTTCTCTTGATTAGTATGAAGTGAAGCCTTCTTTGTCTTTTTGGTTTTAAGTCTATTTTATCCAATATTAGTATACTTGGGCTTGCTTGTTTCTTATTTACATTTGCTTGGAATATCATTTTATACCCTATCACCCTAAGAAGATGTATGTCTTTAGTGATGAGGTGGGTTTCTTGAAGACAACAGATTGAGGGTTCTAATTTTCTGATCCACCCTGTTCTCATATGTCTCTTGATGGGTGAATTAAGGCCATGATATTTAAGGTAATGAGTGTGAGTTTTGATTTAATCCCTGCTATATCATGGTGGTTTATGTGGTTTGGTCTTTTCTTCAACTTTGTAGTTTTTGTGCCTTCTCTGAGTTTGGTTATTGTGATCTGCTTCTTGTAGGCACTGGAGGTTGACGATTTGATTCTTCTGTGTGGAGAATTCCTTGGAATATTCTCTGAAGATTTGGCTTTGTGGTCATGTAGTTGTAAAGCTGAATTTTGACATGGAAAGTTTTTCTTTCACCATCTATGATGAGTGATTTTTTTGCTGGGTAAAGTATTTTGAGTTGGAAGCCATGGGTTCTTAGATTTTGCAGTGTTCCATTCCAGGTGGCTCTAGCTTTCAATGTTTCCAATGAGAAGTCTGAAGTATCTGATGGGGTTACCTTTATATGTAATGTGTTGTTTCTCCCTAGCTGCTTTTAGGACTTTCTCTTTGGTATCGATATTTAGAACCTTAGTGATAATATGTCTTGGAGAAATTCTTCTCTGGCCCAGTCTGTTTGGAATTCTCCTAGCTTCTTGTATCTTGATGTGCCTTTATTTTGAGAGAGTGGGAAAGATTCCTTTGATAATTTTGTTGGAAGAGTTCTCCATGCCTTTGGTATGAATTTCTTCCCCTTTTGGTATTCCCATGAACCAAATTTTTGGTCATTTATGGGTATCCCACTTTTCCCTCATGTTCTGTTCCCCAAAGTTTTTGAACTTATTGAAACTTTTGGGCTCACAAACTGTTTCTTCTCCTTTGTCTTCCAGTTCTGACTTTCCACCCTCCATGTAGCTGACTCTATTCTTGAGAGCTTCTATAGAATTTTGGGCTTGTTCAATTTGGTTTATATTTTCTACTGTTTTTTTATGTATTGTTTCCATTCTCCTGTCGAGGTCCCTTTTCATGTCATTTTCTGATTTTTTTATAGCTTCTTGGAATTCATCCTTGCATTTCTTTATGTTTTCATTTAGCTTAGTCACCTTGTTATTGAGGTCCTCTTTTTTTACTGTACTATCACAGTGGTCTACTGTGACACCACAATGCCCAACTCTCTCATCACAATGTCACATTGATATTTCCCAGTGCCCCACTGTGACATCACAATGATTCATTGCCTAATTTTAATGCCAAGATATCACATTACAGTGCACTGATATGAAATAATAAAACCAACTTTCTCATCACAATGCCTCACTGTGGCATTACCATGCTGCACTGTGACATCACAATGTCTCAATGTGTTATAACAATGTCCCACTATGACATCACAATTCCAAATTTGTCTTCACAATGCTCAACTGTGAAATCACAATACCCTGTTTTGACATCACAAATCCCCAACCTGATTTCACAATTCTGCATTGTGACACCACAAAACCCCCATTTTGACATAACACTGCCCCAATGTGCCATTAAAATGCCACACTGTGACATAACAATGCTCCATTGTGACATCACAGTACTCCAACGTGATATTACAAATCCCTCTGTGATTTCATAATGCCCCACTGTGATTACTACAATGCTCCACTCTTTATCAAAAAGCCCCAATGTGATATCAGAATGGTCCACTGTGACATCACAATGCCCAACTCTCTCATAATAATGTCCCACTGGACATCATGGAGCTGAACTCTAACATCATAATGTTCCACTCTGACATAACAATACCCTATTGCAACATCACAAAGGCCCACTTGGATTTCAAAATGCCACACTGTGGCATCACAGTGACTTAGTGTCGCAGGATAATGCCCAGCTATAACATCACAATGCTTCCATATGACATAATAGAACCAACTTGTTCATCAAAATGTGCCACTGTAACATAAGAATGCCCCACTTTGACAGCAGTGTCCCAATGTGATGAAACAAAGCTCCACTCTGACATCCCAATATCCAATATCACATCACAATGCTCACCTGTGATATCCCAATACCATATTGAGACATCAATAAACCCCACATTGATTTTACAGTGCTACACTGAGACACCACAAAGCCCGATTGTGACATCACAGTCCTCTACTGTGACATTCAAATACACCCCTTTGTGATACCACAATGCCCAATTGTAATCTCACAGTTCCCCATTGTGATTTCACAAAACCTTATTGTGATAACACAATGCTCCCCTATTCATCACAAAGCCCTTCTGTGACAACACAATTCCCCACTCTGATTCACAGTGGTCTACTATGACATCATTGTGCTCTACTATCTCATCATAATTTCTCACTGTGACATCACAGACTTAAACTATAACATCATAATGTCTCAGTGTGACATCAGAAAGCCCTACAGTGATTTCACAATGCCCCATTGTGACACCACAATAACTCAGTGTCTCATGATAATGCCCAGGTATAGCATAACAATGCTCCCATATGACATAATAATACCAAATTGTTCATTTAAAAAACCCATTGTGATATCACAGTGCCACACTTTAGCATTAAAATGCCCTACTGTGATAAAACAATGCTGTAGTGCAACATCACAATACCATACCCTCCCATCACACTGCTCCACTGTGACATCACAATACCTTATTTTGACATCACAAAGCCCCACTCTATTTTCACAATGCCCATTGAGACATCACAAAGCCCAACTGTGACATCACAGTGCACAGTCTGAAATTATAATACCCAACTCTGATATAACAAGGTTCCACTCTGACACCACAATAACATAATGTGATATAACAAAGACCCACACTGATTTCACAATTCTGAACTGTGACACAAAAGAAGCCCCACTGTGACATCATGGTGTCACATTGTGACATCACAATGCCCCACTGTGATATCACAATGCTCCACTGGTCATAAGAATGCCCCTTTGTGACATCAAAATTCTACACTCTGATATCACAGTGGTCTACTGTGCCATAACAATGCCCTAATCTCTCATCATAATGTCACCATGTAACATCACAGAGCTGTGACATCACAATGATGTACTGTCTAATAATAATGCCCAGGTATGCCAACACAATGCTCCCATATGCCATAATAAAACCAACTGGTTCATCACAATGTCCCACTGTGACATCACAGTATTGCACTGTGATGTAACAAAATTCAAAGTGGCATGGCATCAAATACCCCACAGTTACATCACAGTGCTCAACTGTGATATCACAGCCATTGTGAAACCACAATGACCCACTGCGACATGCCAATACCCCTTTGTCACATCACAATGTTCCACTGTGATATCACAATATCCACTGTCACATCACAATGCCCTACTGTGGCATGTCATTGCCTATCTGTCACATCATAATGCCCCACTGTGACATCACCATACCCCATTGTGACATCACAATGCTCCACTGTGATAAAGCAATTCTCCTCTGTGGCAGTAGTATACTCTACTCACACATCACAATGTACAATGGTGACACCACAAGGCCTCACTCTCATCACAATATACCATTGTGACATCACAATTCCTCACAGTAATATAACAATGGTCCTCTGTGACATAAGTATATCACACTGTCTCAGGACAATGTCCCACTGTATCATCAAAATTCCCATCTGTCACATCGTAATGCTCAGTATTGCCTTACAATGCTGCATTGTTACATCACATTGCCAAATTGTGACATCATAATGCCCCACTCTCACACTGCTGGAAGAAAACATCCAATCAAGAGTAGCTTGTGGGAGGAAAGGGTTTGTTTTGGCTTACAGACTCAGGCTGGAATTTTTGTATTTTATTTTATTTTATTTTATTTTATTATTGACAACTTCCATGATAGTAAACAATATCCCATGTTAATACCCTCACTCTCCCACTTTCTCCTTTGAATCTTCACTATCCATCATATTTCCTCCCCCTCTCAATCAGTGTCACTTATATTTTGATGTCATAATCTTTTCTTCCAATTGTGATGGTCTTGTATAGGTAGTGTCAGGCACTGTTAGGTCATAGATATCCAGGCATTTTGTGTCTGGAGAAGCATGTTGTAAGGAGTCCTACCCTTCCTTTGGCTCTTGAGTTCTTCCCCTCACCTCTTCTGCAATGGACCATGATCCTTGGAAGGTGTGATAGGGATATTACAGTGCTGAGCACTTCTCTGTCACTTCTTCTCAGCACCATGGTGCCTTCTGAGTCATCCCAAGCTCACTGCCATCTGAGAAGAGAATGTTCTGTAATCAAAAGTGAGAGTAACATGAATATATCAGAATTTACATTAAGAAAAGTGCTGTCTGAGTAATTTGGTGAGCATAGGATAGACATTTAGCCAGACAGCAGTAGATATTACACTGCTAGGGCTCACTACCCCTGCTGTAGGTTTTCAGTATGAGGGATGTATTCCTTCCCATGGAGCAGGCCTCCAGTAAAATTAGAGGGTGGTTGGTTTCCCTCATAACAGACATGCCACTATTGCACCCTTTGACTCATTTGGCCTGGCTGGCCAAATATTAGGCTTTCAGTGTCCACTGTTGAATATCTTCACTGGTGATTTTTCTCTCTCTCACACTGAACCCCATGCAGCATGGCTTTGTTAAGCTTTCTGTCAGCTGGTCTACATGGAGCAGGTTTCTAGCTCAGCTTCACCAGTGCTTCTCAGTGACCTTGCAGCCCAAGTATGTGGAGTCCTCAGCAATAGGGTCTTACCATGTATTCCTGGTAGGAAACCAAGGGCCTCAGCAATGGACTATAATGTTTGAGGGTCATCAGTGACCTTTGTGGCCAACAACTCACTGGAAGGTATCTCATCCCTGGCACTGAAAATTTTCTAGTAACAATCTATGGCTCCTGAGTGTTCCATTAGGACTTTTTGTATATTTTGTAGTGAAGAAGTAGTGTGATTCCTCTAGCTGGTTCTCTTCACAATTGCGTTGGCTGTTTCACAACTCTTATGATTCTAGTTTTCTTTGATTATTTTAGTTTTGCTTGTTTTTTTGAGGTAGGGTTTTACTCTCACCCAGGTGACCTGTTACTCACTCTGCAGTCTGTGGTGGCATTGAACTCATGGTGATCCTCCTACCTCAGCCTCCCAAGTGTGGGATTAAAGGTATGCACGAGCTACCACACTGGATAAAGATTATTTTTTGAAATGGTGGAATTTTTCACAAATTGTAATCAGTGAAGTGATGATTTATGTATCTTTACATTTTACAACCATTAGCAATGTTTAGTTTTTAATCATTTTAATTATCCCCCAAGTGAACCCTGCATCTATGAGCAATCACTCTGTCTTATTCTGTCCATACAACTAATCAATACTAATACATTGTGTCCATAAACTTAATTCTTTGGAATATTTGTTACAAATGGGATGATTGGTGACTTTTTTGTCTCTGGCTTCTATTTAGCCTACTACTGTCAAGGTTCATCCATATTGTCGTAATTATCATCTTATTTTTTCATATATTTTTTAAATATTTTATTTACTTATTTATTCAACAGAGGGAGAAAAAGAGAGAGAGAGAACAACCGTAAATGCCAGGGCCTCTAGCCACTGCAGATGAACTCCACATGCATGCGTCCCATGGTGCATCTGGCTAACCTTGGTCCTGGAGAATCGAAACTGGGTTCTTTGGCTTTGTAGGCAAATACCTTAACCACTAAGCCATCCCTCCAGCCCTATCATCTTATTTTATTGGTAAATACTTCATTATATGGGATATATCATACTATGTTTATCAATTCCTCAGTTGGTAGGCATTTAGATTTTTGTACTTGTAGTTTCCTTTTCATTGCTGGGATATAATATCTGACTAGAAGCAACTTGTGGGAGGAAAGGGTTATTTCAGAGTTAGCATTTCAAGGGGGTGTTTCACATGGTGGGAAAGCATCGCATAGGCAGGAAGCTGGCTCACATTGTCCCACATCAGCAGCAGGAAGGATGTAATCTGAGTGAACAAAGTAGTGAACACCTAGTAGGGCTGAGCTCATAAACCTCAAGGTCTGCCTCCAGTGACAGCTAGGCTGTACCTCCCAAAGTCTCCACCAGCTGGGGATCAAGTCTGGGGCTTAATCAGAAATACATCACACACTTGACATTCAAACCACCACAGTACTTCATGGGTATTGTGCTATGAGCAAGTTTTCTTTTGGTACAAGTTTTTGTGTGAACATATTCTATTGCTTTTCTTTAATTTATATGTATAAGTAGAACTGTTGGCTGACATGTTTACTATATGAGTCAGATTCAGTTGCTGGGACAAACTTCCAATATAGATATAGTTATGGAAGGAATGGGATTCATTTGAAGCCTACTGATAAGGGAAAGTTGTATAATTGAAGAAGGAGCTGGCCCCTTTCACAGATGCATGCAGAGAGAAAAGCAACCACCACCAAAAGCAAGCACACTCCAGGTACCCCAGGCAGAACTGAAGCACTCTGCATATCTTAGGCTACAATTCCAAGTCTGCCCCTACATCTTAGAATCCAGCAAATAACACCACATATACTTAGCATTTTGAAGAGCTCCTTGTTTTCCAAGCAGTTATACCACCAGAATATGAAGTTCTCAATTACCTTACATCCCTGCTAAATTCTTACTATTACAGTTTATAAAATTATCATTTATGTGGGTTTACTTTCCTCATCATTCCTAGTTTCATAAAGTGACATGTCATGGTGTTAACTGAATCCCATATGTTCTGATATATTTTTATCCACCTTGAAGCATGATCTAATTTTTCTTTTGATTTTTCATCCACTGCCTGTTTTATTTTTTAGAGTTTGTCTCTACATACTTAGAAATTTGCCAGTCTCTCATTATTGATTCCTAATTTCATTCTAAAGTAGTTGGAGAACGTGCATTATAATTTCAGCCTTGTAAAATTAATGGAAGCTTGGTGTATTTATTATCTAACACATAGCCTGTAGGTGAAACTGTCCCATGTGAATTTGAGAAGTGTGTGCATTCTGCTAATAGTTGACCCAATGCTCTGCAGGCATCTACTCGATCTAGTGCACAACACTATTGGACTCTTATCTAGCTGTTCTGTCCATTATGTAATGTAAAAACTGAATTTTTTATGTATGGCTATTGAATTGCCTTATTTCTCCTTCATGTCATCCATTTGTTTTGCACAACAAATGAAACAGAACTCAGGTCCACCTGTTAACTTAAATGAGGAAAGAAACCTGAAGCAATAGTGGGGGAGAAGACACAGTAGCAGAAGAGCCAAGCATGGTGGAACAAGCTGGCAATTTTAGCACTGTGGAACCTGGTTCCTTAGGCTGCACAGGCAAGTATCTTAACCACTAAGGCATTTATCCAACCCCATACAAGCATTTTAACCACTAAACATTTCTCCAATCTCTAAATATTTTTAGTATCATACAAGAGTCAGTCAAGTCTTTTTCTTATGTATGGAATATTGTTGCCTCATCTGTGCCTGTATTATTGTTAATTCAATATGAGTGTCAATTAGTTAAGAAAATAAGAAGATCTAACCTGTAGAAGCACAAAAACAAGGAATGGAGATATGACTCCTTTTTTAAAGACATTTGCTTGCAAAGCCTAACAGCTTGAGTTGGATACCCAGTGCCCATGTAAAATCTGGTGCCAAATAGCCCTTGTACTTGGAGTCATTTGCAGCAGCAATAGACCCTGGTATACGCATTCCCTCTGTTTGCTTACAAATAAATCATAAACAAAAATATTTTAAAAAGTGAGGAAAATGTTCAGGCTTTTTTTAAAATATATATATTTTTTATTTGAGAGTGACAGACACAGAGAGAAAGACAGATAGAGGGAGAGAGAGAGAATGGGCACACCAGGGCTTCCAGCCTCTGCAAACGAACTCCAGACACGTGCGCACCCTCGTGCATCTGGCTAACATGGGACCTGGGGAACCGAGCCTCGAACCAGGGTCCTTAGGCTTCACAGGCAAGCTCTTAACCGCTAAGCCATCTCTCCAGCCCATGTTCAGGTTTTTTAATCAAATCCCAGCAAATTAAAATTTTTATAACTTGTAGATTAAGGTTATTAATTCAACTCTTTAATTTTACAGACAAGGAAATTGAGGCACAGAAACCAGTTTCTTTGGGGTCACTTATTTTTTTTACAGGGATATGATTCTATTTAAAGCATGCACTTTTTACATGTATTATTTGGAGTCCCCTCTCAACAATTGCTTTGGAGACATTATCTTTCCTGCTTAAAAAAATGGGACCACGAAGGATCATATCAGTCATGCTTTGATGAAACTCAAAACTATTTTCTTCTTTCTTTCTCTTCTCCTTCCCTCTCTCTTTTTCTCTTCTTTTGTTGATCATGAAATTGTTAACAAACCAGGTTCAACTCCCCAGGACCCACATAAGCCAGATGCAAAAGGGGTGTACGCATCTGCAGTTAGTTTGCAGTGGCTGGAGGCCCTGCTATGCCCATTCTCTCTTCCTCTCTTTACCTGTCTTTTTCTGTATATGTCTTTCTCAAATAAATAAATAAATAAAATTTGAGGGCTAGAGAGATGGCTTAATAGTTAAGCACTTGCTTGTGAAGCCTAAGGACCCTGATTCGAGGCTCAATTCCCCAGTACCTTTGTAAAACCGATGCACAAGGTGATGCACACATCTGGAGTTCCTTTGCAGTAGTTGGAGGCCCTGGTGCACCCAAATAATCTCTCTCTCTCTCCCCCTTTCTCTCTGCCAGCTGCTTTCAAATAAATAATTAAAAATAATATTTTAAAATCCCTACTGTAATTTCACAATGTCCCTCTGTGATATCACAATATTCCACTACTCATGACAAAGCCCCTCTGTAATATCCAAATTCCCCATTGTTATATAACTGTGGTCTTTTGTCACATGAGGCCCAGAAGATCAGCAACTGATTGGATAAGTGGAAGGTGCTGGCCTACCCTGTCAAGGCACAGAAGGACAATCAACCTTCCTGTGTCCAGCAAGTTTACAGTGAGGACAGAGTCCTGGAGATGGGTGTGGGCTCTGGCAAGATTTTACCCAGTGGCCAGTGTGGCCACACTTGAAGCTGGGTGTTATTGGTGAGTGAGTTCTTTGGAGGAGGCCTCAGGGCCACAGCCAGGAACTGGAATAGCTGCCTGTCTCTGGCCACTCTCTCAGTCAGTTCCTGATCCTCTCTGTTGTTAAAAACTATATATGCCAGGTCAAACAGATCTCTCTAAGGGGCTTGAGGCCCCTCTTGTAAGCATTTAAAATTTTTTTTCCCTGATGTCAGGGACAGATTGACACAGGAAATGGGTATTGAGAACTATAATGCCCTCTTGGGAAGCAGGGTCAAGGCAAGGGTACTAGGTGAATGCCTCAGTTAGTCGTCCCATAAACTCAGGTGGATTTTCATGAGGCCTTTGGGGAAGTGTACGGAATTTTTCAAAATTGACAAACTCATGGGATGTCTTTTGGACATCAGCCAGGAGGCGAAGAATCTTTCTATCATGGGCCACCCTTCCTGGGAAGTTAGCAGGAGCATAGTATTCCAAGTCAGGGTCCTCTCTGAGGACAGCAAGCATCCTCACTGGGGAAGTTTTGTCAGCTAGGGGAGACTCATCAGCCTGAGCTTGAGCGGCACCCACAGACGTTCTTATTCATCAGGAGTGACATTGGATGAAAGAACTACAAAAATATCATGCCCAGCTAGGTCATAGGCCTGAGTGACGTAACAAAATTCTTTGGTATAGGGAGTTGAATCACTGGGAAAATACCCTAGATGTTTTTCAATCTGGGATAAATTACACTTTGAAAAAGGAAAGTGAATGTCACCTCACATAAAGGGTACAGTCTGTTCTTGCAAGAACAAGTATACTGGGCAGGAGGGGATAGAGAAGGAGAGGAGATGGGAAATGGTGGTAGTAGGGTACTAACATGGAGTAGGGGACAGATGAAGGGATAGAGGAGGGGTGTGGGCATTGGGCATGGGTCAGGAGAGGCTGAGGGAGCTGGAGGAGCCAGAGGAGCTGTTGGGGCCAGTTCACCTATGGAGTCAGGGTTGAAAGCAGAGGGTGAGGATGAGTACTGGGGAGGGGTTGAGTGAGAGAGCATTTCTTAGACCTGGGCAGGAAGGATCTGGTAAGAACAGCAGGTACAGCAGAGAGAAGGTCATTTATGCAGGGTTAAAAATGCTTGGATATAGAGTATTTTGGACCACTTGCCTGTACATTGACAGATGTTTTCTAAATCAATGAGAATTTGGAAATCAAAAGTACCATTTGGGCCCATTGTCCAGCTTATATTGTGGCTGGGCAGAGATGCAGAGAAATATTAATAGGTTGGTATTGCATATATGTAACTACAATGATTGAGATGGGAAGGTAATATTATGGAGAATGGAATTTCAAAGGGGAAAGTGCAGTGGGGGGAGAGAGGGTATTACCATGGGATATTTTTTATAATCATGGAAAATGTTAATAAAAATTGTGAAAAGAAAAATAAATAAACAAAATGTAAAAAAAAAAAACTCCCCCCCCCAAAAAAAAGATTAGATGGCGAGGTTTGATGTTGTCCAAGAGTCATAGAGGTCTTAGGTTCTGAAGGAGACAGGCTAGGGAGTTGGTAGCAGAACTTGGTCATGAGCTTTATTCCTCATGGAAGTGTGAGCGTATAGTAAAAGGGCTAGTGAGAGGAGACAGAGAAAGAACAGGACAAAGGTGGGAGAAAGAAACCGAGGCTTAAGCTGGGTTTACACAGGACACCAATATGACCCCCTGGCCCATTAGGGTAAACAGTGCCTGCACCTTCATCGTGAGCACAGGTCATACAGGTTGCAACTGTCAGCTTTATAGCCTGTTAGTGGGCAAGGAGGGCACCTGTGCTCCTGATGGTGAAAGCTGCTGGCAATGAAAGAAGAGACCTCAGGAGATAAACAAGGGTGAGAGGAAGGAGCCAGGGCTTAAGCTGGGTTTACAGAGAGCACCAATATTACCCCCTGGCCCATTAGGATGAATGGGGCCTGCACCTCCCACATGGGCAGAGGTTCCACAGGTGGCAACTGTCAGCTTTTTAGCCTGTTAGTGGACAAGGAGGGTGACTGTGCTCCCGGTGGTGAAAGCCACTGGCAGTGGAAGATGAAAATGGCTGGCAGTAGAAGATGAGAGCTCAGGACGAAGAAGGAGAGGAGGGAGAGAGGGGGAGTGTCTCGAGGTGGTAACCAAACCAAAAGAAGCACCTTAACATACAGTAGACCAGAGAGTGAGCGACCTGAGGTAACAAGAGGGCATCTTTCTTGAGACCTGGGGTTGGGGCCTAAAAGCAGCTGAGGGGTGTAGCCTGTCATGCTGGCTCAGCCTCCACGATGAAGATGAAACCCAAGAGCTGGCCAACTCAAGAGGGACATGTACTGAGAAGGAGGGAGGAGAAGAAGAAGGGAAGAAGTGTAAGGCTGAGTTGTGGTGAATGTGAAAGCTGGTATCAGGCAGAGATGGTCCGAAGCCTTCAGAGTGTTGAATGGCAGCTCGGTGGTCCTCAGGGGAAAGGAGGTCTGGTCACCCAAGAGGGCAACCAGGAGCCTCTTCGGAGTTATGTAAAGATGTAAAGTTCAGGAGTGACCGAGACCACACAGACCACTCTGAGGCAACAATGAAAGCTTTTATTTGAAAATCACAAACCGCCAGGTCTGACTTTAAATAACAGAGCACAGGGCTGGAGAGATGGCTTAGCGGTTAAGCGCTTGCCTGTGAAGCCTAAGGACCCCGGTTCGAGGCTCGGTTCCCCAGGTCCCACGTTAGCCAGATGCACAAGGGGGCGCACGCGTCTGGAGTTCGTTTGCAGAGGCTGGAAGCCCTGGCGCGCCCATTCTCTCTCTCTCCCTCTATCTGTCTTTCTCTCTGTGTCTGTCGCTCTCAAATAAATAAATAAATAAATAAATAAATAAATAAATAAATAAATAAATAAATAAATAAAATAACAGAGCACAGTCAATGTCAGGCTGCAGACAGAGTGCTATATAGATCTCTTCATTTGGGGGAAGGTAAGGAAGGGAAAAGTTAAAAAAAAAATCTTTAGGGGAAATCTAAGATAGGCAGGGTTTAACACCAGAATAGTGATCAGGTGACTTACAAGATGAGGGGGCAGGAAATCATGACCTGTGGTGGGGGGGAGCATTATTAGGCAAGGAATAGCTGATGGCAGGGCAGTTCCTTGAAGAATGTGGATGACCTACTTCCTTGTGTCTGTCTTTGGTGACTCCATTTGGGGAAGCCCATCTTGACATAACAACGAACATGCATTTCTTTTCCATTGAGAAATGCCAAAGGAAGTATATAATATGCCCATACACTTCTGATTTTTAACTCTTGCATTATTTTTATATCCTTAAAGAACAAATAACATCATTTAGAATTCTGTATCTTAACTTTTTGTTTAATTGATGATTGCTATATTAGTTTGCTATGTTTTAATAGCACATGTTCCCATATCAAAATCCTTGTACACAGCATCCTTGTACATACCAGATGTCTCTAATTTATAGGGTGCTTTAAAATGGATGGTAATGAAATGTGCATTGTAAAAGCCAGACAAACTTTTTATATATTTATGAGATTTTTTTTTTTTTTAAGCAGGTCTGTGTGACATTACTGAAGGGACTGTTTTTCCTCAAGATCTCTGCAAATCTCCCACTTCTGGTATTCTTTTTTATTATTCCATTAATAACTATAATTTTACAAAACTGAATTTCATCTCATTGGAACTTTTTATTGATGACCACTTAAAATACCTACAAAAACTTCTGTGTTATTTATTTTTCTTAAAATCATAACCTTATTCTGAAGCAGTGAGAGTAAATTCAGCTTGTGCTGGTTAACAATCCTGAGCTTTATCTGTTCAGAGTTGAGTGATGGTTTTACTTAATCTTCTAATATTTATACAGTTAAAGAAAATGTGTTTTACTCCTTACCATTGCCTTAGAAGTTTTAGTTACCCACAATCTTTGCTTTGTTCTAGACTGCCAGCATTGTTTAATAGAATTGCATTAGAATCAAAGAAAAGTTGGTGATACCATCATCTTTTCAGTAGTCATTGAGTAACAGCCATGTAAATGTTATGGTAGGTTTTTGTGTTGTTTTTTTTTAATTTGCTCAGTGCTAGGGATCGAACTCAGAATGGAGAGCATGTTTATCATGTACTCTACCACAAAGCTACACCTCATAAGTAAATGTTTTGATATGTACAGTCTTAAGGACTTTTATGGACTATGGTCTCTAAGACTATAGTTTTTATGTGATCTAAGTGTATATTACTTCAGTGCAACATTAGTTCAGTATGTTTGAGATGTCTTGAAGATAAGATTTTGAATTAGGGCTGGAGAGATGGCTTAGCGGTTAAGCACTTGCCTGTAACGCCTAAGGACCCTGGTTCGAGGCTCAATTCCCCAGGACCCACGCTAGCCAGATGCACAAGGGGGCACACGCATCTGGAGTTCATTTGCAGTGGCTGGAAGCCCTGCCGCGCCCATTCCCTCTCTCTCTTTCTCTGTCTCTCTCTCTCTCTCTCTCTCTGCCTCTTTCTCTCTCTCTGTCTGTTGCTCTCAAATAAATAAATAAAATAAACAAAAAAATTTTTTTAAAGATTTTGAATTTATTATATCAGTGAAACTTTTGTAACCTTTAATAAAATTAACTTCATGGGGCTGGAGAGATGGCTTAGTGATTAAGGTGCTTGCCTGCAAAGCCTAAGGACCTAGGATTGATTCTCCAGGTTCCATGTAAGCCAGATGCATATGTTGCCACTTGCATCTCAAGTTAGTTTGCTGTGGCTGGAGGCCCTAGTGTGTCCATTCTCACTCTCTTTCTTTCTCTCCCTCTCACTGTCTCAAATAAATACATAAAAATAAATATTTAAAAAATTAACTTCATATTTTAGTTATATTTTATTAAATCTCTCTGATGGGAATTTTCATTCATTTTCTCCTAGAAAGATTGTACTTAACATAAGCAGCACCATGGTTAGGTTTTCCTCTTTCTCTGCTCATTCTGTAGCATTGGGAAGACTTGTAGATAAGATGTAGTGAGAGAATTTATATCACCTCCTCATGTTTAGTTGCATTTTATTAGCTCTGAGACTACAAAAGCTTCTGTAGCATTTCTTACAACTGTGTTTCTCTGATACAATGATCATTTTTTTCTTTTTAAAGTTAAAACGTGCACACAGTTTCTTATTCCTGAAACTTCATATTTAAATGTAATACTTAATCCTATGAAACCTAGGGAGCCAGAGAGCCACACTGTACCTACATTATCTTGAGTTTGGTAAAGTGCAGTGGATAAAACCCACCACAGTTCTTTCTGGATGTGGAAATAGAATTGTTATAACATCGCTTCCTCATTACCCCTCTTCCTACCATATATAGTCCAGTTCTTCTCACTGGCCAGTAATTAGGGATAAGAGCCAGAGTAGATATCTTTGACCTAATAATAGTTACTTTTCTTGCTGCTGGAGCAAAATGCCTAACCAAAGAAACTTAAGACAGGAAGAGTTTATTTTGGTTCACCATTGGAGGAAATGCAGTCTGTCATGACAGCGAAGGCCTGGTGGCTAAGGCATCTGGTCACATTACATCCAGTCCATAAGGGAGAGCTGAATACCAGTGCTCAGGTGTCCTTCTACTTTTTTTTTTCTTTTTTTTTTTTTTTAGGTAGAGTCTCACTCTAATCCAGCATGACCTGGAATTCACTCTGTAGCCTCAGGGTGGCCTTGAACTCATGGTGATCCTCCTACCTCTGCCTCCTGAGTGCTGGTATTAAAGGCATGTTCCACAACACTTGGCTCTTCCTACTTTTTATTCAGCCTGGGACACAAGCTCAGTTGTACCTTTGAAGAAACACCCTCACAGAAACACACAGATCTGTTTTCCACACTGATTTTAAATCTAGTTGACTTTGAAGATTAGCCATCACAGACATGTCACACACTATGCTTATATATATATATATTAAATGACAATAAAATTTATTTAGTTATATTCAAACCAAATAAATAGTCCTTTCATCTTGAAATGGTGGCTAAGTGCAACATTTAAAAATAACCAGAGACAGGTCTGGAGAAATGGCTCAGGGCTTAAGCACTTGCCTGTGAAGCCTAAGTACCCTGGTTCGAGGCTCGATTCCTCAGGACCCATGTTAGCCAGATGCATAAGGGGGCACACACCTCTGGAGTTTGTTTGCAGTGGCTGGAGGCCCTGGCATGCCCATTCTTTCTCTCTCTCTGCTTCTTTCTCTCTGTGTCTGTTGCTCTCAAATAAGTAAATAAGAATAAACAACAACAAAAAATAACCAGAGCTAATTTTAAGTAAATGTAAATGTAAGAATATAAACATAAAAAATGTCTAAAGTACATTCCAGACTCCACTACAAGGCTCCTTATATTCATACTAAAACTAAAATTCAAACATTATTCAACATTTTAAAATATATTTTTGGTCCATGTTAAAAGACAATATACTTTTAATGTGCCAAGATTCATATGAAAGTAGATATTTTATTGTTTCTGTCAACACCAGCTTAAGTGCAAATTTAAAATTAGAACCTCAGCTATTATAGATAAGGCATGAATTTATATCTTTAAAGTATTTATATTTATTTTTGAGAGAGAAAGAGAGAGAGGGACAGAGAGAGAGAAGGGGAGAGAGAGAGAAAATAGATGCATTGGGGCCTCTAGCCGCTGCAAACTCAAGATGCATGCACCACCATGTGCATCTAGCTTATATGGGTTCTGGGGAATCAAACCTGGGTCCTTAGGATTCGCAGGCAAGCACCTTAACTGCTAAGCCATTTCTTCAACAGTAAATGTTTAAATATAAAATTTTTAATTTATTTAGTTTTACCCTTAATGTTTGAAAGACAGAATTCTGAGGAATATCTTTATCAAGAGAAAATTGCCTTTTAGAAGTGTCAACCATTCCAAGGTGGTAATTTTGTCAGAAATTTATTTTTAGATGTCAATATGCATTTGAATGCATGCTACAGTAGAAACTAGAGTGATATTCTAGCTGGCTGCCCTTTGATCACTGTATTCTTACAGCTCGTGTGCCATTCTGCGCTGTCTGAGATAGTTCATAACAGTGCTTTCTGTCATGGACTCTGCACAGACTCTGTGGTTTTATTTTCCTTCATTCCCATTAGCTCTTAAGGCATAGAGTTTTTTGTCACTTAGCCTTCTTACTAACAAGTGAAGCTGCTAATGGTCAAAGAGTGCAGTGGATGGAGTAAGTTTGAGGTAGATTTAAAAAGCCAGTTTTCATGTATTCAATAACATGAAAATTAATAACTAAAATACTTGCCTCAGATACTTTCTACAGTAAGGTTGATATAATGAAATAAAAATTGAATACAGCACAGTATAAATTATTAAAACAAATAATTAATATTAAGATGTAATGTTCTACCAAAAAGGAAGAAATGTGTAAACGTTAATTGAAGCCTCAGAGAGTTAAATTGGTAAAGTGGTTGCCTTAAAAACATGAAGATCTGAGTTTAATCCCCAGAACCTACTTAAAAACCCTGGACAAACTGGCTCCTATTTGTAATCCCAGCACTGGAGAGACAGAAATATGCAAATCTCAGAGGCTTTCTACCTAGCCAGTCTAGCCAACTTGGCCAGCTTCAGCCCAATAATTGACCATGTTTCACAAAAAAAGGGGGTGGCACCTAAGGAATGAGTGACACCAAGATTATCTTCTGGCCTCCATAAGGGATACACACACAAATAGACCTGCAAACACACACACACACACACACACACACACACACACACACACACGTTGGAAATGAAAATGGGCCCCTCAAAAGTACTAAGGAGATAGTCAAGATTCTGGAAGTAAAGCAGCCATGTGCCTTTTATGTGAATGGTAGGTACTTCCTTTGGACCACAGCTTCATTCATTCAGCTAGCACATACTAAATAGAGATAGGTGCATTGCAGAAATTGCACAAAATGAAGTCATGGTGTCCCGTGTGTAAAAGTCTGTTTCAGTGAGGATTATCATATGTGTTCACATTTAGTAGTAGAGGATATTGAATGATGAATATCATGAAACACATATAAAACATGAGAATTAAAAGGAGGGGAAGTGGTGTACAGTTCTGAAGGTTGTACAGAATTTAATGGGTGAAGTATATTGGGAGTTGTGCCTATCAATAATAGTTTTCCAGATGTTATATTTTTCTTCCATGTTCTTTCACATAAAATGAATATAATATCCACACAGACTTTTGTCCAATTATAATATTTCTCATTACAAAGTTAAGATTTATGTTTATTAGGATCATATATATTTTATTAGGATCTTTTATGAAGGATTATATCATTGCAGGTTGCAGTATTGGAACTGTTATTTACCATCAAAATGGCCTTGCTTTGTGGTCAGATACATGGGGCCCTTCTTTAGAGCTTTCCAGGGTTTTTATTCATGCTTTTTTTCCTCATGCCATCTTAGTGCTTGTGACTGACCTTGTGCCTGTTCCTTCCATTGCCTTTATTCATATAGGTTCTTCTTCACCACACAATTCAGAAAATGAAGAAAAATGAATAATTTTATAGAAAAGGAAATAGTATCTTTATTTTAAAACATTTTGTTTATGTTTAATTCATTTAGTTTACTTTGAACAGATTTTGACATTATATATCAAAATATTATTTTCAGGGAAGACTAAAAGCAGAGTTTTCCAAGACAGGTAAGACATAGATTTTTTTTTTGTTGTTGTTGTTTCTAATCCTTGCTCCATGCAATGCTAACATGACACCAAAACATTATCCAGTATATTACATCTTGTACATATCAATTTTTATTCTTATGCTAAACATCAATCTCTTGGGCTTTCTCTCTTCTAAACTCAGTTGGAGTAATAATGAATAAAATCAGTTAAATTGGGGTTGCGGCTCTTTCTTTTGACTTAGGGTGTTTATTATTCTGTTAACTTTTATTTTTGCTTTATTGTGAAATAAAGCAGGGCTCAGTGAACCTATGATAGAAGTAGTATAGAAGTATGATAGAACCTAACATAGTAGTTACAATAGAAGTAGCACAATTTTACACTTGTCTTAAGTTTTGTGCAATTTTTGCTTTTTTATGTTATGGATTTATTTGTATATTTTTCTACCTTCAACTTCTCTCTCATATTTTTATGATACCAAGTGTTAAGGAAATGGGGGCTGCAGAGATGGCTGAGCCATTAAGCCCTTGCCTATGAAGCTAAGGACCCCGGTTCGAGGCTCGATTCCCCAGAACCCATGTAAACCACATGCAGAATGGCTGGAGGCCCTGGCATGCCCATTCTCTCCCCCTCTTTTTCTGTATGTCTGTCACTCGTAAATAAATAAATAAAAATGAACATTTTTTTTAAAAAAGAAGACATTTTCGTCTGTAACCTATATCAGTCAGGTGTTAAATGACAATTTTCTATCCTACCCCACACATCTAAATGTGCATATTAATTCACATGGTTTTGTGCATAGTCATTGAAATGAAAGGCTCAGTCTATTATTCAATAGTCTCATTAGATAAAACAGAAATGAATTTCTAGACTACTAGAACCATCTTACTCTTTCTTAAATCACAATATTCAATGCATGAACTTTCAGTATTTTCTAGAGTAACATTCATGTTGTCTGTTTTGAATTGAACCCTATTTACTCATGTTAATGATGGATGACTGTGTAAGCCCCTCTGGTCATGTTTTAAATAAGCTGGCTTATTTATGGCCAAAGAGCTTTTTATCAATTACGTTTTTTACTTCCATTTCTGAGTTTTTTTTTTTCAGTGAAACATTAGTAATTAAATCACTTCAGTTATGTACTAGCATGACAGCATAATATTTGACAGTTAATTTCCTTTTTAGCATTTTGTATCCTGAGTATATTAAAAGTTCACTTATTATCACACACCGTAAAAGGTTAGAAATACTTTATCACATGCATTTTACTGAAAAATATTTATAATTAAATTACTTAGTAATTTTACCTGACATGATAGGGATTCTTGAACATAATTAAATTGTTAAAATAATTGGTATTTGACTTTTAGCTCTGAGGTTATATTTGCTTCATTGTTTAGTACTTAAACATTTATTTATTTATTTATCTATTTATTTATTAGAGAAAGAGGCAGAAAAAGAGGGAGAGAGAGAGGATATCAATGGGTGCGCCAGGGCCTCCAATCACTAGAAACAATCTACAAATGCATCTGGAATTGTGCATCTGGTTATGTGGGTACTGGGGAATTGAAACTGGTTCCCATGGTTTGCATATAAGCACCTTAACCACTATGCCATTTCTCCATTCTATTTGCCTTGCTAATGTACTGATACTGATTTACTTCCAATTTTTTCTCTGTTTCATGTAGAGTTTATAACTTGAAATATTTCAGTTCAACTACATAAACAACTTTACTAACAAATTTGTTAAGGTAAAGAATGTTTTTCAAAGGAAAGTTCTTTGATAAAGTTCTTTGTTTCTTTTCACATCATTGACAAGCTTTTCTTTTTGTCATGCCAATTTTTATAGTTAACTATTTTAGAAAAAATGTTTATCTTACTCATCTTTTCAAAATTATGCTAGTATGCAGTTATGTAAAATTTTTAACTTTCAAGAAAATTTTCCACAATTTAATAATAATGTTATAAATATAATATGATATAAATAATATAATAAATATAATAATATTGGTTTCCTATTTGTCTTTCCCTTGTGTATGTGTGTGTGTGTTTGTATGTGCACACACACACACATTCACATATGTGAACACTTGAATATATGTCTAGTCTAACTATTTTGATATATTGGTTGAAAGTTAATATCATAATTTGTTTCTGTTTATAAAATGGGGACTGGCCCAGTTTGCAAGGCCAAGGTTTTGTGATTGAGAATTACAAATTGGTTTCTCTGGTAGCTAATTTTCTAATAATATTTAGCAATAATAATAATTTTAACACAAAATGTGCTATAAAATATCAGAAAAATCCTGAAAACATCTTTAGATATTCTAAGGACCTCTCCAGAGAGACTTATGTCTACTGCATGTTACTGTGTTGGTAAAAGAACAAGGACACATTCAGAATTCTGAGCACACCACTCCTATAATTTTCTAGCATTGTACCAGAATTTCATAATTTAAAAAATTATCTACTAGGTAATTTTATTACACTATTTGCTGTTATTTCTGAGCAGTAGCTGAGGAAAGTCTCTATTCATTATTCAGCTAGGTGACAAAGCAAAGTGTACACCCAGGTGGCCCAGCTCCATGGCCTGTGTTTATTACCACTTACTACAAGAGTCAAACATCTGCACCTTGTAACTGAAATAAGCTTGTATGGTATCAATGGTAACCTGGGGGAAAATGACTCATATCAAGTTATGTCAAATCACTGGACTTGTATACCTTCTCAGTTCTTGTTACCCAAGTATGAATGATACACAATTCCTGAGAGTACAGCTTCTTCAAAGACCAGACTCAAGAAAAAGGTGACTAGAGCAAACTGCTGTGACCTGTCTACCCCAAGCCCAGCTTCAAAGCTTATTTTCTCAGTGATGCCCTAATCAGGCAAATGGTTCTGACAGTGACTTCCTAGTCCATGTGTGAAAAGCAACACAGAAAAAAAAAAAATTAGACTCCTTGGTTTTATAGTGAACTTATAGCAGAGTATAATACAATTATGTAGTCTACAAAGAAAGTCACATGCATGCAATTCACATGCAGTGTGCTGGGCCACTGTCTGCATTGTGATTAACTTTTCTTAATGAACTCTTAATGATCAACATTCTCCACTCAGTAGCCTTTCTTGTACTGCTAGCACTTTCCACAGTCACTGGGAAAGTATCATTGGTTTTTTATGTTCTTCAATTTTTGTAAGTTAAAGGAGATCCTTGAAAGCTATTGCTCTTTTAAGTTTACATAACTATAATTCTATTGTATATGTTATTTATGTAACTTTATATGAAACAGTTAAAAGATTCTTTGTTAACAAAGAATGAGTTTTCTGACAGCCTTATAAATAAAAGACAATCTATTTGGGAAATTTGAAAATCAGAATTAACTTTTCTAAAGATCCTTAAGTGTACTTCATTATTATTCTGTTTCATGATAATAGTAGATTTTTAACTAAGCTCTACTATGGCCTGGCCCCAGAAAAGATTACCGACTTTCTTGATTACATAAAATTAAGAAAGATTCAAAATTATAACAAATTAATTGAGATCTGTGTCAAAACAAATGGAAATATAATTTTGATTGCCATTTCATAAGTTGTAGACATTATGCTATGTTAATTGTGTGTGGTATTTGTTAATAGGTGACAGGTTACCCTGTTAAGGTTCCTGTTATCCTCTACTTCTGTGAGCATTGATACTTAGATGTTGATAAATTTCTCAGCAAAGTCATTTTAAGTCAGTTTAAATTAAGCTAATATTGTTCATTAATCTCTGTGATGTTCTCATTAGTTCTTTTTTTTTTTTATTTTTCTTTCTCTTCTGGCTGGCATCAAACTCCTGGTCCTCCTGCCTCTGCCACTTCAGTAATACCCTACTGGTGTGCGCCACCACAGCCGGCCTCATTAGTTCTTTATATAAGACTCAATGATTCCCTTTTTAAGTTATCCTAACATAGCTAAAAATCTATTTTTTTTTTGCCATTTTTTGTACATCACTAACCCATTAAATTACATAGCTTTAAAGATTTAACCCTTTATTTTTCAAGAAAAGAAGTGACTCTAAGAGAAGTTAAGTGACATATCCACACTGGAGCCCTGAGTGCTGGTTAAGGGAAGTGACATGTCCATAGTAGAGCCCTCATGTGACATATGCACAGCTTTGCTCTCAGCACTGCTCAGCTCAGGACTGGTTGAGTTGGCAACTGGGTGATGGATTCACCCTTGATTTCAGGAGGATGTAATAAAGCCTACATAAGTAAAAAAAAAAAAAGATATTTACAGTGAAACAATCTTCCTAGTCTTTATATGTGTAGTCCTACCTTCTCATTTATGACTATTGAAATTAGGGCAACTAAGGAATGCTTGAAAGATGATTGCATATTCAGTTTTTTTACATAACAAATAATTTACTTTTTGAAATAAACTTGAATTTAAGGGCAATTCATGCTCTTACGAAGAATAAATATTAACTAAAATTGATTAATTTTATGCAAGATATTGTCCTCAATTGTTTTTACATCATCTTATGTAACCTTCATAATTATCTACCACCATTTTACAAATAGGGACATTTGAGGGGCTGGAGAGATGGTTTAGTGGTTAAGCGCTTGCCTGTGAAGCCTAAGGACCCCGGTTCGAGGCTCGGTTCCCCAGGTTCCACGTTAGCCAGATGCAGAAGGGGGCACACGCGTCTAGAGTTCGTTTGCAGAGGCTGGAAGCCCTGGCGCACCCATTCTCTCTCTACCTCTATCTGTCTTTCTCTCTGTGTCTGTCGCTCTCAAATAAAAAATTTTTTTTTAAAAAAAGGACATTTGAGGTTAGAAAGACAAAGTTATTGACTGAAGGTTGCACACATAATTTCTCATTGCTGGCATGTGGCCAAAAACAGCAGCAGGTAATAGGAGGAAAGATGTTTACTTTAATTACAGATGCCAGTGGAAGCATTCTGCAGCTCCAATATCTACAACCTCCATAGGTGGATACATAATCTAAACAACTGCCCTTATTGTCATAAGAAAAGCAGGCATAAGAACTATATGTAGCAGTAATTGTTTTGGGGGTGATTTTAAAGGTAAGGGCTGACCGGCATCCTGTAAGAGGGCAGTGCCCTGAACCAATAAGGGTAGTGGAATCCTGTATGATGGGGCCCTCCTTTACTTGAAATTCCCATTGAAGACGGTAGCAGTAGTTAAGGGGACAGTGGGCAACAGGGAGCAGAGGAGCAGTAGATGTCGGGGGTCAACTGTTTTCATCTTGAATCTTGCGTACTGGAAACCTGGAAGAGAAAAGAGGAAGTTGCCCCAGGAACAGGGTGTTCTTGGGCGTGTTTTACTGAGAACTTATAGGTTCATTGACTTGTTTAACTAAACACTCTGGTAGCCATCTTGCGGCATCATTTTGAGTATCAAACACACAAAATGACCCGCGGCCCCAAATGAGGACAGGGTTTGGGCCATTCCATTTTAAGTTTAAAGGATCTTTCCACATAGCTTTGGCGTACGTCTTTTTTGTGTTTGTGTGCCAAAAGCAATCAGCAGCTGAATTTCCTTGAGCATCAGGTGTTAAAAAGTTTAAGACAAACAAAGCATGATGAAGAATGTTTTGGGGGGAACCTTTTATGGGATATAAATCCCCCCTTTTTAACTTTTGGAGGGCATGTTTAATAGTTTGATGAGCTCGCTCATCAATTCCTTGACCCTGGGGATTGTATGGTATGCCTGTAATATGTTTAATTTGTAATTGATGACAAAAATTTTGGAATTTATTACCAGTATATCCAGGACCATTATTAGTTTTAATAATTTGGGGCTTTCCCATGACACCAAGGCAATGGAGTACATGAGCAATGACATTTTTTGAAGCTTCTCCAGCATGGAGGCTGGCAAAAATGAATCCACTAAAGGTATCCACAGTAACATGGAGGTACTTAAGATTACCAAATGAGGGAACATGTGTTACATCCATTTGCCAGATTTCATTAGGAATGAAACCTCTAGGATTTATGACTAAGTGGGGAATGGGTAGGAGGGTGACACAGTTTGTGCATTGTTTGACTATCTGACAAGCTTGTTCCCTAGTTATTTTAAAAAGAAGACACAAGGTTTGAGCATTAAGGTGATGTACAGAGTGAGCTGCTTTGGCCTGGGCAGGATCCAGCTTAACAAGGAAAGCAAACTGGGTGGCTTTGTCAGTCATGGCATTGCCTGTGGCTAGAGGCCCATGGAGTCCAGAGTGAGCACGAATATGGCCTATATAAAAGGGTGTTGTCTAGAATGTATGCACTGCTAAATGGAGAAAAACAGAGGGGTAGCGTTTGTAGTGGGTTTTATGTATGGCACGGTTTGTAAAAGGGGGATGGATTAAGCAATATAAGCACTATCAGTATACAGATTAAAGGAGGTATTTGGAAGTTGTTGAAAAACCTGCAAAACAGCAAAAAGTTCCACCAATTGAGCAGAGTGGAATGAGGATTGTAGGGAAGTGGTTTGATTGTTTCCAGTGAAGGTTGCCACTCCATTAGAGGAGCCATCAGTGAAAACTAGGGGTCATAGGGAAGGGGTCAGGGAGAAGTTAATGTAGGAAAAACAAATGGCTAAATTCTCAGAAAGTGGAGAAGTTTGTTAGCAAGGTAGTGGTTATCACGAGATCCCTGAAAAGAGGTGCAAGATATTGCCCATTCGTTATCGTTTTGTATTAACCATTGTATTTGGGAAGTAGAGTAGGGTAGAATGATTTTATCTGGGTCCTTACCAAATATTTTTCTGCTTTGATCACATCCAATTTTTATTAACTCTGCCACCCGTGAGGTGTAAGGGGTAAGGACTCTGGGTGGTGAAGTGGGTAAATGGACCCAGAAGAGGAGCCCCTCCTGCCATAACATCCCAGTGGGTGTAAAGTCAGTGGCATAAATGACCAGGAGAAGAGGCTTTTCATAAGAGATAAAAGTGACCCTTTGGCTCAGAATTGCAGCCTCCACTATCTTCAGGGCCTCTAGGGCGGGGGCTGTTAATGAGCGGCCTGAAGCAGGATCTGGGTCTCCTTTTAGGATGTCAAACAAGGGTTTAAGCTCTCCAGTAGTTAGCTTAACATAAGGCCTGAGCCAATTGATATCTCCTATGAGTTTTTGAAAATCATTTAAAGTTTTTAGATGATTAGTTTTAAGTCGAATCTTTTGTGAAAGAATTTTGTTATGAAAAGTTCAAAGCCTAAGAATAAGTAAGGAGGTTTTAATTGGAATTTATCAAGGGCTATCTGAAGACCAGCTCCGGTAAGGGCCCTAGAAAGCTCTTGAGAGCAAGTAAGGAGTTCAGCAGGATCAGGACCGGCCAAGAGGATGTCATCCATATAATGAATGATATACAAAGAAGACCAGTTATGTCTAAATGGATCTATAATTTGGGCCACAAATTTTTTGACACAGTGTAGGGCTATTAGCCATCCCTTGGGGCAATACTTTCCATTGGAATCTCTGCATAGGGCCTCTAAAATTTACCACAGGTAAACTGAATTCAAAATGCTGGCGATCTTCAGGGTGCAGGGGAATTGTAAAAAAAAGCAATCCTCTAGGTCTTTAATGATTTTACAGTATCCTGTAGGAATTGCTGCTGGAGTGGGGAGGCCTGGTTGCAGGGCTCCCATAGGTACCATGGCCTTATTAATTTCTCTAAGGTCCTGGAGCAATCTCCAGTTTTTAGACTTTTTCTTTATAACAAAGATAGGAGTATTCCAAGGAGAGGTGGTAGGTTCAATATGGCCTGCAGCAAGTTGTTCCTGCACTAACATCGTGGTTGCAGTTAATTTTTCAGAGGCCAGAGGCCACTGAGCAACCCAAACAGGCTCTGTTGTTTCCCAGGATATTTTATCTGCATGGGGTACAGACATGTCAACAGCCATTAGGATAAATTTTCATATCTTATTCCAGCACGATCAGTCTTTATAGTAACTGGTATTGGTTCTTTCATTTCCTGTTAGAATTTGCCCAATCCTTGTCTCAGGCAGAAGCCTTGGTTAAGCATCTGGTGAGCTACCAACTCATTAGGGCTGCACATAATGAGTTTCATTTGAGAGAGGATGTCTCAGCCCCAGAGATTAATGGGCAGGCCTGGGACCACATAAGGTTAAACGGTGCCTTGATTGCCCTCTTTGTCCTCCCACTGAATAACTTCGGAACTTTGTAAGGGGTTAGAGGCCTGTCCACTTCCTTTGAGATGAGTTATGGAAGTGGTGAGAGGCCAAGATGCAGGCCAATTCTTACAGGAAATAATTGTGGCATCTGCACCAGTGTCTATAAGACCTTCAAAGGTATTTCCTTTTAACTTTAATTTAAGAAGGGGTCTTGCTTGAATGTCCTTTTGTGTCCAGTAAATGTCTGATGACCCAAACCCATGGGGGCCTCTCTTTTGTTTCTGGAAGGATGTTTTATCATTGAGGGGCAATAATATTAACTTAGTAATCTGTTGGCCAGGAAATATGGTAAGATGCACATGGTGGAGCATGTGTCTGGAGTTTACTTGCAGTGGCTAGAAGCCCTGGTGTGCCCCCTGTCTCTCTCTCTCTCTTTCCCTCTCTTCTTCCCTATGTCTCCATAAATACATAAATAAATAAAAATAAAACTTAAAAAATCTTTAAGAAAAAAATCTAATAATATCCAAAGAAGTACTTTCAAAGCTGGTAAATACATATATATATATATATCATGGGCTGTAAAGATGGCTTAGGGGTTAAGGCATTTGCCTGCAAAGCCAAAGAACCTTGGTTTGCTTCCCCAGGACCCCCGTAAGCTAGATGCACAAGGTGATACATGTGTCTAGAGTTCATTTGCAGCAGTTAAAAGCCCGGGCATGCTCTCTCTCTCTCTCTCCCCCCTCCCTCTTTCTCTCTCAAATAAATAAAGAAAGAAAATTCTAAAAAATCACCAGCCTGGCATGGTGGTGCATGACTTTAATCCAGCACTTGGGAGGCAGAGGTAGGAGGATAACTGCTGAGTTAGAGGCCACCCTGAGACTACATAGTGAATTCCACTTCAGCCTGAGCTAGAGTGAGATCCTACCTGGTAAAGAAAATTACCACTATTTTAAAATATATTCTTCATATCCAAATTATGCAAGTATTTTTAATTAATTATGCATTTTACTGTTTGAACAAGTTGTGTGTTGGTCTTATGGCCCTTGTGTTTTAAACTCCTCTTTCCTGCCCTCATTCCACTGAGGGTCCTTCTCAGTGGAATTGTTGATTTCCACTATTGGATTATGAATGGATCAGTCACTCTTTGTGAGGGAGATACAATGGCTCCTTCCCACCCTGTGGGTCTCAAACTCTTTCCTTCCACTACCTTTTCCATAATGTTCCCTGAGCCTTGGTGCATGTATTGTAAGTCCTCTTCAGTGTTGAGTTCTTAGCATCCTCTGGATTTCTGCTTTGATGAGTTATGAATGTTCACATCGAAAGTGTCTAGTTTCCAGTTTATTTAACACTCCTATGTATTTTAATGCCCTGTTACAATTAGGATTATCACTTTTGATATTTTGAGTATCTCTGTGTTGCCTATGAAGTTGACCTTGAAAAACCTATTTGTTTACACTGCTGAACTTTTGGGGGTATAGATTCATTTTTAGTGTTTTAACATTTGTCAAGGAAATGATAAGATTAAAAATAGCTGTATTAATGGATCCAAATGGTCATATGGCACTGACCGAGCTTTGTCTGGGGGATTGCCTGGTACTTGGAGATTTCTGGGAATGGATGGCACTGGAGTCACTAGGCTTTTGCAGCACTGCCTTGGACTATTGCTGCATCATCCCTGATCAATGAACTTCAAGTGAGGGACCATGGATGATATTATTATGTGCATGGTATTGTTTTTCAAGTCTGAGTCACAGGAGGTAAGCAAAAACCAGAAATGCATATTGAAGTTAGTTTACCCTGAGCAAATGCACCTCAAGGCATTTTGATTTGAGTATACAGAACTGTGTTGTTGAAGGCTCTATAGGAAGGAGGTAATGATAAAAGTTTCTAGTTATCCAGAGGAATAGTATGAGAACAGGGACTTTATGATGTGGCCCTATCAGCTAGAACTGGGTGATGCATTTATTAATGATGCATTGTCCAAGTTTAGATCTACCAGAAAAAATCATGTATTCAAGCACTTTTCTGGCATCTGTAAGACTGAACTTCAATGTTCATGGTAACCATAGCCTTCTAGTTGGTATTGGTGATATGACTGTGTGGAATTGCATCCAGAAAATTTTACACTTATACAGTGGTACAAATTCTAACACTCCCATTTGGTAAGTTGGTTATCCTAGGTAAGTTATGAATATACTTTTTAAGGTGATATTTTAAGGTGATTATGTGGAGTCAATAAAATGATAATGTATTGTGTTCATGCCTGGCATTTGGTAAGCCTTACCTAATGTACCAAATTTCACCTCTGTCCTATGTACTAGAATTATTAAAATTTAACATTTTCTGGAGATGCACATGTGTAATTCAGCAACACTCAGGAATAATCAAGAATGTGAGACCAATCTCTATATACTGAGAAACTGTCAAAAAATTAAATAAATGATCTAGTTTTTTAGTTCTATGCCTAACTTAATAGTGGTAAGTGGAAAAATACTGAAAAAATTCTGAATTTTTTTGTGGCAGGGTCTCTCTCTATCCCAGACTGACAATAGAACTCATGTGGCAGCCGAGCTTGGCCTCAGACTCATGGTAATATTCTTACCTTAGCTTCCCAAGTGATGGTATTATAGATGTGAGCTAATATGCCTAGCTCTGACTTATTTTTAAATGTTTTTATAGGTTTATTATTTATTCATGATCAGATAGCAACTGACAGAATGGGCAGGTTTGTTGCCTCTGTAAACAAACTCCAGACATGTGCCATTTTCCATGTCTTCCTGACTTATTTCTAAATAGATCTAGGTAGATGAAAACGTAAGAAATATATATCCATCAAGTTCAAACTTGATTCTTATTAGGTCTTCTTCCTCAGTTGATGTAACTTAAGGAGCTTCTTTAGTAATCTTTTTGCAAGTAGGTAATTTAATGAAATTGCAATTTTAGCTCATTAATTTACATAGTTAATAAACTGTACCTTGTGGACTTTGAATTAACAATAAAATATAGGATATTGTAAAACATCTATAATTTTAACAAATTCAGACATTTTCTTCCACAGGTGAGATTAGTGAAATTTGTATTATCAAATTTCCTTGTATCATCAGTTTAAATAATCTCTAGTTCACAACTAAAATTGTCCAATTACCTTTTATATGAATGCATTAAGTAACAAGTATATTTATCATTGGAAATTAAATTCATAACTTTTATATATTAAAACATCTTTGGAAATTATAAAGAGTTAATGAATACTTTTAGTAAACCTCACATTACAGACTCATTAACTAATGAAGTATTTATTGATTATGGATACTTGTTTCATTGTATTAATGAACTTAGTTCATCTTCTGTTGTTATTACAAAATACACAAGGTCTTGTACTTTATTTATTTACTTATTTTGGATTCTCAAGGTAGGTTCTCACTTGCTAGCCCAGGCTGACCTGGAATTCACTCTGTAGTCTCAAGCTGGCCTCAAAGTGAACTACCTACCTCTGTCTCCTGAGTGCTAGGATGAAAGGCATGTGCCACCATATCCAAATTTTATTTATTATTCTTTAAGGTCTTGAACTTTAATAGAGTTTTATTTAGTTCACACTTGTAAAACTCCAAGAATATGATACCCACATCTGTGTGGCTCTACTGATGGCCTTTTGGATGCATCACAACATGATGCATGGTGTCATGCTGGGAATGGGTGGGAGAGGGAGAAGACAGGTAGTGAGCCCGGAAACCAAACCAAACCAAACCAAACCAGAGGCCAGACTTATTCTGTGTATATTACTCGTCTCCTGTGGCCTCTAGACCAGGGCCTTTTGAAACGTCACCTTCCTTTCCTGAGGCTGTGGCTGCAGTAATATTACACTGGTCCTCTCCTCTTCAACTGTCCACCACCTTCAACATCTCCACACTGAGGACTAAACCAGCACATGAGTCTTGTGACACACACAGGTCTTTCCAAGTCATATGTAGCAGTTGCCTTTCCTATCATATCTTTGATAGGAAATATAAACTTGAGCAAAAGAAAGGTGCTTTTGGAGCCGGGCGTGGTGGCGCACGCCTTTAATCCCAGCACTCGGGAGGCAGAGGTAGGATTGCCATGAGTTCAAGGCCACCCTGAGATGACAGAGGTAAATTCCAGGTCAGCCTGGACCTGAGTGAGACCCTACCTCAAAAAAAAAAAAAGAAAAAGAAAAGAAAAGAAAGGTGCTTTTGGAAACTAGAGATGACTTCGAAATTAGAAATGACCCTTGCTGTTGTCATCACTAGCAAGCTCATTGTTTTCAGAATGTAGCTGGATTCCAAATTATGTTACATGAAATTACTGGGAAAAATGTTTTCAATCTATGCATATAAATTTATTTACAAGAAGGTTTGGGGGGATAATATGTAGGACTGAGTTAAACTTTTTTTACTTTTTAAAATACATCTTTTAAAACTGTCATATTTTTATTAGTGACATTGCAAAGACTCATTTCTTTCACAAAAGTGTTGCAAGGTGTGAGTACCAAATTTTAGTTGTGCCAAAGCAACATAATGGTGTTGGATGCTCTGTTACAGATTTGCCTTCAGCATGTGTTTATTAAATACATTTAACAAGTGAGATACTGTCAAAAACTCTTCAGGATATCAAAATCACACCATCCTTGCACTAGAGATAGAGCCATTTCATACTGAGAAGCAGGACATCTCAGAAATCATGACCGAACATGTATACTTTGAGACTGCAGGGAGAGACAGACTCAGTAGCTGTAGGCTCAAAGGTGAGGGAACGTCTGTGTGCCTTGGGAGTCATCATGAACTGATTAGGATGGAAAATATGCTTAGTTTTGGTAGGTAGAGAAAGGGTGGCTGCAAAGACCAGAAAATCACAAATAAAAACCTAAAAGTTAAGTGCACATTGTTTGTAGAAGAGCAAGTTTTGATTGTACAATGAACTGAAGTGGTATAGTGTTGGAAGACAAGGCCAGAAGGTGAGGTTTAAAGTGCCTGGGAAAATCCTTAACTGGAACAAGACTGTGAGTGTGACTAAGGAGAAGAGTAGAAGCCACTGAGAAAAATTTTAAGTAAAACTAACAATTATAATCATGCCATATAATACTTAATTGGGGGAGGAAGCTGGGGAGATGGTTCATCAGATAGATGCCTGTTTGCAAAGCCTGCCAGCATGGGTTAAATTCCTTAACACCAAGATAAAACCAGGTGTTCAAAGTAGTGCATGTGTCTGGAGGTCATTTGTAGTAAAAGAGGCCCTGGTGCACCCATTCTCTCAGTGTGTGACACTCTCTCATTCCCTCATTTTCTCTCTCTCTCTCTTTCTCTCTATCCTTGTCTCTCAAATAAATTAAAACAGTTTTTACAACCTTATTTGTGTGGTATCAGTAGAGAGGGACTAAAGGTTGGGAGATTAGTCTAGGTAAATGGTGACTGGAAGCTGGGTGTGGTGGTGCACGTCTTTAATCCCAGCCCTTGGGAGGCAGAGGTAGGAGGATCACCATGAGTTTGAGGACACCCTGAGACTACATAGTGAATTTCAGGTAAGCCTGGACTAGAGTGCAACCCTACACACACACACACACACACACACACACACACACACACACACACACACTTTTAATGTTTATTTCTGATCTGTTGTTACATTGTTACATTAGAAAACACTGATTGTTAAAGGAAGCACTTTACATCGTACATCGTATTGTATTCTACTGATCTCATTTCCTATTAGTAAACAACAAAAATATTTATGGAAACAAAAAAAAAAGTAATACTGGCCAGTGGAATTGAAGGCATTTTAATATATGTACTAGTTAGAAGTGTCCATTCTGTCTCATAAATAAATAAATTTAAGAAGTTAAAACTATAAAGTGCACAAAGTAATTTATTGGGTGCTTTGAACATTTGTTGGCAGAGTTTGAAGAGAAATAACAGTTTTAGATTTTTTAAAATATTTTAATTTTAATTTTTGCAGATACTTCTTCCCCCCCCCCCCCTCCGAGGTAGGGTCCCACTCTAGCTCAGGCTGACCTGGAATTTACTATGTAATCTCAGGCCGGCCTCCAACTCATGGCGACCCTCCTACCTCTACCTCCCCTCCCAAGTGCTGGGATTAAAGGCATGTGCCACCACCCCTGGCCCCAGATACATTTTTGGAGATACTTTGCTTTTCTCAATCAGTGCTGCCTGTTAAAAATGCAAGGCAAAGGCCAGGGGTGGTGGCACATGCCTTTAATCCTAGCACTCAAGAGGCAGAGGTAGGAGGATCACCAGGAGTTCGAGGCCACCCTGAGACTACATAGTGAATTCCAGGTCAGTCTGGGCTAGAGTGAGACCCTATGTTGAAAAACCAAAAATAATAATAGTAATAATTCAAGGCAAGGCACATATTTTTAAAGTTTATAGCTCCGTGTTAAAAAATAAATTGGTGAAATTAGTTTTAAGCAAGCACTGTACCACTGAGCTACATTCCAGTCCTGAAAGTTAATTATAATAGGATCATTTCAGCCTTTAATTGTTAAGTGACACATTCAACTCTTGTCTTTTCATTTTTGCGCCAACATCGAGTCCAGAACATGTGTCACTCTTGGCACACGGTGCCTGTCCATCACAGCTCAAACAGAGGCCAGGGCACATGCTAGTGATTGGCAGCCCCATGTGGCAGTGTTGCCTCAGGAGACAGCAGAGCTCTACTCTGCATGTGAGAGGAAACATCCCAGATGCCCAATATGTCATATGATGTCTGCAAACTTCCCTGTTCAATTAAGTTGTGAATTATCAGTACTGACATTTTTCTGTTTGGACATGTGATGTTAACGTTTTTTTCCAGAGTCATAAATCTTCTTTGACTCTTGAGTTTTGGAACCTGCACCCAGTTTCACTGTAATGCATTACATTTTCAGAATATTTGTTTTTGTGGTTTAGGTCGGTATAAGAATACATATATTTACTCTGTGAGTTAATTACTACAGGTATAAACAAAGCTTCAATATTTGAGGTACTATGTTTAGGTGAAAAGGTGCAATCTTGAGGATGGCATTTGTAGATACCACAGGCTGCCTGATGCCACCTGCATATGAACCCTGGAAAGAACACAATGTTCCTGAAGAAAAAGAAGAGAAAGATAAATTGAAAAAAAACTGTGTCCTGCTGTGTCCCCCTCCTCTTCTTGGGAAATTAGTGAGAACCAGTATACAGTGTGATATGTTCTGAAAGGCAAGTAAAAGTAATCTCACTACCAGCTCAGAACTGTGCCTATAAGCAGAACATTGCTGATACTTGATTTGTGCTTTGCAGAGATACTTTAACATTGAATTATAGCATCTGTCTCACGTGTTTCTGTGCCAATGACTATAGTGTGTCTTTCAGGTAAAAATGAGATGTGAGGTGTGACTTTTCTTTTAATTCCCTCAGATCACATGGAAATTTCATATTGAAATTAGTGCTGGTCTGTAGTCTCATACTTGGAGAATTTGTTTTTACTTCCTTGTTGAAAACAGGTATATAAGGAATAGAATTTATTTTCTATCACACTCATGTATATAAACTAAATGATAAGGGTGAAGAGCCCCTGCCTCTTTTTGTATTAATTTTCCAGGGAAGCATGCAAAGTAATGGGTTTTATCATAATATCTTCATACATGTGTGTCATTATACGAGCAGTTTTAAATTTCTTTAACTATCTTGTTTACAACTGAAATCTACCCTGCTCATTAAGAACAAGTTCTGGATTCTTCCCTTCGGTCTGCCAAGTTTAAGACCTCTGCTGGATGGGTATTACTTGCCCCTTACTAGCATGAGGATAGCCAGGGTATTCTGCTTCACCAGCAATGGACAAGCATTATATCTTGTTTCACCTATGTAAATCCAGAAACTTACTTACAGTCAAGAGACCTGTGAAAATTATCATGTAAATTCCCAAAATACTAAAATTTTGATAAAAGTTAAGTAAGGGCTCTCATGCTATCTGTCCATTTAATTCACAGACATGTACACATGCACTGACATGGAACAGTTCAAGACTTTTTTCTTAAGCATTCACAGCACAAACATTGAGACTATCTTTTAAGTACTTAAGTGACTTCATGTGTACATATCTGGTAGAATAATCACTTTATTCTCTCCATCTAGAAAATGTGTTCCTGAAAGATTGAGCCACAGTAGTGATTGACTGCTTTTCACAGGGATGCTGTAGTAAAAATGTTTACAATGAACCAGTCCAAGTGTGCTTATTTGCAAGTTTCATCCTGTGGCTTGCCACTTTCAGAACCTGAGGCTGTCACCCTTGGTACTTGGTCATGCTTCTGAGCTTCATCATCTTAAACTAGGAGAAAAATACTATATATATTAGAGCATGGCAAAGGTTAGAGGAGATGGTCCACTCATTGCTTAGCAGGATGTGTGTGTTGGATGTGTTCTTTCAGTAAGCTTTACTCTCCTGGAAATTTAGTTCCAAATGGTACTGTTATAAACCTTGAAGGCACAACAGAAGTATCTTAGATTTAAATTCCCATTTATTCTTGGGTGAAAATTGTTTTTAGAAAGTAAATTTAAAATATCCAAAACCTAACATGAAAAAAGAAAAAATCACAGTATCTGTCATTCCGTCCACTGGACAGGCAGATAAGGCAGAAAAACTTGCCCCCTGTGGTGGTTTGATTCAGGTGTCCCCCATAAACTTAGGTGTTCTGAATGCTAGGTTCCCAGATGATGGAGATTTGGGAATTAATGCCTCCTGGAGGGAGTGTATTGTTGGGGGCGGGCTTATGGGCTTTATAGCCAGTTTCCCCATGCCAGTGTTTGGCACACTCTCCTGTTGCTGTGGTCCACCTTATGTTGGCCAGGGGGTGATGTCTAACCTCTGCTCATGCCATCATTTTCCCCTGCCATCGTGGAGCTTCCCCTCGAGCCTGTAAGCCAAAATAAATCTCCTGAGAAGTTGTGCAGGGTTGCTTTGCGTAGAAATGAAGTGGTATGTGCAGAGTGATATGGCACAGAAAGAAAAATCTTTGGGTGAACTGTTGCTCATTCAGCTGCAACTGAGAAATTACAACCTTTGAGACTGAGCTAGCTGACCTGCGCTGGGGCAACAAGAATAATGTAGACTCTTTTGAAGGGGCCTGAGTGCTCAAGGAGTCCTGTTCTTCAAAGTCTGCTCTAATCCCCCCTGGATTAACAAATTGGCACCTACCTGGTATCATGAAGTGTAAAATGCTGGAAAGAGGGTCATTGAGTTTGCAACACCGTCTTGTGTTTTGGAAATGTCCATGGGCAGTGTGAAGCTGGTTTGCCTGTTGCCTGCATAGAGACCCCATGGGGCCATGAGGATGAACTGTGGCTTGCAGTGGAGACCCAGTGGAGATGTCGTGACCATGAGATGGCTGCCGAGGAGCTGCCGGCCCCGACCAAGTTTTCCAGGACTGTGAGTAGCCTAGCTGGAGGGGAGGAATTGGAATGCCAGAGACTTGTTGCTGCTTAGAATTATCGGACTTGGAGATTTGTCACTGGCTAGAGTTGTTGGACTTGAAGCTACAGAGTTTGATGTTTGCCCTGGTTGTTTTAAATCTTGTATTGGCTGAATGTTTCTTTGCTATGCCCAATGCCATCTTTTTCAGTGTGAATATTTATTCTGTGCCATTATGGGTTTTTTGAGGTTGTTTTTTGGTATTATGGCTCAGTTAATATATCTTGAACTATGGGGATGTATGAACATCATTGTGATTGATTAAAAACTATGGGGACTTTTAAAGTCAGACTGAATGCATTGTACTTTACATCATGTATGGATATCAGTTTATGGGGGCCAGCGGCAGAATGTGGTGGTTTGATTCAGGTGTCCCCCATAAACTTAGGTGTTCTGAATGCTAGGTTCCCAGATGATGGAGATTTGGGAATTAATGCCTCCTGGAGGGAGTGTATTGTTGGGGGCGGGTATCTTTCCCTGCCATCGTGGAGCTTCCCCTTGAGCCTGTAAGCCAAAATAAATCTCTTTTTCCCAGAAGCTGCTCTTGGTTGAGTGATTTCTAACAGCAATGCAAACTGCACTGCAACACCCCCTAATGAGGACACTAACCAAGCAATAGAAACCATGCCATAATTGGCACAGAGGGGCTGTTGAAAGTGGTTACTACTATATGCCAAATGTTTAAGCATCAGCCAGATACCAAAACTAGATAAGAAAACCAGGGCCTGGGGAGATGATTCTGAATAAACCATGAGTACCTCAATTCAGATCCCTAGAACCCACATCAAGGTGTATGTGGAAGTGTAAGCCTCTGTGACCCCAGCAGCCTACAGGGAATGGAAGGTTGAGAGACCAGAGAATCCCTAAAACTCCCAGGAAGATCAGCCGGGGCCATGGTAGTAAATAACCAGAGACCATGATCAACACAAGTTGGCGGGCAGGGACCAACACTCAGAGCTGTCTTCTCACTCCACACACACATATTCACCTGCTCCCACATATGCACACTCATGCACATACTCACAGAAAGCCACATAGACACCAATGTTACAAATACAAATACAACAATAGTTAGTAAATTGAGTTCAGCAACATGTCAAAAGGATAACTCATTACCTCAAAGTAAGGTTGTCTCAGAAAAGCAGAGTTAACCTAGCATCTGAAATTCAGTGTAATGCATAGTCCTGAGAAACTAAGAAAAATGAAAATCAATTAACAAAATTCAATACCCATTCTTTATTTTAAAAAAAGTCCAAGCAGACAAAGAATACAAGAAAATTTAAAGAATTATATAAAGCACAAACTTAACATTAGCAGTGAAGTACTGCATTCCTAAAATAGAGTTCAATGTCATATTCAGTGTTTTACTTAAGTTTCTTATTAATGCATTTAAAAAGTCCCTGTTTGAAAAAGAAAATTAAAATTGCCTTTAGTCATAAATTAAATGATCATCTATGTACAGGAAATCTTAATAAAATCAATCTCAAAGTCCACAAGAATGAAGTCCACACAGGTACAGGATATGTAGCCAACATACAAAATAAGTATTTATATTTCTATGTGCTAGTAATAAACATTTGAAAATTTATATTTTAAAAGCCATAGTGGGCTGGAGAGATGGCTTAGCGGTTAAGCACTTGTCTGTGAAGCCTAGGGACCCCGGTTCGAGGCTCGGTTCCCCAGGTCCCACATTAGCCAGATGCACAAGGGGGCGCACGCGTCTGGAATTCGTTTGCAGAGGCTGGAAGCCCTGGCGCACCCATTCTCTCTCTCTCCCTCTATCTGTCTTTCTCTCTGTGTCTGTCGCTCTCAAATAAATAAATAAAAAATTTTTTAAAAAAAGCAATAGTATTGTAGTAGCAAAAAAACTTAGAATATTTTGAATATAACTGATTTTTTAAGTGATGACCTCTACACTGCATATCTAACATATATTGATGAAAAATGTTGTAAACACAAATACAGATGGACCTTGTTCGTGGGTTAGAAAACTCAGTATTCTCTAGATTTAAGGCAATTGTTTCAGAATTAAGGTAGTACTTTTGTGAGACTTGACAGGTTTCTTTTAAAATGCATATGTAAATTAGAAGGTATTAAAATGAAAAAATAACCCTGAAAGGAGAAAAAATAAACTATCTTACCTTGCTTTAAGAATTATTATAAAGTTTTGGTATCAAGAAGACATGGTACGAATATCAGGTGAACAGTGAAGTCATTAGAGGTGACTTGCATGCATATAAACAAAGGGTTTGAATAAGACAGTGCAGTGAAGAAAGAACTCCCTGAAAATTGATTTCAGAACTACTGGATATTGAGTAGAAAAAAAAGGATGAGTTTCTCTCATGATTCCTGCTGAGTCCTTCATATAAACTCCCAAACTAGAAAACTTCCAGAAGGAAACAGAAGAGTCTTTTTTCCTTGGCTTGACACAGATTTCTTAGCTGTATCATCAAAAGCATCACCTGGGGCTGGAGAGATGGCTTAGTGGTTAAGCGCTTGCTTGTGAAGCCTAAGGACCCCAGTTCAAGGCTCAGTTCCCCAGGTCCCAAGTTAGCCAGATGCACAATGGGGCGCATGCGTCTGGAGTTCATTTGCAGAGGCTGGAAGCCCTGGCGCGCCCATTCTCTCTCTCTCCCTCTACCTATCTTTCTCTCTGTGTCTGTCGTTCTCAAATAAATAAATAAAAAATAATTTTAAAAAATTTTAAAAAGCATCACCTGTAAAGAAATGTGTAAATTGGTAACTTCAGCAAAGTGTAAAACTTCTGATCTTCAAAAACCATATAAGAACTCAAGGCTAGCCTAAGACCAAATTAAAATACGGCGAAAGTATTTTCCTAATAAAATCTTTGGTCCAGAACATATAAAGGAGTCTTAAAGCTCACCAGAACGAAGAAAAACAATTCAATTAATACCTGGGCTAAATAGCCTAAAGACACATCCCTAGGGAGGAATGCTAGGCTTCATTCACTGTGAGATAACTGCAGATGGAAACCTCAGTAAGATTCCATTAAACACCCACTAGAACAGTTAGTAATTTCCTAACTGTAGGAGAGACAAGTACCATTGTTTCCTCCTTTTAAAGTCAAAAAAATAAAAAGTGGGCTGGAGAGATGGCTTAGCGGTTAAACGCTTGCCTGTGAAGCCTAAGGACCCCGGTTTGAGGCTCGGTTCCCCAGGTCCCACTTTAGCCAGATGCACAAGGGAGCACAGGCATCTGGAGTTCATTTGCAGAGGCTGGAAGCCCTGGCGCGCCCATTCTCTCTCTCTCCCTCTATCTGTCTTTCTCTCTGTGTCTGTCGCTCTCAAGTAAATAAATAAAAATTTTTTAAAAAAAGTATTTCCAGACAAACTGACTTACCTAAGATTTCTCCTCCAGTAAAGGCTGAAGTGACAATAAAGCCCAAGACTACATGCTCCAAAGTTTACACTCATTCTATGACATGCTAAGTAACCTTAAGTATCTCATTTAAAATTCCACGCTTCTTATAAAATTGTAAGATTATTAATAGATTTAAAAGCAAACCATAATTTTAATGCAAGGTAATTGAAACCTTTGTCGTAGCACACCATTCCTCGCTCATGCCGTGTTACTCTTCTTGCAGCAGAAGGAAGATAGCGGTGATGTTGCCATTGTCTTTGTGGGTCTATCAATTTAGTAGGCATAGTTTAAATCTGAAATACAGTTTAAAATAACTGGAAACACAAAATTTTCTCTGGTGTAAACTCTCGTGCATATTCATTATAATAATAGGTTCAGCAAATTCTGTGATAATTCTTTTTCTTTTCAAAAATTTTTTATTAACAACTTCCATGATGTGACAAATTTTAATAAGATTGATTTATTGAACTTGTGAAGTTTTTCTTCTAGGCTTACTGTACTCCAAAGAAATTCAGAAGAAATGACAATGTAAGGCCTTCAGCCCACATTAATGTATGAGTGAACTGTTCCAAGTGAGAGCTTTTTCCTTCCACTGCAGCCTGGCAGGTCGTAGTTTAATAAGGTGTATGTAAAAGTGAGACTGTGGACATCTTTGGCTGCCTTTCAGGGACTAGCCATAAGGAAGAAAGCATGGAAACACAAGCTCTCACCCTATGGTAAAAAAGCACAGCCATGGCAGAGCTCCTGCCCAGCTCCGACAGAGCCCCTGCCTGCTTCTCATTAGTGGGCACAGCTCCAATGCCAGAGCTCATGGGCCATGAAGGCAGAGCACACCCTCTTTCTCTTCTTCCCTCTTTTTTTTTTTTTTTAAAGTACTGGGTTGTATTTTTGTTATTTAGTTATAAGAGTTCTTTTATTTATTTATTTATTTATTTATTTATTTATTTATTTATTTATTTATTTGAGAGCGACAGACAGAGAAAGACAGATAGAGGGAGAGAGAGAGAATGGGCACGCCAGGGCTTCCAGCCTCTGCAAACAAACTCCAGACGTGTGTGCCCCCTTGTGCATCTGGCTAACGTGGGACCTGGGGAACCGAGCCTCGAACTGGGGTCCTTAGGCTTCACAGGCAAGAGCTTAACCGCTAAGCCATCTCTCCAGCCCCTCTTCTTCCCTCTTGCATTGTCAACAAACTGTCCTGTCAGCGATCTCTGCTCTCTCCACACTGGTTGTAGCATTTCCACTTCTGAAGAGTACTGACTGATGGCATTACTTTCAGAAAACCTGATAGTTGAGAACAAACACCTCCTATCTTCCTGGCAGGTTTCCAAATGTCCCATAATTCTCTCCACAGCATGTGTTTCTGCGTAGGGAAATTGATGTCTCTAAGTTAATAATTTTCTGATTCAGTTAAAGATTATGATACACATTGTCACTGTTGCACTGAACTTGAACTACATGTACAAAATGTAATTTTCAGTGTAAAAAGGCCTAATTACTTATCCTGTTACTAATTCTTCTTCTTCTTTTATTTATTTTTTTTTTTTTTAGCAGTAGACTGCAGTCTCCTTTATTCTTTTTGGGCCACTTGGCCCAATTCTCATGTCATTCATTTCCTAATGCTTAGATCGGCTCCGCTGGTCCTGATACAGGATTTGCTCATTTGACAGTGTGACCCTGTACATTCTTTCTTCCTCACCTCTTTTTTTTTTTTTAAATTAGTTTCCTATTCAGCAAGTCCAGACAGTTTGGTACCATTATTAGGCTCATCCATGACCTACCCCTCTCCATTAGCCTCCCAATGTTGAGGTATATGGGTCGTGCATTGTGGGGTTAGCCCACAGTTATTGGTATGATATATGTCTCTGTATAGCATGACCCAACATGTGGCTCTGACATTCTTTCTGCCCCCTCTTCCACAAAATTTTCCTGAGCCATGTTGGGTTCATTTTTGGGCTGCTTCAGTGATGAGGTGTTGGGGGCCTCTGGCTCTCTGATTTGGTAGACATTGATTTTTCTCTGTGTTGGTCTCCTTCCCCCTTGTGCTGGTATCCAGCTCATCAGGAAAACAGCACCCTTGCTTGTTTGGCCAATTTTCCTTAGTTTCAGACAGGGCCGTTTTGAGATATGATGGGGTGGCTCTTTCCTTAGAATCTGCATCTATCTGAAAAAGAGAAGCAGATTCTCCAACGTAGAGTAAGTTACCATCAGGGCAAATGAGATAACCCTTATTTTTGTATAAAGAGTACTGGGGGAAGTGACCAAGATCTGTCCAAGCAACACATTGTTTAACCTAAGTAGCAACAATTAACCGGATGTGATACCCATACAAGTGCAATAGTGGTACACAGCCATGGTGAGGAATCAATTGCTCTTGATTTGGCTAACTGATCCACTCAGTGGTACTAGACCCTTAGCTGGAGCTGGGAAACAAGTCAGAACCATACCCAAACACAAGCCCACTCTACAATATCAAGCTACCATCAATCACAGGGTATAAGAGGGCCTACACCTATCAAACTGTCTATCAAAAAAGTGTTATCTCAATTTTCTGGGTGCTAACTCACTCTCCGTTGGAGAATCTGCTTCTCTTTTCCAGACAGATGCAGATCCTAAGAAGAGAGCTGCCCCAACATACCTCAGAAGGGGCCCAACTGAAACTAAGGACAACTGGCGAAATAAGCAAGGGTGATGTTTTCCTGTGAACTGGATACCAGCACAAAGGGGAAGGAGATCAATTCAGAGAAAAATCAACTCCTACCAAATCAGAGAGCCAGAGCCTCAGAGGCCCCCAACACCTCAGCACTGAAGCAGACCAAAAATGAACCCAACATGGCTCAGGGAAATCTTGCGGAAGAGGGGGCGGAAAGAATGTCAGAGTTACATGTTGGGTCATGATTTTCAGAGACATTTATCATACTAATAACTGGGGGCTAATTCCACAATGCACGACCCATTTTCAATAATAAGGAGGGTCTAATGGGAGGGGGTAGATCACAGATGAGCCTAAATAATGGTACCAAACTGCATGTATTTACTGAAAAGAAAACTAATAAATTAAATTAAAAAAAAATAAATAAATAAAAATAAAAAAAAGAGTACAAAAAAAGACTATAAAAGTGTAGGCCCTCTTGTACCCCATGATTGATGGTAACTTGATATTGGAGAGTGGGCTTATGTTTGGGTATGGTTCTGACTTGTTTCCCAGTTCCAGCTATGGGTCTTGTACCACTGAAGGGATCAGTTAGCTGAAACAAGAGCAGTTGGTTCCCCACCATGGCTGTGTGCCATTATTGCACTTGTGTGGGCATCACAACAGGTTATTTGCTGCTAGGTAGGTTGGATCATGAGTTGCTTAGACAGATATTGGTCGTTTTTCTCCCATTGCCCATGTAGCACCTTCTGGCACTAGACACACTGACTGTTTGGGGACTGACTCTCTTCTGGCTTCCAGCCATGCCGTTCCATTTTACATGTCAACTGCATATGGTGTCTTCAGCAATAGGGTCTTACCACTAACTTTGGTGGGTCAACAACTACTCTGACAGAAATCTGTCATTCTTTTAGGAAACCTTGTAGGTCTCTCTGATCAAAAGCTCATTGTGGCTGATAGCCCCATGCTGGTACTGGGAGTTACAGGTCAGTGCCCACTAAGAATATGAGGAAAAAGGTAACTAATATGCAAGAGCTAGAGAGAAGAGAGGAAGAGGGAGAGGGAGGGAGGGAAGATGTAGAGGATTTAGGTTAGACTTAATCCTACCCTCTCCAGTGTCTTGTGGTTCAGGTATTTCCTGTAAGGGCCTGGTGAAGGTTCAGCCATTTGGTCTACCTTTTAGGAAGTAGAATTTTATGGTACCATTGCCATTTGGGTCTAGATTAGTGTTTCCCGCCCCGTCGATGCCCTCCACCCCTCCACATCCCTCCCAGTGTCTAGTCCATGAAATGCTTGCTGGGTATGTAAGGAATCTTGGGTAGATTCAGGTTAGGTACTGTAGATGAGTGAGCCTATGTGGCTATTTTTTTTTTTTTTCCTGTGATTGGGTAAGTTCACTGAGAATGATCTGTACCAGGTTCAACCATTTTTCTTCAAATTTCTTTGTGCCATTGTTTCTAACTGCTGTATAGAATTGCATTGTGTAGATATACCACATCTTAATTAACCATTCTAGTGATGGATATCTGGGTTGATTGCAGCTCTTACCTATTATGAATTGAGCCAGTACAAACATTGAGCAAATCTCTCTGGCCTGTGATATGAAGGTTTTAGGGTTGATGCCCATTAAGGGAATAACTGGGTCTGTTGGTATCTGTATAGTCAGCTTTTTCAGGAGTCTCCATATTGCTTTCCAAATTGATTGTACCATCCTACATTCCTACCAACAGTGGATGAGTATTCCTGCTTCTCCACATCCTTGCCAGCATTTATTTTCATTTGATTTTTTGATATTTGCTATTCTTATTGGGGTAAGGTGGAATCTCATAATTGTTTTAATTTGCATTTCTCTGATGATTAGGGATGGTGAACCTTTTCTTAAGTGTGTGTTTGCCATTTGTATTTCTTCCTCTGTGAACTGCCTGCTCATCGCTTTGCCCCATTTTGTGAGTGGGGTGTTTGACTTCTTACTGTTTAGATTTTTGACTTCTTTGTAAATTCTAGATATTAGGCCTCTATCAGTTGGATAACCCACAAATATTTTCTCCCATTCTGTGGGTAATCTATTGGCTTTGCTTATTGTATCCCTGTCTGTAAGGAAACTCTTCAGTTTCATATGGTCCCATTGGTTGAGTGACTGTTCAAGATTGTGAGCTACTGGGGTTTTGTTCAGGAAGTCTTTTTCCATTCCTATATCATGGAAAATATTTCCTAAATTTTCTTCCAGTAGTATTCGAGTTTCTGGTCTTATATTGAGGTCTTTGATCCATTTGGATTTGAGTGTAGAGCATGGTCAAATATGTGGATCAAGTTTCAGTTTCCTGCATGTGGTTATCCAGTTTGTCCAGCACCATTTGTTGAAGATGCTGTCTTTTTTCCAGCCTATATTGTTCAAGCCTTTGTCAAATATCAAGTAGCTATAGTTGCTTGACCCAAAGTCGGGTCCTCAAGTCTATTCCATTGGTCTATATTCCTGTTATTATGCCAGTACCATGCTGTTTTTATTACTATTGGTTTGTAATATAGCTTTAGATCAGATATGGTGATGCCACCAGAGGTATTTCTTTTGCTGAGGATAAGTTTGGATATGCGAGGCCTTCTGCCTTTCCATATGAAATTTGAGATCATTTTTTCTATGTCTTTGAAGAACACTGTAGGGATTTTAATTGGAATTGCATTAAATCTATATATTGCCTTTGGTAGTATTGTCATCTTCACAATGTTAATTCTACCTATCCAAGAGCATGGGAGGTCCTTCCATTTTCTAAGTCCTCCTCAATTTCTTTTTTGAGTGTTTTTATGTTTTTGTTGTATATATATTTCCCTTCTTTGGATAACATTATTCCAAGGTATTTTATTATTTTTTTGTTGCTATTGAAAATGGCACTATGTCCCTTATTTCTTTCTCTGTATCTTTGTCATTTGCACATAGAAAGGCTACTGATTTTTGTGCATTGATTTTGTATCCTGCTAGTTTGCCATAGGAGTTAATCAGCTACAGGAGTTTTGTGATGGAGTCTCTCGGGTCTCTTACATATGCAATCATGTCATCAGCAAATACAGATAACTTAACTTCTTCCTTTCCAAATTGTATCCCTTTTATTTCCTTCTCCTGTCTTATTGCTTGAGCTAGGACTTCCATTACTATATTGAAAAGCAGAGGTGAGAGAGGAAAACCCTGTTTTGTTCCTGATCTTAATAGGAATTCCTCCAGTCTCTCTCCATTAGGTATTATTTGGGCCTTTGGTAGGATTGTCATCCTCACAATGTTCATTCTGCCTATCCAGGAGCATGGGAGTTTTTCCATTTTGTCAAGTTCTCCTCTATTTCTTTTTTGAGTGTTTTTATGTTTTCATTGCATAGATCTTTCACTTCGTTGGTTAACATTATTCCAAGGAATTTTATTTTATTTTTTGTTGGTATTGAAAATGGGACCATGTCCCTTATTTCTTTCTCTGTATCTTTGTCATTTGCATATAGAAAGGCTACTGATTTTTGTGCATTGATTTTATATCCTGCTACTTTGCTATGGGTTGTAGTCTCTTGGGTCTCTTACATATACAATCATGTCATCAGTGAATAGGGCTAACTTAACTTCTTCCTTTCCAAGTTGTATCCCTTTTATTTCTTTCTCCTGTCTTATTGCTTGAGCTAGGACTTCCAGTACTATATTGAAGAACAGAGGTGAGAGTGGACAATCCTGTCTTGTTCCTGATCTCAATGGGAATTCCTCCAGTCTGTCTCTTTAAGTATTATTTGTACCTTATGAGCTTTGTATATTGCCTTTATTATGTTAAGATAGGAACCAACCATGCCACTTCTCTCCAAAGTTTTGATCATGAAGTGATGTTGTGTTTTGTTAAAGGCCTTTTCTACATCTATTGAAATGACCAAGTGGTTTTTGTGTTTAACTTTGTTTATGTGGTATATTACATTGACAGATTTCCATATTTTGAACCACCCTTGTGTTCCTGGGATGAATCCCCCTCGATCAAGATGGATAATACTTTTGATGTGTTATTGGATTCAGTTTGTGAGGATTTTGTTCAGGATCTTTGTGTGTAAGTTTATCAGGAAAATAGGACTGTAGTTTTCTTATCTTGTGTCATCTCTGCCTTGTTGTGGAATTATGGTGAGGCTAGCTTCATAGAAGGAGTTGGGTAGTTGTCCCTGTTCTCCAATTGTGTGAAACAGTTTCAGAAACATTAGTTTGAGTTCTTCTATGAAGGTTTTATAGAACTCAGCTGAGAAGCCATCTGGTCCTGGACTCTTCATTATTGACAGCTTTTTTTTATTACTTTCTCAATCACAATGAGTGTGATAGCTTTGTTTAGGAGATTAATATCTGTTGTGAGTTTAGCTTCGGTAGATGGTATGTGCCCAGGAATTTATCCATTTCCTCCATATTATCCAGTTTTGTGGAGTACAGGTTTTTGAAATACATTCTAATGATTTTCCCAATTTCACTTATGTCTGTTGTGATCTCTCCTCTTTTATTTTGAATTTTGTTAATTTGTTACATTGGCCAAGGGTTTGTGTATCTTGTTTATTTTTTAAAAGAACCCGATCTTTGTTTGGTCAACTTTCTTAATTGATTTCTTAGTTTCTGTTCTGATTGATTACTTCTTTCAAGCTGGAGGTTTTTGGGTTTGATTTTTCTTGCTTTTCCATTGCTTTTAGCTGGATTGTTAGGTAATTGATTTGGGATCTCTGTTTTTGTTATGAAGGTATTTAGTGCTATGAAGTTTGCCCTGAGGACTGCCTTTCTTGTGCCCTATAAGTTTTGGTATGATGTGTTCTCATCATCATTCATTTCTAAAATTTATCAATTTCATTTTTTATTTTGTCCACTATCCATTTATTATTTAAAAGTGTGCTATTCAGTTTCAAGAAGCCAATTGGATTCTTGGTGGGTCTTTTGTTGTTAATTTCTAGCAATATAGCATTGTGACCTGATATAATGCAGGGAATTATGTCAATCATCCTAAATATATGGAGGCAGGTTTTCTGACCCAGTATATGGTCTATTTTAAAGAATGTTCCATGGGCTGCTGAGAAGAATGTATAATCTGTGGATTTGGGATGGAATGTTCTGCAGATGTCAGTTAGGTCTAAGTGCTCTGTGGTTTTGTATAGCTCTCTTCCCTGTTGAGTTTCTGTTTGGATGATCTGTCTCTTACTGATAATGTTGTATTGAAGTCTCCAGCTGTGATGGTGTTGGTGGTTATTTCTGTTTTATTGTCAAGAAAGTTTTGTTTTATGAACTGTGTTGGCCCTGTGTTTGTTGCATAAAGATTTTTGATTGTGATATACTCTTGATGGATTGTTTCCTTGATAAGTAGGAAGTGGCCTTCTTTGTCTTTTTAAATTATTCTTGGTTTGAAGTCTATTTTATCCACTATTAATATAGCTATGTCTGCTTGATTCTTATTCCCATTTGCTTGGTATTGTTTTTCACCCTTTCACCCTCAGGAGGTGTCTGTCTTTAGTAGTGAGGTGGGTTCTTTGAAGACAACATATTGAGGGGTCTAATTTTCTGATACATCCTGTTAGCTTTTGTCTCTTGATGGGTGAATTAAGGCCAGTAATATTTAGGGTAATGACTGTGAGGTTTGAGTTTATCCCTGCCATATTGTGTAGGTATATGTGGTTTGGTGTTTTCATGGACTTTGAAGTTTTTTGTGCCTTCTCTGAGTTTGGTTATTGTGATCTGTTTCTTGTAGGCATTTGAGGTTGATTATTTGATTCTCCTGTGTGGGAGTATTTCCTGAAATATTCTCTGTAGGTTTGGTTTTCTGTTCATATAATTGTGAAGCTGAGTTTTGTCATGGAAAGTTTTTCTTTCACCATCTATTATGAGGGATACTTTTTCTGGGTAGAGTAGTTTGGTTTGGAATCCATAGAGTCTTAGACATTGCATTGTTCCATTCCAGGCCCTTCTGGCTTTCAGGGTTTCCATTGAGAAGTCTGAAGCAATTTTGATGGGGTTACCTTTAAAAGTGATGTGCTGTTTTTCCCTATCTGCTTTTAGGATCTTCTCTTTGGTGTCAATGTTTAGAGTTTTAAAGACAATATGTCTTGGAGAGTTTCTCCTTTGGTCCAATTTGTTTGTAGTTCTCTTATTTTTTTGTATCTTGATGGGCCTTTCTTTTGAGAGAGTGGGAAAATTTTCTTCAATTATTTTGTTAAATAAGTTTACCATAACTTTTTTTCTGAATTTCTTCCCCTTCTGGTATTCCCATGATCCAGATGTTAGGACATTTAAGAGTATCTCACAATTCCCTCATATTCTGGACACAAAATTTTTTGAACTTTGAAACTTTTGAACTCTCAAACTGTTTCTTCTGTCTTGTCTTCCAGATCAGAGTTTCTACCCTCCACATGGGTGACTCTATTCTTAAGAGCTTCTAAAGAGTTTTAGAAGTTCATTTAGGTTTGCACTTTCTACTGCTTTTCTATGTATAGTTTCCATCCCTATGTCAAGATCCCTTTTCATATAATTTTCTGATTTTCTTGATGCTTCTTGGAATTCATCCTTGCATATCTTATGTCTTTATTCAGCATTGCCAGCTGATTTTTTTAGGTCCTCCTTTTTTTTCACTCTCCTTCATATCTCTTAACTGTCTTTGAACTCCTTCCATTTTGTTATTTTTTAGGTCTACTGTAGTGATGGAAGCATCCACATGATTATCAGTCCTTTGTGGCATTTCTGCAAGTTGTACCAGTAGCTTGGTCAGGGTTGCATTGCTCATAGCTTCATTTTCTTGTTCTTATCCTAATGTCTCTTCTATGTTTTGATTAGAGGCATTCATTGTAGGACTGGATGATCTTTCTGGATTTACTTGCATTTGATTTTTCATGTTGTTTGTTTTGTGCTGTGGTCTTCCCATCACAGTGTATGGTCAGGAATAGTAGGACTGTTGTCTTGATGGGCAGGGAAAGCAGTGCCACTTGGGGGTGTGGGCCTGAGCTAGTGGGCAGAGTTGTCCTGAGTTAAAATGATGGTGGGTGGACCAGCCTGAGCTCATGCACAGCAGGAAGCTGAAGCAGCCTGAGGCCAGATGCAGAAGCAGCCTGTGCCCTCACTTGGTGGAATGCCAAAGCAGCCTGAGCTCTCACACTGTGGGACACTGAAGCAGCCTGAGCTTGAAAATGGAGGGATCCTGTGGTGGTTTGATTCAGATATCCCCCCATAATCTTAGGTGTTGTGAATGCTAGGTCCCCAGCTGATGGATATTTGGGAATTAATGCCTCCTGGAGGAAGTGCATTTTTGGGGGTGGGCTTATGGGTTTTATAGCCAGTTTCCCCATGCCAGTGTTTGGCACACCCTGCTGTTGCTGTCGTCCACCTTGTGGTGGCCAGTGGGTGATGTCCACCCTCTGCTCATGCCATCATTTTCCCCTGCCATTGTGGAGCTTCCCCTTGAGCGTGTAAGCCAAAATAAACCTCTTTTTCCCAGAAGCTGCTCTTGTTTGGGTGACTTCTACCAGCAATGCGAACCCGACTGCAACATAGAAGTGGTACCGAGGAGTGGGATTGCTGCTAGACACCTGACTGTGTGCCTTTGGCTTTTTGGAGCTGATTTTCAAGAGGAATGTGTGAGGATTTGAAACTTTGGCCTAAGAGTTACATTACAGTGCTGTAAGTACAGCTTGATGGACTGATCTTGTCTGAGCTGCAAGACCTGAATGCAATAAAAACTATGAACTGTGAGGTTTGGCTTATGAGGGTGAGAAAGAGCTTTGCCTGGACTGGGCTAGCAGTTTGTGTGAGAAGCCTGCGCTTATGCCCATGTCCTGAGAAGTTGTGCAGGCTTGCTTTGCAGAGAAATGAACTGGTGTATGTAGAGGGATATGGCACAGAAAGAAAAATCTTTGGGTGAACTGTTGCCCCTTCATCTGCAACTGAGAGGTTGCAACCTTTGAGACTGGGGTAGCTGACCTGCGCTGGGGCAACAGGAAGAATGTTGACTCTTTTCAAGGGGTCTGAGTGCTCAAGGAGTGTCCTGTTCTTCAAAATCTCCTTTATTCGCCTCTGGATTAACAAATTGGCACCCCACCTGGTATCATGGATTATAAGAAATGCTGGAAAGAGGGTCATTGAGTTTGCAACATGGTCTTGTGTTTTGGAAATGGCCATGGGCAGTGTGAAGTGGTTTGCTGGTTGCCTGCATAGAGACCCCATGGGGCCATGAGGACGAACCGTGGCTTGTATGTGCAGACCCAGTGGAGATGCCAGGACCATGAGATGGCTGCCAAGGAGAGCTGCAGGCCCAGATGAAGTTTCCCAGGACTGTGAGTAGCCTAGCTGGAGAGGCGGAATTAGGATGCCAGACACTTGTTGCTGGTTAGAATTATTGGACTTAAAGATTTGTCACTGGCTGGAGTTGCTGGACTTGAAGCTACAGAGTTTGATGTTTGATGTTTTAAATCTTGTATTGGTTGAATGTTTCTTTGCTAGGCCTAATTCTATCTTTTGCAGTGTGAATATTTATTCTGTGCCATTATGGGTTCTTTGAGGATATTTTTTTGGTATTATGGCTCAGTTAAAAGATCTTGGACTATGGGGATGTATGAACATCATTGGGATTGATAAAAACTATGGGGACTTTTAAAGTCAGACTGGATGCATTTTATTTTACATCATGTTTGGATATTAGCTTATGGGGGTCAGGGGCAAAATGTGGTGGTTTGATTCAGGTGTTCCCCATAAACTTAGGTGTTGTGAATGCTAGGTCCCCAGCTGATGGATATTTGGGAATTAATGCCTCCTGGAGGAAGTGCATTGTTGGGGGTCAGTTTATGGGTTTTATATTTTCCCCATGCCAGTGTTTGGCACACCCTCCTGTTGATGTCGTCCACCTTACGTTGGCCAGTGGGTGATGTCCACCCTCTGCTCATGCCATTGTTTTCCCCTGCCATTGTGGAGCTTCCCCTCGAGCCTGTAAGCCAAAATAAACCTCTTTTCCCAGAAGCTGCTCTTTGTTGGGTGATTTCTACCAGCAATGCGAACCGGACTGCAACAGTAAAGGGAAGATTTTGTGGTTCCAGTTGTACGTGGGATGTTAGGCAGAATTATGAGCTTGTTACTATTTTCATTGGAAATTAAGTATGATGTAAGGAGACATGATTTGATGCCTAGTTGACAAGGGGTGTACTTGTGATAGTTAAGGTGTTTTCAACTTGATCTGTTCAGTAATCCACAGGTTGTTTCTAGGAAGGATCAACTAAAGGAGGAGGTCATTCCCCCAGAGTGAGCCCTTCCCCCAGAGTGGGCGGCTCTGCTCAGAGGGGTACTTGATATGAGGAAGCTCTGGGTAAAAGAGCTCCCTTTTCCTTCCTTCTTCCCTTCCACTTGGCTGCCAGAGCTGCTTGCTATCTTCCAGCATGAATTGAAGACCAGTGCAGACTAAAGACCAGCATCAACTAAAGACCCACGTGGATCAAAACCCAGTGGCTCCTCAGGAAGCCTCCAGGCTTTCCGGCACCATCTGCAGTGCTGGGTTGGGACTTCTGAGGCATCTGGCCACGTAGACTGAGCAGCTACCAGGTTCAGTGATTCTCGGGCCTGCAACTGCTATTGGACTACTGTAAGCTAATCCAATAAATTCCCTTTTTAAAATAATTCATTCTAGCAGTTCTGTTCCTCTAGAGATCCCTGACCAATACAGATGCCTAAGTATCAAGCACTGAAGCAGCCTAAACTTGCGTGTGGCAGGACACTGGGATACTGAAGCAGCCTGAAATTACACACAGGGGGACACCAGTGGTCAGCCAGCATAGCAGACAGGCTGGGTATTGGACCTCACCTGGCACAGTGGGACAGGCAGAGTGAGCCTGAGTTCATGTGGACATATGGAATGGCGTGAGCTTGCATATGGACGGGCAGATGGCTGGAGCATTAAGCAGGCAAATGGGAAGAGCAGGCTAAGCTTGCAAGAGTGGATGGGTGGGCCGCATGTGGTGGGCAGATGGACCAATTGAGCATGAGCTACAGCAGTCCAGTGGGCGGACCATGCCCAAGGTCATGTGTGGGCAGGGGTAGCAGGCCAATCACCCCTGTGCAGTGAGGCCAGTGGAACTATGCTGGCCTGGGTCCTCTTTCCTACAATAAGTGTGAGAGTATCCTGAAGTTGGGACTATGTGTGCAGCGACTGTTTGAGGAAATTGGGGCACAGATGGGCTTCCCCGTGAGCAAGGGAATCAGCGATTCCTTCCCTCCCCCCTCTGCACCCTCCCACTGGTAATCTATTAGAGATTTCTCTCCCCTAAAAACCTAGGGAACCCTTAATGCCTTGCCTTTCTTTCCTGGGAAGGTGCAGCACAGTTAGACGGTCACCATCTTCACCAGAAGTCCCCATTTACTTTCTATCATGTAAGAAGGGCAGGAAGGGCGCATGAGGCCACTCCCTTTCCTGAGGATTGATAGACAGTTGTGTGCATGCATGTGAGGGCCATGTTATCTCAGCAAACCTGGAGCTCACTGACTTAGATTGACAATATATCCCAGGGACCCTCCTGTCTCCGTACTTCCCCCATGCAAGGATGATAACTGCACCACCAAGCTCAACATTTTATGTGGGTGCTGGGATTCCAACACCAGTCCTGCTGCTTGCCATACATTTACTGTATACACTGAGTTATCTCACTAGCCTGGTTTCAACTTTCCTTGAACATATTACCTGATGGGGATTTCCCCTTTCATCATACTGAGAAAATACCTGAGGGCTGGAGAGATGGCTCAGGGGTCATGCACTTGCCTGCCAAGCCTAATGACCCAAGTTCAATTCCCCAGTCCTCATGTAAAGCCAGATGCACAAGACAGAACATGCATTTGGAGTGAGTTTGCATTTGATAGAGGTCTTGGCACACCCATTCTATCTCTGACTCAAATAAATAAATAAATAAATAAATAGAAATCATCAGAGTAAAGCTTTAATATTCTTGTAGCCAAGGATGAGTGAGAGAATTCTCTGTACATGGTGGTAGCTTGTTTTCCCTGTCTTTTTCTTTTTATGATTTTTATCTCCTGGAATCCAAGCATAGTGGGACTGTGCTATCACATACAAAATAGACCTCCTGCATTAATGAATTATTTTCCAGAAACTGCCAGAGCTTTGCTGTGTGGATCTCCCAGGGGATTATCTCAATGTCATTAAATTATTCCTTGGGGGCTGGAGAGATGGCTTAACAGTTAATGTTCTTGCCTGTATAAGCTAAGGACTGGAGTGCATTTCCCCAGAATATGGGTAAAGCCAGATGCACAAGTTGGTGCATATGTATGGAGTTCATTTGCAGTGCATGGAAGCCCTGGTGCTCCCATATTCTCTCTCTCTCTCTTCTCCCAAATAAATAAATTAAAAAAAAATAATCCTCAGGTCTATAGTGTATGATCCTTTTGTATGATCAATGTTATTCCCAAATCACTCAGGAGATGCAAAAGTTTCAGAGAGCCCTTTATCATGCCAAGAGTTCCCCATTTCTCTACTATTTCACAATGATGACAGAGAAAATTAAAGGTTCAAGGATGACCATGGTGAAAAGAGCTTGGCAAAGAAAAGCAGCTGGAAATGCAATGATGGTGTTGTGTAGGTAGTATCAGCCAATGTGAGGTCATAGATATCCAGTCCATTTCTGTTTGGAGGAGCACATTGTAAGGAGTCCTACCCTTACTTTGGCTCTTACATTTTTTTTGCCACCTCTTCCACAATGGACCCTGAGCCTTGGAAGGTGTGATAGAGATATTGCAATGCTGAGCACTCCTGTTACTTCTTACCAGCACCATGATGCCTTCTGAGTCATTTCGAGGTCACTGCCATGTGAAAAGAGAAGGTTCTCTACCAAAAGTGAGAGTAGCACTAATATATGGGTATGAACATTAAGAGAAGTGCTTACTGTGTATACATTTTGCCAGACAGCAGCAGACATTACACCTCTAGGGCTCATGACTACCCCTGATTTGGGTTTTCAGTATAAGAGATGTATTCCCTCCCATGGAACAGGCATCCAGTACAATTAGAGGGCAGTTGGTTTCCACCATGACAGATGTGCCACTATTGCACCCACTGGCTCATTTTGCCTAGCTGGGAAAATATAAGGCTTGCAGTGTCCACTGTTGATTATCTTCACTGGTTATTTCTCTCTCTCCTGTTGCATGCAGAATGGCTTCTTCTAGCTTTCTTTCAACTGGTCTACAAGGAGGAGGTTATAGGCTCAATTCCAGCAGGATTTCTCATTGGCCTTACAGTCCAAGTATGTGGAGTCTTTGGCAATAGAATATAACCATTATTCCACATGCAAAACCAAGGGCCTTGGCAATGGCCAGTAATGTTTTGGGGTCATCAGGGACCTCCGTGGCCATTAACTCACTGGAAGGTATCCCATCCCTGGCACTAAAAAATTTCTACTAAAAATCTATGGATCCTGAGTGTTCCATTGTCCAAAAAATATGTTTCAATATGATTTATCTATATGCTCTTAGATTTTGATTAGCCCTCCCTCCACCTTCCCTTTACTCAGTCTCTTCCCCTGACCTCACTTGGGCCCCTTCACCCATTAATCTATTCTTCTACTTACATATATACAATACCATCCTATTAAGTACCCCCTCCTTTCCTTTCTCTTCCCTTTATATCTGTTTTATAGATTACTGGCCTTTGCTACTGTGTTTTCTTCCTGCTCATACAAAAGTTTAATCATCTTTAGCTAGGATCCACATTTGAGAGAGAACATGTGACATTTGGCTTTCTGGGGCTGGGTTACCTCACTTAGTATAATCCTTTCCAGATTCATCCGTTTTCCTGCAAATTTCATAACTTCATTTTTGTTACCGCTGTGTAGAACTCCATTCTATAAATGTACCATATCTTCACTATCCATTCGTCAGTTGAGGGACACTAGGCTGGATCCATTTCCCAGGTATTGTGAATTGAGTGGCAATAAACATGGTTGAGCAAGTATCTCTAAGGTAAAGAGATGAGTCCTTAGGATATATGCCAAGGAGTGCTGTAGCTGGGTCATATAGTAGATCTATTTTCAGCTGTCTTTGGAACATCCACATTGATTTCCTCAATAGCTGGACCAGATTACATTCCCACCAACAGTATAGAAGCGTTCCTCTTTTAATTGTGTTGTTTGATTTCTTATTATTTAATTTTTTGTGTTCTTTGTATATCCTAGATATTAATCCTCAAGCAGATGTATAGCTTGCAAAGATTTTTTTCCCACTCTGTAGGTTGCCTCTTTGCTTTATCCACAGTGTCCTTTGCTGTACAAAGCTTTGCAATTTCATGGGGTGCTAACAGTTAATTGCCTGAGCAATTGGGGTTACATTCAGAAAGTCTTTGCTAACGCCAATATATTGAAGGGTTTCCCTGCTTTTTCCTCTATCAGTTTCAGAGTTTCAGGTCTGATATTAAGGTCTTTAATCCATTTGGAGTTAATTCTTGTTCATGGAGAGAGAGAAGGATCTATTTTCATTTTTCTACAGATACATATCCAGTTTTCCCAGCAACATTTGCTGAAGAGGGTGTCTTTTCTCCAAGGAGTATTTTTCTATTTTTGTTGAATATCAGGTGCCTATAGCTACCCAGACTTACATCTGGGTCCTCTACTATGTTCCATTGAACAACATGTCAGCTTTTGTGCCAGTACCATGCTGCTTTTGTTACTATGGCACTGTAGTATAGGTTAAAATCAGGTATGGTGATACCACCAGCAATATTTTTGTTGCTCAGTATTGTGTCAGATATTCAAGGTTTTTGTTCTTCCAAATGAGTTTTTGATTGTTTTTTCTATTTCCGTGAAGAATGCCTTTGGAATTTTGATGGGAATTGCACAAATGTGTAGATTGATTTTGGTAAGATTGCCATTTTCACAATATTCATTCTTCTGATCCAAGAACAAGGGATGTCTTTCCATTTCCTAGTGTCTTCTGCAAGTTTTCACTTCACTGTTTTAAAATTTTCATTGTAGAGGTTGTTCACTTCCTTGTTAAGTTTATCCCAAGGTACTTTAATTATTTATTTTTGACTAAATTGTGAATGGGAGTGCTTCTCTGATTTCAGCCTTTGTTGTTTGTTGTTGGCATATAGGAAGGCTACTGATTTCTATGTTTTTATTTTGTATCCTGCTACATATCTCTAACAGTTTGCTGGTAGAATGTTTAGGGTCCCTTATGTATAGAATCATGTCATCTGCAAATAATGATAACTTGATTTCTTCCTTTCCAACCTGTTTCCCTTTTATGTGTATCTCTTGTCTTATTGCTCTGGCTAAGACTTCCAGTACTATATTAAATAAAAGTGCGACAGTGGACACCCTTGCCTTGTTTCTGATTTTAATGGAAAAGCTTCAAGGTTTTCCCTAATTAGTAATTTGTTGGACATAGGATTGGCATAAATAACACTTATTATGTTGAGATATGTTCCTTCTATTCCCAATCTCTGTAGGACTTTTATCATGAAGGGATGTTGAATTTTGTCAAATGTTTTCTGTCCATCTAATGAGATGATCATGTGATTTTTGGTCCTTCAGTTCATTTATGTAATGTATTACATTTATAGATTTGTGTATACTGAAGCATCCCTGCATCTCTGGGATAAAGCCTACTTGGTCATGGTGAATGATCTTTCTGATATGTTCTTGTATTCTGTTTGGCAATATTTTGTTGAGAATTTTTACATCTATCTTCATGGAAGATATTGTTCTATAGTTTTCTTTTTTTGTTCTATCTTTGCCTGGTTTTGGTATCAGGGTGATGGTGGCTTCGTAAAAGGAGTTTGATATGATTCCTTCTTTTTCTATTTTATGGAAAAGTTTAAGAAGCAATGGTATTAGTTCTTCTCTGATGATCTAGTTAAATTCACCAGTGAATCCATCTGGGCCTGGACTTTTATTAGTTGGGAGATTTTTGATAACTGCTTGGATCTCCATACTTGTTATAGGTCTAACTAAGTGATCAACCTCATCTTGATTTAATTTAGGTAGGTAATGTAAATCAAGGAAATCATCCATTTCTTTCATATTTTCATACTTTGTTGAGTATATGTTTTTATAGTACGTTCTTATGCTTTTTAAAAAATTTCTCTGGTATCTGTTGTGATGCTGCCTTTTTTGTGTCTCTTCTCTCTTTCTTTGGTGAAATTTGCTAGGGTTTTAACAATCTTGCTTAACCTTTCAAAGAATGAACTGTTTCATTAATTCCTTTTATGTTTGTTTGTTTGTTTCTGTTTCATTAATTTCTGCCCCAAACTTTATTAGTTCTTCCCATCTACTCATATTTGGTTTGCCTTGTTATTCTTTTTCTAAGCCTTTAAGGTGAAACATTTAGGTTGTTTACTTGAGACCTTTCTAATTTCTTTTTTAAATTTTTATTTATTTATTTATTTTATTTATTTATTTATTTTTTTTGAGAGTGACAGACAGAGAGAGAAACAGGCGGGGGGGGGGGGGAGAACGCCAGGGCTTCTAGCCACTGCAAATGAACTCCGGACACATGCGCCCCCTTGTGCATCTGGCTAACGTGGGTCCTGGGGAATCGAGCCTTGAACCAGGGTCCTTAGGCTTCACAGGCAAGTGCTCAACCACTAAGCCATCTCTCCATCCCCCTTTCTAATTTCTTAACATACCCACTTAAAGTTATAAATTTTCCTCTTAGGACTGCCTTCATTGTGTCCCAAAGGTTTTGTTATGTTGTGTTCTCATTATTATTTGACTCTATGAATTTTTTGGTTTCCTTCTTGATTATTTCATTGACCCATTCATCAGTTAGTAGTGTATGATTTAGTTTCCAAGATTTGTGTATGCTCTGTAGCTTTGCTTGCTATTGATTTGTAGCTTGATTCCATTGTGGTCAAATAGAATGCAAGGAATTATTTCAACTTTCCTGTGTTTCTTAAGATTTGTTTTGTGTGCTAATATATAGTCTATTTTAGAGAATGCTCCATGTACTGCTGAAAGGAATGTATATTCTATAGCATTTGGATGAAACGTCCTGTACATATCTGTTAGGTCGATTTGTTCTATGGCATCATTTAAACCACATGCCTTTCTGTTTATTTTTTTGCCAGGATGACCTGTTAATTGATGAGAGTGGGGTCTTGAAGTCACCCACAACAACTGTGTTTGGTGTTATCTGTGACCTTAGTTCTAATAGTGTTTGTTTGATGAATTTGGGAGCCCCCAAGTTAGGTGCATTATGTTTAGGAATATAATGTCCTCCTATTGGAATGTGCCTTTAATAAACTTACCTTCCTTATCTTTCCTAAGTAATGTTGGACTGAACTCTACCTTGTTAGATATTAGGATAGCAACCCATGCTTGTTTTCTAGGCCAGTTTGCTTGAAACACCATTTTCCAACCTTTCACCCTAAGATAGTGTCCATACTTTTAGAAAGGTGAATTTCTTAGAAGCAACAAATTGGAGGATCATGCCTTTTAACCCAGTCTGTAAATAAAAGTCTTTTGGTTGGGGCATTGAGGACATTGATATTAAGAGATACTATTGAAAGGTGTGTATTTATTGTTTCCTTTTTGTTGTAGTTCTTCCAGTTTTACCTTTCCTCTCTTGTAGGATTCTTTCAAGTACTTTCTGTAGAGCTGGTTTAGTTTGCAAATGTTCATTTAGCCTGCTTTTGTTGTAGATTGGCTGTATTTCTCCATCTAATTGAATGGATAGCTTTGCAGGATAACATAACTTTGTTTGACAATCATTATCTTTCAGAACTTAGAATACATCACTCCCAGCCCTTCTGGCTTTTAAAGTTTGTGTTGAATAATCTGCTGTGATCCTGATGGGCTTGCCTTTGTAGGTAACTTCATTTTTCTCTCTAACTGCTTTCAATATGTTTTCTTTAGTTTGTATGTTTAATTATAACATGGTGAGAAGTTCTTTCCAGGTTTTGTCTGGCTGGTGTTCTAGAGGATTCCTGTATCTGCACTGGCATCTCTTTCTCAACTTGGGTGAAGTTTTCTTCTATGATTTTGTGACGACAACTACTATGCCTTTGGAGTGAAATTTTTGTCCTTCTACTATGCCCTGAATTCTTTATTTTTTTTAATTTTATTTATTTATTTGAGAGCGACAGACACAGAGAGAAAGAGAGATAGAGGGAAAGAGAGAGAATGGGTGTGCTAGGGATTTCCAGCCTCTGCAAACGAACTCCAGATGCATGCGCCTCCTTGTGCACCTGGCTAATGTGGGACCTGGGGAACCGAGCCTCAAACTGGGTCCTTATGCTTCACAGGCAAGTGCTTAACCGCTAAGCCATCTCTCCAGCCCAGCCCTGAATTCTTTTCATAGTGTCCCCAATATCTTGAAATTCCCATTCATACTTTCCTATTAAACTGTCTTTCTCTTGGTTGGACTTTATTAGATCTGCCACCTGGCCTTCTCGTTTATATGTTCTCTCCCCTCCTTCATCCATTCTACTGGTGAGATTTCCTACAGTTTTTTTTTTTTTTTTTTTTTTTTTTTAATTTCATTGACTGTAGTCTTCATTGCTGGTAATTCGGACTGGTTTTTCTTTATTATTTCTATTTCCTTATTTATGTCTTCTATTGACCTAATTATTTAATTAAATTGGTTTGCTGTGTCTTCTTTGATTCCTTTGATTTCCTCTTTCATTCCTTGGACTTCTTTGAGAATATTTATAATTATTCTTTTGAAGTCTTTCTCAGGCATTTCCTCTAACTCATTCTCACTGGAGGTCATTTCTGATGAATTAATATTTTTTGGTGGATTTATATTGTCTTGATTTTTGGTGTTTCTTCTGTTATAATGTACATATTTTTGCATCTTATATTAACTTACTGCTTGGATTTTTGTTAGCTGCAGTATGATTAGATGTATCAATCAATCTGATGCTATATATCTTCAGGGTAGAAGCTTAAGTTACTATGTGTGGCTCTTAATACTCTCAGAGTATGTACAAAAGTGACCCTTGATGTTGGGTTTGCCTGCTATGAGAGTATTTAAGTAGGCTGAATGGAACAAAATACAGCAGATTTTAAAACTTAACTAAACAATATACACATTCAATGAAAAACATTAGAGTATTCATGCAAAAGTTAGATTCTCTAACAAAGTCACAATCCTTTAAGGTGTGTGTTGCCCCATACTCTTAACCCTGTCAACTAGGACGTTAAGAGTTCTGGTATGTTGAGTATTCTAAGTCAGTTTATGACCATGTGAGACCCTTGTAATCCGTGGTGCCTTTTGGTATGATTTTGGTCTCAGTTATGCTGTGCTCCTACTGGGGTTTCTCTTTGGTGCCCTGTGGTTTCATGTAAGCAGGCTGGGTCACTGGATTGCTGCTCTGGTCACTGGTGCTCTGTGCTGTGATCTCCCTTCCCCAGGTCTCTGGTGCTTGCTGGGCTTGTGCTAGCAATGGAGGGTGGAGGCTCTGGATAGTGGCTCTAGTTCTCCTGTTGGTCCATGACATCCTCTACCTCCTCTGTTGGTTGCTGCCATTCCCCCTTCATGTTTCTTGAGTTTGCAAGGAGCTCCAGTGTGAGTGGAAAATCCCCTCACCTGGCATTTCTTTTGCCGCTCAAGCTGAGCCTTGCAGCTGTGGCCCTGAAGACCTGCTGCTGCTGTGGTCCTGGTGCCCAACTGCTGGAGATGCCTCTGCCTGCTTATGTGGGCTCTAGATGCTCTGGATCTCTCCTACTTCTTATACACCTCACTTTTTAGTAGAGGCTGTATTTTCATATCTTTTTTTTTTTTTTTGGCTTTTTCTATCCTGGGCTGCTTTAGCATGATTCCTATGCTGCCATCTTAACTGAAAGTCCCCATTAAGTATTTTCATAACCAAGTAACTCTGTGACTTTCTTGGGTGACTTTATTTTAAAAATTTTTATTTACAACTTCTATACTTAACAGACAACAAACCATGATATTTCCCTCTTCTTCTCCATTTTCCCCTTTACCACTCTGCTTTCGATCATATACCCTTCATTTCTCCATTAATCTCTCTTTTATTTTGATATCATTGACTTTTTCTCCTACAGCTAGTCTTTTCTGGGGGCACCTGGACCAACTATCATGACCTCTTCAAGCATGCTCAGACTTTATTGGTGAACACAGCTCTCCGATCCTTTCACTGGGACTGTGGTGACCACAGAATTTGACAAGGTAACTTATCTGGCAATGGACTCAGCCAGCCACAGTGGTTCTCAGAATCAATTTCCCTCATAGCACTTCTCTGCCTGTCACTCACCATCAACAGGGGGCAAAGAGGCAAAAGCGGCAGGTAGATAAGGGAAATAAGCTGGGTGTGATGGTGCATGTCTTTATTACCAGTGCTCAGGCCGGTGACACAGGTGGGAACTGATGCATGGCCTGAGATGGCGTGTCCTTCTAGGGGATGGTGTCTGGGGAGGGGCATACCATGTTCTCAACTGTGGTTATGTAAACATCAGTGCCCCATAGCGAGACATGTCTACTCCCTCTCTCTAGTCCCTCCCCAGCCTCCTGAGGGCCTCCCTGACTCTAAAGTTTCTCCCTAGACATGGTCAGGAATACTGTGAAGTTCATGGTCCCTGGAACCTCCTTCACCATGGCATCCAACTACTCATTTTTGACAGTGATGCAACTTGGAGCAGGGAGATGAGGCATGTGATGGGCTCAGAAGAACACTCAGCTCACAAGCCCATCATTCAGTGTCCTACCTTGGTATGACCTCAGCCACCTATTCCTGATTGGTGGCCTGCACATAGCAATACCTCACCCCCCCATCCTCAAATTTTCTCCATTACTACCTCATCCACTCAGTACAGTAAAAGTGTCCCTCATGTCTTCCTTGTCAATGAAGCCATCCTGATTCTGGGACATGATGGTCAAGTCCTGACAGAGATATGGGCCCTGAGCAGCCACAAACTACTCAGCCCAGATGACCATACACTGTTCCCCAGTGGTGTTTGCCTGACATCTGCTGCCAAAAGAACCTTCTTCCTTCCACTCTGTTGCAGTCAGGTCCACATTGCTGTTAGAAATCACCCAACCCAGAACAGCTTTTGGGAAAAAGAGGTTTATTTTGGCTTACAGGCTCAAGGAGAAGATCCACGATGGCAGGAAAAATGACAACATGAGCAGAGGGTGGGCATCACCTCCTGGACTACATAAGGTGGACCATAGCAATAGGACAGTGTGCCAAACACTGGCAAGGGGAAACTGGCTATAACACTCATAAGCCTGCTCCCAACAATACACTCCCTCCATGAGGCATTAATTCCAAAATCTCCATCAACTGGGAACCTAGCATTCAGAACACCTAAGTTTATGGGGGACACCTGAATGAAACCACGACACCCTTATTCCCCTTGCTCTGTGATCCACTCTCTGTGAGTGCTTTCTATAATTCTGCATGCTGGGAAGCTCCACACTCAGCCCCTCATTTCATGACCACACCAACCCAGAGAGGGAAGCTGAGGCTCAGAGAGGGAAAGGTCTTACCTCAGGTCACATGACATACACTCAGGTATAGATAGAGGGGACAGGAAGTCACATGTCCAGGCAAGGCGACATGCCATGATGGCCATGGAAAATGATGTCAATATGTGCAGCCCCTGAGGTCTCCTTGAATAATTTTCCTTTAGAAATATTTTTGTTCATTTATATGCAGGGGAGAGAAAGAATGGGTGTAGCAGGATACATGAGGGCCTCTTGCCACTGTGAACAAACTTCAGACACTCAAGCCACTTTGTACATATGGCTTCATGCAGATATTGGGGAATTGAACCCAGGCCTTCAGGCTTTGCAAGCAAGTGCCTTAACCACTGAGATATGTCTCCAGGCCTCCTTGAATAATTTTCATGTGTTCTTTTAATTCCTTCTGCTGGAGCCTGCCGGCTGAAAGGGTTCAAGCCTGATGGGGAGTGAGGATTAAGGAAAGACAGAAGAAAGAGTGAAAGCATGGACTCCAGGCCAGGGCTGAAGCCAGGACTGAAGACATGGTTTATTTCACAGCATTCCTTTTTATATCTTTTTACAAACAGTTTTTCCATAGACAAAGATTTTATGAGCTTTACAAGTTCTTACCAAAAAACCTTCCTGTTAGAGTTTTTGCATTTCAATTATTTCTCAGTACAAAGGACCAGCCAAATGGCTGAAGATACCTAATCTTGCTTACAGGTAGGCTGCTATAGTTTTGCTAATGTCCTGCTGCCAGAAGCCCAGAGATATGGATACAAGTCCAGCCAGAATGGCTCCCAACATCCTTCAAAGGACCTCTCAACTTCTTCAAACTCCTCATTCTGAGTCTGATTGACCACTGAGAAGACATTGGAGCTGGCTCCACTTTCTGCTCTCTTCCAGGCACTGCTTGGTACCTGTAGAGGACCATTTGCCACTTTCTCAAGAGGTCAGCCAGAACCTGAGTCAGGACTCAAATCCCAATGTATCAGGATGCTGGCTGACAGTCCCTCCCTCCTGGTACCTACAGGAATGCCACTGGCAGTTTTTGAGATAGGGTCTCTCACTGGCCTGCAACTCACCAAATAGGCTAGACTGGCTGGCTACTCTGCCCTATGGGACTCTCCTATCTCATCTCCCCAGTGCTAGGATTACAAGCCTGCAGCATCACACCTGGCTCTCGTGTATGGGTTCTGGGGATCAAAATCAGGTCCTTAGGCTTACAAGGAAAGCACTACCCAATGAGCCTAGCCCCCAAGAACATTTTTTTTGGGACCAGGTCTTGCTAAACATATCCCAGGCTGGCTTTGAACTTATGATACTCCTTGTCTCTGCTTCCAGAATTCTGGGATAACAGGTGAGTATCACCGTGCCTATTTGTACTCCCCAGTCCCCTCCTTCAAGAAGTCATTCTGGATCCCAGAATTCAGGTTTCACATACATTACACAAGAAGCTATGCCAGTCATATCTCTAGCCTGACATCATGCTTCTAGACATTTCTTACAAACGATCCTGTATCCACCAGCCACTTTCCTCTCCACACTGAGTATTCACCAAGTGTATTGTCTCCAGAGCCCACAAAGGGACTTTTCCCTAGAAATCATCATCCCAGCCTGCAACCTTCAACAGTGAGAGAGAAATGCCTGGGTTCAGCGCCCTCATCCTACCCAGCAATGTCTGCCCTGGTGAAGCCCTGTATAGTTTCCCTGGTAAGGGCTTTCCCCAAATTGCTCGCCTCCACCCAAGCAACTGTGTGGCATTCCCAGTCCCTTCTCCCCTTAATTTCCTTCAGTCTTGGGCCTGATAGGAGCAGCAGCACCCATCTCCTTGCGATTAGCCTTTACTGGGAGACTTGACTCTGCTATTCCTTGAAAGGGGGCTGACAGGACAGCCAAGGCCACAACATTAGGATGCTCCAAAGCTTCTGTATTATATTTAAATCCCTTCGAATCTCATAAAGATAACACAATTTCCCTGTGAGTTTCATCTCTTGTAATTATACACAATTTAATTATACAATGTAAATATACATTCCACACTGATTAAAGAAATCACTTCTGTTGGTGAGATATTTTACCTGTTCTCAGGGCTGATTTTCATCTCTTCACTCCCAACAGACTACACACACACTTTTCCATCCCAGCTTTTCATGTCTATCTCTTGCTTTCCTGTGTGCCAGAAGTTTGCAAGGGAGGAAGGCAATATTTTAATCCTGACTACACAAGGGAAAAATGAAATGCAGTCCTCAGCAGGTCTCTGAGCTCCCAGCAAGTGAAAGATAAATGGAGGAAGGGAAGAAAAGAGGAAAGGAAGGAGGGGGAAAGATTAGGGAAGAGAGGAGAAGAAAAGGAGGAGGAAAGGGTCATAAGTGGCAGAACGAAAGTGTGAAAAAAGAGGGGAAACATGAGGGGAAGAATGGAAAGGATAGGAAGGAAGGATGGAGTAAGGGAGAGAAGAAAGAGTGGGAGGAAAAAAGGGTTAAAGGGGAAGAATGGAAGGAAGGAACAAAAGAAGGAAGGAAGGAAGGAAGGACAAGGGAAAGTGGGCAGGTCTGCAGAACCCTGGCCCGAGCTCAGTCAATCTGTGTAGGCTGACCATAGTGCTGTCAGGCACATAAAGTGGGCCTTGTGGGATCTTCTGGGTCCAGGAGTCATACAGTCACACCAGGCTTCCTTGGGCCCCAGGAGTCCCCACACCTGATCTCTGAGTAAGGGGTGGGGGTGGAGCTCTGTGAGCTGCAAATCTTCTGATATATTATAGCCGAACCCTGGGTACCAGGAACCCCTGTATCTGCTCTTTGGTAATGTGTGGGGTGGGTCACGGGCTCTGTGAGCTGCAAAGTCCTTGTTCAGCAGAGCTGCAGCCCAGTGTCCATGCAAAAGACACAGCTCTAGCCTAGAAGGGGATTAGGGTTTCTGTATTCTAGGGCTAACTATGAGTGACTATGGCCCAGGAACACAGATTTAGGTAACCCCTATTCCATGTTCAAATGTGTTAACAGTTTCATGAAGTGTTTATAGTTACATACATCAAGTCATAAATCAAGTTGCTTTTCAAATATGTTGGTTGACCATCAGGTAGGTGGGTTTTTAGCAAAGCTGGGGAATCTCTACCATGGCCTTCAGATGCTATCTGAAGACATTCTTAGTCCTTGGGTTGGTGGAAGCTGGTGGTCTGTGAGTACACGCAGCTGCACCTCAGGTCTCAGGAGTCCCTGCATCTGCTCTCTGAGTGCTTGGGGGGCGCACAAACTCTATTAGCTGCAAAGTCCCTGCTCCTCTCATCATCCTCCCCTCCTGACCAGTGGACGGTTCCGGCCTCCCCCGCATCACAGGGAGATGGAACGTTCCGTGACGTCACAATGCTTAGGCTCAACCAGAGCATACTCTGGGACCTGTAAACGTTAAGAAGGCCGCGGTGGCAGCAGTGGCGTGTCTGAGGCCCGGGAAAGGCGTGAGCGGTGCGGAGGAGGCGGCGGAGTGCCTTCACCTGAGGCCGCCCTGCGGCTGGGCGGAGGCGGCGGCCATGGCGGGTCTGTGTGCGCGCGGGAGCCGCGCTCCGCGGCAGGTAGGAGGACCGCGCTGGGCCGAGGGTCCTCTGGGCGCCCTGGGAAGCGCTGCGAGGAGCCCAGGGATGGGCTGGCTGCGGCCTACACCCAACTCCAGAGCTCCGACCTGGAACCTGAGTCCATCCACACGGACACACACAGACACACACACACACACACACACACACGCCTCCTCCCCCAAAAGCTGGCTGCGGTGCGCTCCTGTAACCCCAGTGGGATGCGGAGATACAAGGGTTTAGGGTTGAGGACCAGCGTGGATCATATAGAGACCCTGTCTCAAAACACAAGAGCAAAAAGAAAAGAAGAGGGGTCGATAAAAGGAAAGGAAGGAAAGAGTAAAGGGAGACAGGGAGAAAAATGGGCTAAAGGAAATTGGGGGAAAAAGGGAGAAAAGGAAGGAAGAAAAGAGGGAGAAAGCGTGAAGAATAGAGGGAAATAATGAAGATGGGAAGGAAAAAGAGGGAAAATAGAGGAAAAGGAAGAAGGAAGGAAAAAGAGAAGCAAGAGAAAAATAGAAGGAAGGAAAAGGGAGAAAAGTGGAAAGAAGGAAGGGTGCAGGGAAAGAGGAATGGAAGGAATGAGGCAGAGTGGGAGAGAAAGAAGGAACGTAGAAACAAAGGGAAAAGGAAGAGCAAGGAAAGCAGGGCAGGGCTGCAGAACCCAGGCCTGGGTGCAGTCAGTGCCTGTGGGTTGACCATGGTGCTGTCAGGCACACACAGTGGGCATGTGCGATCTTCTGGCCAGGAGTCATCTTGTCCCATGAGGCTGCCTCAGGTCCCAGGAGCCCTGCATCTGCTCTATGGGTAGGTGGGAGGAAAGAAGCCTGTGACCTGCAAAGTCCCTGCTTCAGTACAGCTGCATCCCACTCACCTCTGCAATTAGGAATGGTGGATGTGTCTGCCTCCCCCCCTCATACCTAGGGCAGGTGGAGGACGACCAGAGGGATTCTATTTTTATGAAATTACTTTTTGTGATGTTTTTGAGGTAGTGTCTCATTCTAGCCCAGGTTGACGTGGAACTTACTCTAGTCTCAGGCTGGCATTGAATTCACAACGATCTTCTTACCTCTGCCTTCTGAGCGCTGGTATTAAAAGCATGCCACCATGTCTAGCTTGCAATTAATTTTACAGATAAAATACACATCACTTTTACATCATAACTTTTCTACTATGGAGATTATTTAAAGCAGAATTTCTTTTTCTAATTAATTTTTATTTATTCAGTTTGGGTGAGAAAGTGTGTGTGTGTGTGAGGTGGGGGGGGATGAGAATGGGTGCACCAGGGCATCCAGTCATTGTAAACAAACTCTAGACACATGAACCCCTTTGTGCATTTGCCTTATGTGAAGGTAAAGTTTCTGCTGTGCTCCTTTCACAGAGGAGGGTCCCACTTGAGGATCTTCTTTGCACTGTGGGGACGAGGGGAGCATCAAGACATCAACGGTCCAGATTTGAGGGCTGGTGGATGGGGTGAGTGACGCGGCACCAGAGCCTCAGTGTGTAGAAAGGGGACATAATCTGAAGAGGTGGCTCAACAGAATCTTTCTGTGAAAGCATAAGGATGTGAGGATCCCCAAGAGACCATTTGAATTGTGCAGTGGCTTGATTCAGGTGTCCCCAATAAACTTAGGTATTCTGAATGTTCGTCTCCCCAGCTGATAGCAGTTGGAAATTAGAGCCTACAGGAGGTGGTGCATTGTCAGTGTTTGAAGCACTCCCTTGTTGCTATGGCTCACCTTATGTTGGCCAGGGGGTGATGTCCACCTCTGCTCATGCAATTGTTTCCCCCTGCCATCATGGACCTTCCCCTCAAGTCTGTAAGCCAAAATAAACCCTTTCATCCAAAAAGTTGCTTTGGGTCAGTTGATTTTATGCTAGGCATATGAAGCTGACTTCCACAGTAAAGCTGGTACTGAGGAGTGGTGTCATTTGCTGCTAGACACCTGCCTGTGTAGCTTTGTCCTTTTGGAGCTGATTTTCAAGAGGAATGTGGAAGGATTTGAAACCTTAGCCTAAGAGATGCCTTACAGTGCTGTACATACAGCTTGATGGACTATTTTGGTCACAGTTGAAAGACCTGAATGCAGTAAGAACTATGGACTGTGAGATGTGGCTTATGCGAGTGAGAAAGAGCTTTGCCTGGACTTGGCTACAGCAGTTTGTGTGAGAAGCTTGCTGTTATGCCCCTGTCCTGAGAATTTGTGCAGACTTGCTTTGCATAGAAATGGACTGGTGTGAGTAGAGTGATATAGAAATGAAACCTTTGTGTGGAAACTTCTGCCTGTTCAGCTGCAATTATACAAGATTACGTTCTTTGAGACTGTGGGATCTGATCTGCACTGGGGCAACAGGAAGAATGTAGACTCTCTTCAAGGGGACTGAGTGCTCAAGAACTCTCCTGTTTCAAAGCCTGCTTTATTCTCCCCTGGATTAACAAATTGGCACTCTGCCTGGTATTATGGAATATAAAAATGCAGGAAACAGAGGGTCATTGAATTTGTAACATGGTCTTGTGTTTTGGAAATGGCCGTAGCTGTGTGAAGCAGGATTATCTGCATGACGATATGATGAAGCCATGAGGATGGACTGTGGCTTGTAGAGGATTCCTAGTGCAGATGCCGGGACCATGAGACGGATGCTAAGGAAAGCTGCTGTTTCCAGATGAAGTTTTCTAGGTCTGTGAGTAGCCTCGCTGGAGGGGTGGAATGGGAACTCCAGAGACTTGTTACTGGCTAGAATTATTGGACTTGGAGATTTGTCACTGATTAGAGTTGTTGAACTTGGAGCTACAGAATTTAATGTTTGTCCTGGTTTTAAATCTTGTATTGGTTGAATATTTCTCTGCTGTGCTCAGTGCCATCTTTTGCAGTGCAAGTGTTCATTCTGTGTCAATATCGGTGTGTGTGTGTGTGTGTGTGTGTGTGTGTGTGTGTGTGTATTAAAAGACTTTGGACTATGGGGATATTTGAACATCATTAGGATTGGGGACTTTTAAATTGGCCTGACTGCATTGCATTTTACATCATGCATGGTAATCAGTTTATGGGAGCAGGGGCAGAATATGGTGGTTGCGGGGCTCCTTCCTGCTCAGGTAGTGCCGAGGGAAGGACCAGGCCTGCTGGTTCTTCCCTAGGGTTTGAGGAGGATGATGAGCCTCGGACAACTCAGAACCCTCTTTTGGCCACCGTAGAAAAAACACACTGAGTCAGGAGTCTTTTCCATGCAGAAACAACTCACTTTATTACTCTGAGCAGTTGCCTATATCATGTTGGGGACGAAGGCAGGGATTTTAGGATGGGGGAAGAGGTAAGGGCCAATAGTAAACTTTAACTATTGAAATGGTAATTACAATTGCCATGCAGAAGTAGCAGGCCGGAAGCCATTAGGCATCTTGCTGAGTCATAGCTGGCCAGAGACAGGTCACCAAACTTTAGCTAGACTCAGGAAGTTCCACTAGGCTTCACACCTGGGCCTTTCAGGGCCCAACAGATGGTTTCATTCAGGTGTCCCCCATAAACTAGGTGATCTGAATGCTAGTCTCCCCAGCTGATAGCAATTGGAAATTAAAGTCTCCTGGAGGTGGTGTATTGCTGAGGCTTAGCTTATTTATGGATGTTATAGCCAGTTTCCCTATGCCAGTATTTGGCACACTCTCTTGTTGATATTGTCCCCCTTATGGGGGCCAGGGGGTGATGTCTGACATCTCCTCATGCCATCTTTTCCCCTGCCCTCATGAAGCTTCCCAAGTGTGTAAGCCATATTAACAACCCCCCTTTTCCCCAAAAGCTCTTTTGGTGGGTTGGTTTATGCCAACAATGCAAACCTGACTACAAGTTCCATGCCCAGGACCAATATAAACACATTGACATGGCTGTGCCCATCCTTAACTCCAGTTGTGCAAAGCAAAGACTGGAGAAGTACATTATATTAAATAGTTGCAAGCTCTTGGATCAGTAATAGACTCCAGGTCAAGTCAGAATGTGTGGAAAAATAATGGATGGGGACCCATAACCATTCCACTGGTGACCACTGGGTATTATACTCCAGCACCCATCATGCCTCATGGGCACGTACACATGCATATACCCAACACATCACATACCACACAAAGCAAGCCACATTATGAAATTCTACACACACACACACACACACACACACACACACACACACACACAGACACACTCACACACGAGAAAAAGAGTCCTTAGAGTGAGAGATGATAGAGAGCTGGCTTAAAAGGAACCTAGGAAGATTAGAGGGTTCCATAGACACGCATTACAACAGTGGAGGATGAATGAGCTTTTTTGGTTGGGTATCATGGTTGGCATTCTGCTGTGGGCTGTTGCCTTCTGCTGGAAGTTTCCAGCCCATGAATCAGGGCCTGACAAGGCTGGGCAGGATCAGGTAGGAACCCTACAACTGTTTTCTTCTTTCTTTCTGACCCTAGTCCAAATTTGTTCTCTTAGTTGAGAATGATGGCTTTATGTTTATAATCTCAGCACTTGGGAGTCTCAGGCAGAAGGATAGGCCCTAAATTATAGAAATATTGTTTCAACAAGCAAACAACAATAACAACAAAATTAAGTCAATGAATTGCAGACCATTAAGCTGTTTCCAGTGTGCTAATGGAATGACAAATTACACTTTCCATGTTTTTTTTTTCCTTGTTTATCATTTGGTTTTTGCAATAAGGTCTCTGGATATCCAAGGCTCCCATTAAAGTCTTCATTCTCCTATTTCATGAATAGATGGGATTATTGAGCAGTGCCACCACACCCTGCTCCCATTTTGTTTTGTTTTTCATATTATTTAAGGTTGATACCTAAATAACCACTGGCACATTTGGGCACAATGAGGGGTCAGAGTAAAGCTTTGTCAGAGAATAGCCATGACGGTTGAGTTCTCTTGTCAGTGGCTGTGTGCACATTGCTCTGACTGAGCTGAGGGCTTTCAGCAGAGCATGCATTGTCTGCACTTCCTAAGTCTGACAACCTTAGATTTGGAGAAGCCTTCAAATTTTGCAGCTTATAAATCCTAAAGCTAACATTCATATGTTTCTATGCAACACAAGTGCTCACACTCTGGGACCCTGGAACTCTTCTCGTCTCTCCACCATTTGGAGCTCCTCAGCTGGCTCATGGTGCTCCCAGTGCATGCTGCCTGTTTCTTAAAGTACTTCTAAAGCCCTTCATAGTTCATTTATACTTGCTTACCAGGAAGAACCACATGTATGAAGCAGTTCATCCTGAAGCAAGTTTTAAATGATTCAGAAGGGGGAGAGGTTTACCGCTCAGCCTCCTACTTGGCTCCAGTAGTACTTCTCCTCTTTGTTCAGAGGCTGGCCATCCTCTCCCCAGTGCACTTGTGCCCTGAGGTATTGGGATTAACAAGGATAGACAGTGCATATAACTGTCTAAACAGAACTTAAGAAGAGGTGAGGTACCAGGATAACACATGTCTGTCCAGTAGCAAATAATTGGTCACAGATAGCCCTGGCTGCTGGAGTCCACACCCTGTCTATAACAGGTATCTTATCATTGCTGGACAAAGCAGTAATACCATTTATAGAAGGAAAGGGTTCATTTTGGCTTACAGTTTTGAAGGGTTCCTTTATCATGATGAAGAATGCATAGCAGGATCAGACAACTTCATGTTACATCACACCTCAGTAGGGATAGAAGGAGAGGCATTGTGAAGAAATACACCTCAACACCAACCTGAGTGATTCCTGTTCTCCAGCATGCCTCCAACTCCACCTGAAGATTAAATAGGATGTTTAATCACAAACACATAATTATGGCTATGAGGTACATAGTACATTTAAACCACCACACTGGCTTTGATCAGTGGGAAGGCTCACTCCATCTGGTCGGTAGTGTCTGCTTTTCCAAGGTAGAGCCTCTGTGGATTCAGATGCCATGTCAGGGTCCCTATGTTGATATTCAACACACTTCTGTGTACCAATCTCACTCCCTTTTTAAATGTTTGACAGGGGCTGGAGAGATTGCCCAGCTGTTAGGGCACTTGGCTTCATAGCTTAAAGACCCAGGGATGATTTCCCCATTCCACACACTGATCCTCCTTCCTGTATCTGCAGAGTGCTGGGATTAAAGGTGTAGTCCATCATGCTGAGTTAAATGTGGGATTTTTGTAAATATATGTCTGTGTGAGTGTGTGTTTCTGTTGTCTGTCAATGTATGTATGTATGTATGTATCTTCTATCTATCTATCTATCTATCTATCTATCTATCTATCTATCTATCTATCTATCATCTATCTATCTATCTAATTTGTTGTTTTTCTAGGGTCTCATAGAGCCAAAACTGGCTTTGAACTGCTGATTATCCCATCTCTGCCTCCCAAATGCTGAAATTTTAGCACTGAGCCTGATCCTGTCACCAATGAAGTTGTTGTGGGTTCATTCACTCATCATTTCCTACTGTCAGTCAGGACCCAAGTAGTTGGGACTTGAAGCACTGTTCAATGGCATGTACTGTGTCCAGTCAGACACTCAGAGAATGAAGAAGGCAGGCTTCTGCAGTCCAGGACCTCTGTGCCTAATCACACTACCTATCTGCCACCTTGGATCTACCTCTAGAATCATTAACTTCCCTGGAGTTTGGGAATTTGGGGTTCTAGCCTCTGAGATGTGCCACCCTGTTTCAGGGATAGCAGAAGGATGTTCAGGAAGCCAGAAGTGATGAGTGTACTGTCATGACCCAGGGCAGATAATCTGAGGGGATGATCAGGATGGGTGGCCTCTGCTCCCCATTTTCCACTCCTGAATTCCCAGGCCCAAATGCCCCTCTAGGGCCACCCTGCCCTTGTCCCTCTGGCTGTGTGGCAGGGGCTGGGCTGTCCAATAACCTGGCTCATGTCTTGCCTTGTGTAGGGACCCAAATCCTGGCTGTCACACTCTGTGGTTGGATTTGTCCTAGAGTGGTGTGTGGGCCTTTGAGCCAAGGGAAGGAAGCTTGTACCCTATGTCTACAGCACGGTTGGTTCTTGGCCTGTGGCCCACTTGTGAGCAGCCGACTTCATGTAGGAGCCTTGAAGGGTGGCAGTTTCACAGTGTTTCTGAGCTCTCAGGCTCCAGAGAAGGACTCCTAGATGCTTGTGGAAGGGCTGCCTGGTGCCTGTACTGCTGTGTAGTTGGGCTGGATGCTCAGGGTCAAAGGACCATGACCATGGATCTTGGAGGCCATTGGGGCCATGTAGCTGCCAGAAAGGGTGGTTTGGTCAGTGCTCTACCCCTCCTGAGTAAAAGGGACTTTGGTCATCCAGGTGATCAAGGCCCCAGTAGTTGGACCTCTCCTATACATTTTGTATGCTTGCCTGGAAGTCAAGCCTATTGGCAGAATAGCCTACTACTACTACTGCTATACAAAATTTTAAATTTCTCCTGCAGTCAGAAATGAAAAATGCAGAGCCAGGCATGGTGCACACGCTTTTAGTTTTAGCCCTTCGGAGGCAGAGGTAGGAGGATCACCATGAGTTTGAGGCAACCCTGAAACTATGAAGTGAATTTCAGGTCAGTCTGGGCTAGAACAAGACCCTATCTCAAACAAACAACCAAAAAACAGTTTGGTTTTGGTTTTGGATGTGATTACTTTTTCTGATCAACTTCATCTGTCAAGTTTGCTTCTAATACTAAAAAGAAACTATTTAAACATTAGGGCTAGAGAGATGCCTTAGCCTCTCTCTCCCCCTCTTTCTCTGTCAAATAAAAATAAAAATTTTAAAAAAATATTCAAACATTGAACTTATCAGACAGGAATGCCAGGTTGATAGCATTGGGGGAAAGAAAGGGATCCAGCCAGACAAGGAAAGTGCTGTGTTGAGGGGAGTACAAATGAAGTGTAATGTCACATACATGTGTGCCAATTTAAGGCTACTGTCAACTTGATCCTATAAGGAATTAAGAGGTACACTTCTTGGGTGGGTTATGAGGGCCTTTCCAGGAATGATTAAGGAACACATTAAGACTTTCCCTCAGGGTTGTCAGCCTTTCAGGTGACAGACTGTATAAAAAGAACCCCACCCCGCAAAATAAAAAAGGTCTTTGGTGTGGTGCCCTTTGCTACTCACTGGTACATGAATCTACCTTGTTGCTATACTTAATGGACACCAGAACCCTTCTTCATCAGCCCTTCACCATGGACTGATGACCAGAAGTTCCCCAGGAATCCTCTGGACCTCCAATTCCAGACTGGGACTGCTGAGGCGTCCAGTCTCATGCACTGGGCAGCAGCAGCATTCTCAGACTTTCCAGTGTGCAGACAGTCATTGCTGGACTGCCTGTAATCCAATTTTACAAATAAATGCCCTTGTAATATATACTAATTCTATGATTCACTTTCATACTTAACTCTGACTAATACTGATTGTGGTGCCAGGAGTGGGTCTAGAGAAACAATTTTAAGCTTGAAGTTCATGAATGGTCTCAGTGTTAACTGTATCTGGCTGTCCAACTCTAATGCTACTAAACACTCCCTCCTGCCTCAGCTTGCTAACATTGAGATTCATATAATTGTCCACTTACCTGCAGACATGTGTCTACTTTTGTCACTTTGTCTGTGACACTGTTTCTATGTCTGCAGTGGTCTGGGATTAAAAGGGAATGCTGAATTATGTCTGTCCCTTGGACAATATGTTCAATTCTGTTTGCCAGCTACCCACAATCTTCATCTAGTTGTGTTCTGAGCTCTGTCTGTGGACTCTGGCTTCTTATGTAGACCCAGCCAAACCCTGACTCTAAGGAGGGCACATTTTCTGAGACAGGAGGCCTGTCTTCAACCTAAGCACCATCAGCAAGTTTTAGCTGCCAGACAGAAAGGTTCTGGAAGACAGCAGGGTGGTTAGTGTCTTGGTTGTCTATAGGCTCGATTGAGGCTGGGCATAGTGGAGCACTGAAGGAGCAACAATGTTATACTGGGAGCTGTGGTGGGCAGGCACTAGAGTCCTTGTAAACCACCCATGTGGACTATGGGGAAGGGTGTGAAAGGAGACGGAGACTGTGGACATAGTGTGTTGGGGCACAGGAAGGTGATTTCTCCAAGTACACGGAGGCAAGTTGACCTGAAGAAACTTTTGTCCAACTGTTATGAGGGCCCTGTCTCTTGTGCCCCAGGGTTTCCTGGACTGAAGCCCTGAGTGTGGAATCAGAGATCTTGGTCCCACCCCAGCCTCAGTCTCCCTGTGCAGTTGTGTCAACTCTGGGGTTGTGTCTTTATGTCCAAATCTCTGTGAGTTCTCTCTTTCTGAATCTTTATGAGTGTCTCTGCCTGGCCCCATCTAACTGTTTGTTCTCTACTGTCCTTTGTTTCTACTGTCATTGGCCATTCTTCCTCTTGTGTCTTTTCATGCAGTTCGTAGTGGTATTTCTGGAGAGGTGTCTTATGTAGAAGCACTGAATGTGTCTCTCCTTTTGGGATTCTTATTCACAGCCTGAGCCTTTGAGCATAGGTGGTGGCTGGGAAATTCCAGATGCATATAACCACAGTCTTGGAGCAACAGGTGCAGAGAAGGCAAGAAACAGAGGGAAATAGATAAGAGGCACAGACAGACCAGAAGACCATGATTAGAACCCAAATCACCCAGAACTTCAAGGGTTTATGCCTTCTCCCGCAGACATTCTGCTAGATTGAGGAAGGTAACAAGTCATAGTTATGGGGACATGAATCAAGTGTCCTGTAGCTAGAAAGGTGGAGCAGAGGTGCCCTTCTCCTGTCTCCAACATTAAGTGGGGTACTCACAACACCAGGCTTTCAAGATTTTCCTTGATTTGCATCTCTTAAAAATCTGTTTATTTGGGGCTGAAGAGACGGCTTAGCAGTTAAGGCAGTTGCATTGACACTTAATGACCCAGTTTTGATTCCTCTGTACCCACATAATTCAGATCACGTGGTGGCACATATGTCTGGAGTTTGTTTGCAGTGGCTCAAGGCCCTGGGGAACTCATTTCCTCTCTATATACCTCTCTGTCTCTCAAATAAATATATTAGTTAAGTAAATTAAAACGTATGTTTCTCTAATCCCACATATGTGTGTGTGTGTGTGCACATGCACACGTATGTGCATGTGGAGGACCGAAGGCCTCAAAATAGCTGTGTTTCACTATGAGTGACTTCTCCAAGGCTTTGGATTCTCCTGGCTATGCTTCCCATTGGCCAAGGCCCAGTGAGACTTTGGAAGCACAAGCCATTTTGTAACCAGCTGTAAGTGGGTGCTGGGGAATCAAACCTGGGCCTATAGACTTGATGACACTGATGCATCTGCCCAGTCCTTGTGGTTCAGTTTTGGTAACTGAGTCAAAGATTAGACAGTGAGTGCAAACGTTGACATGTATGTTTGGAGTTCATTTGCATTAAGCAAAAGTCCTTGTTCTGTCTCTCTCTCTCTCTCTCTCTCAGATAAATAAAATAAGAAAAGAAATGAAGTTATAAAGATTAAAATAAAAACAAATGACCAGATACTGGACAGGTTTTTCAGTGGTTAAAGGTGTATTCTTCTAAAACCTGCTAACCCAGGTTCAATTTCATAGTAACTATGTGAGGCCAGATGCACAAATGGTGCATGGATGTGGAGCTTTTGGAAGCAAGGGGTCCTAGCTCTTCCATACACAAACACTCATTGTCTCTCTGCAAAGGAAGAATGCAAAGTAAAGAGGGAGAGACAGGGCAAGAAAAGTAAATGGAGAAGTTAATTTTGGGTTTATCAAAGATGAGAAACAAAATAAAAGATGTGAAAGGCAGAATATAGTAATTACCCAGTTTCATGGAAAGTGTACAAAATATTTGCAGAAAAATGAACGTTTCCTTAGCGGAATATAGATTAAATCCTAAAAGGGAGAGTAGACACAGAAACAAGAATTGTTCTAAAAACAGCTGAACCCAGAGGGCACAGGGAATATAGAGGTGAAGTTGGTGAAGAGAGTATCTCCTCCCACACACCACTTGGTTTCAATGACTCCGTGTTTGTATTGGCGTCCCCTATAATATTCCTGGTTTACAAGACACTCTCTTCTCTCTTGATGGTAGGCAAAGCATGGAAAACTTGATTAGTACAGGGTGTAGAGTTAGGATAGACAGGAAAGCTGACAGTGGCCTGGCAGACCTGAAGGAGGCAGTATCCTGTGCCAATGATTTTATTGATAAGTCTTGATAAGTCTCTCATGTGTCAAAATGCCACTGGAAAGTATTAGGGGGAGGAGCAGTGAGAGAGGCACTTGCATTGGAATGTAAGATTGTAAAAGCCACCAACAAGATGGCAGAGAGGGATGCCTGTGGCAGGCACATGACTTTGGCTGTGTCCACAAGCTCATTAATGCCTCTCCATTTTTCTGACGCAGGTGATGTCCATGGGGGTGGTGTTTCCTCCATTTCCTCCATCCTTGATCAGTCAGCATCAGGCGGGCCATCTTTTTCGTTGGTGGGATTGAATCAGATATTTTGGACTGTCACCCAAATGGGCTTGGGCGGGTTCTGTGGGAAGACACAAGCAAATCCACTTCCCATAGTGAGGATGGATTCTATTCCCTTCCATATTCTGTCTAAAGGATCTTGCCACCACTCCAGGATGGGAGGGGCAATCTCTGGTGTATGCCAGTGGAGGGTGATGAGGGTCTTGGGAGTTTTTGTATATATTGAAAATGTTTAAGGTAGTCAGGGCCACAATCAGCTGAAGATTGGGTGGGTAGGTATTGGGCTGTTTTTTTTAAGTTGGGCTTTTAAGGTTTGGTGTGTCTTTTCTATTACACCTTGGCATTGTGGGTTATGTGGGATTCCTGTATGGTGAGCAATCTTCTATTGTATGCAAAAGGCGTTGTATGAAGAGCTAGTAAAGGGCAGGCCATTATCAGTTTTTATTTGATGGGGAAGGCCCATGATGGTGAAGGTAGAGAGCATATCATGCATGAGGTTTTTTTTTTTTTTTTTTTTTTTTTTGAGTTCTCTCCTGTTTGTGCTGTGGCCTATATAAGGTGGGAGTATATATGTATTGTTCCAAAGAGCTCTGAAGCAAAACAGACACCAACCAAAATCAATAACATGCTTTCTCATATGGTTCTTGCCTGATAGTTGCCAGACAGGCAAATTTAACTCATGATATTTAATTCCTCCGTGACCCTCATAGGAGCACTCTATCAATCTCAGGGGATCCTAGAATGGCTCCATACCACTGTTGGTGGTGGTGCCCGAAGAATAATGACACAAATTGATGCCCTTGTGGCCATGATCAGATGATCAGATCCGGGAGGGACCAGGCCCTCCAAATGTTAGGCAAGAAACCTGATGTTATCATAGCCCCCTTTTCCCTCTCTGATATCCCACAAATGTTGAGAAACCATTCCTGATTTTCAGTCAGCCTAATAGGTTTCCCTGGTCAAATTGGCAACCACTTACCTAATGAAAAATGGGTCCCTGCAATACCTCTTTTAACATGGCTTCCATACCACCTTTCTTCAAGAAAACCCGTCCCTGGAGCCCCCTCCCCCCAGTTTTACAGATGGAGGGAAAAGAAGAGCAGCTATTGTCCTCTACTAACCAGGGGACCAGCCTCCCACCATCCATTTTAAGGAGCTTCCCGGCATATCCCCACAATAAAAGGAAGTGTATGCTATTTCTCTGGCACTCCTAGAAGAAGAAGGCCCTTTTAATCGCTTTTCAGATAGTATTTATGCCATTAACTTCCTCCCCTAACTCACCCACTCCCATACCCAGGTAGATGAAAACCCTCTTTCACCACTGCTGATAAAAGTCTCCAATCTCATATGCAAAAGAAGCCCCTACCAGTTTTACAACACATAAGACCTCACAGCCCCTTACCTGAGGGGAACACATTAGCAGACAGGCTGGCCTCCTTTGGAGGCTCAACAGACATCTTCATGGCCACCTTTGAGGAAGCTAAAAAATTCCATTCTAACACCCATGTAAAATCATGCCTGTATATCACTGGAGGGGATAGGGAGCCATGGTTGGAGCCAACGGAGGTTTCCCAGAAACTCTGAAGTGAGGCCAGTGTAAGCTTCTGGAGGAAGGAGAGTATGGGTTTAAGAGGCCAAGAAGAAGTGAGGCAGAGTTCTGTCCCCAGGAAGGTTGTGGGTGGAATACGTTGGACCTTGTTGGGGGCAATTTTGAAGCCTGGATCAGTGAGGGAAGGTATTAATTGGCCCCTTAGTTCAGCTGGTGATGTGGAGTGCCGGGGTCCAGCCCTGGCTTGAAGGAGGGTCCCCGAAGAGAGGTGTGAAAGGGAGCGGCGAAATAACGACTCGAAGTCAAGTTCTGGTGCAAGCTGACAGGTTAATGCTGAAGGCAGCTGAGTTTTTCTATCTTTTTCTTTCTCTTTTTTTCTCTTCCTGCCACAGCTCTTAGCCTCAGTCTTTTATTTTTTGATCACGTCATGCAAGAACAAACTTCAAGAAAGGTACAATTTCACAGAAGTCATAGAAACTTTTTGTTATTTCTTATCATCAAACAATCCCATAATTATTCACCTCAAGTAAAGTCGTCAGGCCCCTGTAATGATTAACTGTTTTTACATTTTCCCCATGTATGTGCGGTCAAGCACTTGTGATTTCCTGGACTTCTACTTTCAATTACTTTATTAAAGGTGAGAGGCAAAACAACCACAAATGGGGCTTCCCATCATTAATCACTGATCCAGCAGATCCATTTATCCTTTAATTATTTATTCTGAAGTTTCCTTTTTACGTCCCTCCAATACTTAGACTTTGGTCCCCCCTTGAACTATTTCTGACTTTGGTTGTTTTTCTGTAAGGATTCCTGGTAAAGAGTCAATTGCAATTGCCACCATTTAGAAAAATTAGTCATATAACAATGTTTACGTTGTTCTAGGAGGTTCATTGTTTCCTCCTAAGTTTACTGTACTCCATGCCTGACTTTCTTTAAGGCCTTTAAAGAAAACAATTATCTTTGACCCATTTTCTTGTTTTTCCAATTCTATGCCAGAGCCTCTTTCAGATACATTGACCAACACTTTACCGACAACAATTTTTACTGGAAAAGTAAACTTAGAGATTGGGACACCAAGTGAAAGACAGAGAAAGACAAACATTATACAGAAAACCACATATTTCTGTGGCGTAGAGAGCCAAAGATTTTTCTATAGAGGGGCCACATCGGACTTCAAGGAAGAGACAGCTGGGCTGGAACTGTGTCAAGCAGCTCTTCAGCGCTCGATTCCTCATGATCCTGAAATGGCATGCTTGCCGTCTCCGGCAGTGGAGATGTTTTTCCATACTAGGATGTCATCCATGTAATCATAGATATTAAGGCTCCTATCTAAGTGTGGCTTTAGTTCCACAGTAACTGCCTCTTGGCATATAGTGGGCTATTGCCCATACTTTGTAGCAGAACTTTCCATTCAGAGTGTTTGGTTGGCCCTGAATTATTGACAGAGTGGGTTGAGAATGCTATTTTTCTCCTATACAAAAAAAACAAAACAAACAAACAAAAAAAGTAATGCAACAACCTCTTAAAAACCTGTAGGGCAGTCACTGGTTTCTTAAACTTGTGGACAGGCTTGCATCTGGACTTTTGGTGAATACCCCTGGTGCTATCCGGGATATCCATCGTCAGTCTTGGGGGTGTAGGGGGATAGAAAAGAAACAATCCTTGATGTCGACGGCAAGAAGGTGGGTGTTGGCTGGAATAGCTGATATGATGACAGTCTCCATTGAGGGGTGCCCCAGATGAACATAGCTTTATTGATGGCCCTGAGATTTGTAGTAACCTCCATCCTCCTGAGCCCTTTTGCATTATGCACACTAGAGTATTCCATGGGTTTTGTGAGGGGCAGATGTGTTGAAGGTGGAGGTGTTCTGTTACTAACTGATTTAAGATTTCAAGTTTGGCAGAGACCACTGTTTGACCCCGGTTGGCTCATCAAAGAGCCATTCTAGGGAGCTTTGCATTTAACAGTGGTCTTTAGGATTGGAGGAGATACCAGTGAAGGTAGCTGTCATAGCCAATCTCAGTGTACTTTCCCTCTATATTGCTGGCAATGACTACATCTAGGGCCTCAAGGATGTCTCCTCCTCCCCTCCACCCCAGAAGGTTAGTCATTACATTAGCCATTACAGGTCTAATAAGACATGTGGTTCCATCCAGGTCCTTCCATTTGAATACCTTCTTGGTCTTATCTGTTGGAAGCATCCATCTCTGTAGAAGGCTTCCCATTGAAGGAATAGGGGCTAGGCAGCCCAGATCAGCAGATATCACACCAGTCCTGAGGGGTGTTAAGGGAGCCCTATAGGCTCTGGAGGAGGGACATAGTCCATTGCACATGGATTCCATCCTCCCTGACTGCCTGTCTGAGTTTTTTAAGGTCCTTGACCTGATATGCATACCATTGTATGGGCCAATCCCATGTTGGTTGGGCATTAATAGGAAAAGCTGTGACTCCTTGATTTTATGTGTTTGTACTGTTATCTTAGAGCTTGCATAGTAGTTGTGTCATTGTCAGTCGGGGGGTGAATGGAGAGGGGTCTTGATCAGAAGAATTTGTCATGTTGGGATTCTCTTGCCCTGTGTGACATGTGTCCAGAGGGGGGCATCCCAGATCAGGAGGTGGGCAGGATGATAGGGGTGGATTAAGAGGGTTGGGCATAGAGGAGTGTAGGGTAATTTTCTTTGTAATTTATTCTATAGCCTTTTCAAGGGAACTGAGGTCCACCACTGGCCAGTCCTTGGGACCCTCCTCATTAGTGTCATCATCTGATTTTGGCATGTGGTTGTCTTAGAAGGACCAATACATTGTCTAATAGCCTTTATAACTGGGAGAAAAGAAAAAGGAGGGGACTCCTTTCTGAACTTCACATCTCCTGGCCAGATAAGCTGTGCAGGTCCCCATGTTTGGGTCATATGGATCCCCAGAAATCATCCACGGGTCTGTCTGGAGGACTTCTTCCCAAAAGGACATGGCTTCCTTCTGGGAAAGCTTAATGCTGCTAGCCATGAGAAATGTTCATAAACCTTGGACTTGTGACTCCTTTTGGTGGGTGGTGACATTACCCATGATAGAAAAAGAGTGGAGATGCCAAGACCAAAGGGCACCATTTCCAAGGGCTGGATAGCACCAGGGGTATTCACCAAAAGTCTGGATGCAAGCCTGTCCACAAGTTTCAGAGACCAGTGACTTCCCTACAGGTTTTTAAGAGGTTATTGCATTACTGGTTTTTTTTGTGTGTGTTGGAGAGAAATAGATATGGGGTTGTTACCAACACCCATGTGGGCTGTCGGGGTCCAGACAGAGGTGTAGGGGCCTTCAGTCAATGCTGAAGTGTGGCCTCAGCCAAGAGATGTCATTTGCCCATTTGCTGCATTTGGTCCCTTACGATGGTGTGAACCAAAAGTAAAGGAGGAAAGGGAGAAACATGCCAGCCCTCTGTTATACAGGCAAGGTCACAGGGGGCCCCTGTCCCTCAGGGGGAGCACTCATCTATCCTGGCACATCACAGAAGGTTTCTTTTCAGGCATTGGCTGTGGTTCCTTTCCACCCTAGGGTCACTGCACATCGGTTTCCCAGGGGCATCCAGGCCACTGGTGCAGGGTCTTGAGTGTGATGGGAAGAAACACCCGGGAGACTGTGTCAGAAGACAGCTTGTTTATTTGTTTTGGGAATGGGCTTAGAAGTGTTCATGTAGTGGCTTTAAAAGGAAGGGGGTACAGGTCACAGGGGATTGGCTGTGTTAGGGCTGCTGGCTGATACCTAATTAACATATAGGGACCTTCTGGGTGAGTGGTAAATGGTCACATGGCCACAAGGAAACTGAAACCTAAGTCTTTTTAAAAATTATTTTATTTATTCGAGGGAGAGAAAGACATAGGGAGGGAAAGAGACAGAAGAAGAGAGAGAATGAAACCTAAGTCTTATCAGGAAGTCAGGGTGCCCCAGGCAGAGGGAGGAAGTGGGCTCTCTCCTGCTGGTCTTGAGGTGAGATTATTGGGGTTTAAGCCTGCTGCAACCTCCTGTGGCCTGGGAAGAGGTACAGGATATGGGTCACAGGGGGATTGGGTGCGTGAGGGCTGCCCACTGATACCACATTAAAATATAGGGTTAAATATAAAATATAGAACTTCCAGGTGAGTGGTAAATGGTCACATGGCCACAAGGAAACCAAAACCAAAGTTTTTAAAAGTATTTTTTTATGAATTTATTGAATAGTTTATTTATTTGAAAAAGAGAAAGACACAAGGGAAAGAGAGTGAAAGAGAATGAAATTTAAGTCTTATCAGGATGTCCAGATGCCCCAGGCAGGGGGAGGGAGGGGCCTCAATCCTGCTGGTTTTGAGGTGAGATTATTCCTGTCTAGGCCTCCTGCAACCTCCTGTGGGCTGGGGCACTTAGCCCTGCCTGACAGCTCAGGCCTGCTTAAACCTCCAGTGGCCCCTGGTCCTTAACTGTGCCTGACAATCAGGTAGGCAGGTTATAGCAAAGTGGGAAATCTCCACCAAGGCCTAATATGCTGTCTGATGACATTCTTAGCCCTTGGTTTGATGGAAGCTGAAGTCTATTCTTGCTTTCCCGAAAGGACTGCACCTGATCAACTGATAGTCACCAGGATGTTAGTTCAGACACAGGAAAGGGCAAGTGATGGGTAAATAAAGTTAAACCAAGGTAATTTGGCTTTGACTTGCAACATTTCATCTCTCTCTGATCACAGGAGTTGGATCATTCCTTTCAACCTTGCTGGATGTAGATGTAGCACCTTCAGTGCTTTTCTGGGAACTCACGTTCACAGGAAAGTACCTTGATAGGCACTTGTCTTTCTTACCCATTTCCTGTGTCAAGGCTACTGGTGATGGCACCTGGGAATTTTTGCCTATTTTTCATGCACTTTGTCTTTAGCAACACTGCACTGTTATTATTTCTTAAATATCTTTGTTTTTTGACAGTATTTCACTCTGACTTCTACGTATCTTGATTTATAGACCTGTACTCTCAGTGCCGGCTCAGTAGCCTTTGGGGAAGTGAACTGCCAAGTTCAGGCTGAGGCTGGCACTTGGCATGAGCCAAGGAACTATCTGCAATTCTGCCTTCTTTACTCCACCTTGTCCCCTTGCATGTAACTCTCAGTGACAGATTGTGGGAGCATGCACAGTATTGCTCAGTGGGTCTCCCACTTTAGGGTCCTTGCATGCATCCAGAGTCCCAGAGCACAAATGAAGAATTCCCAGGGAGAGAAAAACAGAGACCTATAGACTTGAGGTTCCGAGTTGGTAACAGATATGGATAATAAGACACAGTTGGTAAACGTTCAGACTACAGGTAGGCCCCAAGGCCAGTCACTGTGTGCAGGGAGGGTGAACTCCATCTGCTCCCCTACTTCTCTCAGCTCCAGGTGCCAGATATGTTTTTACACTTTCCATAAGACTGGGCGCTTTCTTTCACATCTTTCTTTGGTCTGGTGTATAGAGAAAATGCTGGGTTCATCTGGAGATATGGTTCAGAAGCTGGGAAGATTGTGCTGAGGCTATTTCCTTCAGTCCCTGCACTAACTCCCGGGCTTGGTCCTGATGCAAGGGGCTGTCCTAGATTTGGCTGAAGACAGGACTACTGCTGGATTTGACAACAGGTCCATTGCTGGACTTGAGTCTAGGTCACTATGGCAGGGGAAACCATAGGCTTAGAGAATCAAGGAGATAAGGGAATGTGGACTTCACATCAAACCATGCTTGTGGAAAATGTAGTCCCAGGTTCTTTGGGAGTTTCCTGTGTTTCTGCATATTTATCCCTTTATACATTTATGACATTTTTCTTGTTTATCTTTTGAGGCATAATGTGATTCTGTAGGAAAGGCTGGCCGGAAACTCCCACCAGGTCTCTGTCTTTATGTATTTTGTGTGACACACAGCATTGTATTAGAGTTGTTTCCATGAGTGTGGATTAATGAGTACATACTGGAGCACCAGCAATTTACCCATGGCAACTACTACAGAAAATAACCCCTCTCCATCAACAACCACTGATTGTCACTGGCTCCTAGGGAGGTTTGGGTTACTTGAATCCTTCCCTCCCTGTGATGGAATATTGATGAGCTAATCTTGTGCAGGTTTCCATAGCTCCTGTGTGTTCATGAGCACAGTGGGTGCCTTGTCCAGATGACAGAGTTCTACAGAACTCCTGGTCCTCTGACTCTCAAATTCTTTCCTCTCCCTCTTGCATGATGTGCCCTGCTTCCTGGAGGGAGGGATATACATATTCTATTTAGGGCTGGGGTCACAGGGGTCACCTGTTCCCAGAATCTTGAAAAGTCTCGAGTCTGTGCATTAAATGCTGCTCACTGTAAGAACAAATTTATCAACATTAACTTATTGGTATAAATTTGAATACTTAGAAAGCATCTATTTTATTATGTAAAAGTGAAAATATGCTTATAAACCTTATATTGATGATCTAGTTTCAAAAATGATTTTGTGTAAGATGTGTAATTCTAGAATTATCACTATACCTAGGTGCAAACTATTCAACAGTACACTATTAACAAAAAGAAAGATGTTAGCCCCAACATCATCAGGTACAGTCACTTAGGCTAGAATTACTGTGAACCTGAGGAAGATTAACAGTGCCATATATATATAAGCAAAGTAATGAACCATCTATTTTGAAATAAAGAAAGGCTTTTCAAAAGACTGCCCTTTGAAAACTGATTATTTATTGACATGTACAAGTCTGAAATGTGATCTCTATCTCACTCAGTATAAGTGCATCAAAGGTCTAACTTTTTTTTTTTTTTCTTTTTCAAAGTAGGGTCTCACTCTGGTCCAGGCTGACCTGGAATTAACTCTAGTCTCAAGGTGGCTTTGAACTCATGGTAGTCTTCCTACGTCTGCCTCTCGAGTGCTGGGACTAAAGGTGTGCGCCACCATGTCTGGCTAAAAGTTCTAACTTTTTTAAAGATCTTAAATGATAGTCAAGCATGATGGTATATTCTGTTAATACCAGCACTCTGTCAGTTTTGTGCAGTTTTTTGCTTGTTTGTTCCAGTCTAATTTCAGTATATGTGCTGTTGAAGCAAGCACTTATGCCTTATCTTACAAAGCAAACCTGTGAAATGGTAATTGGGTTCTGACCTTCCCCTGCCTGAAGCACAGGTCTAAGTCTTGGGGCTTTCCTCGTTTTCCCTGTAGACAGGGCTGATGCTGGTGCTGAATGCTTTTCACTAAGTGACAGAGGTCACAGGGGAAGGCTTTGGATAATCAGGGACAGAGGAATAAGGCATTCAACCTACACCTTCCCAGGGGACATGTGACCTTCTCTGGTTCTCTGGGTATGTCAGTGCTTCTGGATATTAGTCCCTTAATCCTTTCCCTGTTTATGTGTTGGGTGGGGGGAGGAGCAGTGTCTCATTCTATAGCCAAGATTTATCTGGAGCTCACAGCCCAGACTTGCATGAGGATTGCATCAATCCTCTCACTTTGCCTTCCATTACTGATATTTACACACGTGGTCCATGTCCTTGACCCCTTTTGTTCCTCATATCTGTCTCTGTCTCTGTTCTCCATGGCTTACATGTATGACAGTAAAAATCAGTGTGAAGCCTTGTTTGGGAATGCACTTGTGCTGGTTGGGACCCCACTCAAATAGATGCTTAGCACTGAATACAAAAAATGAAGAAATTAGGGTCAGCTGTGCTTATAGGTCTCACCTCTTCCTGTCTCCCTTCTGATCCTCCTAGATGTTCCCTCATCCATGTCCTGTTAAGGTGAAACATGGGAGAGGACCAAGACCTGGGTTCAATCTCACTTCCAAACCAGCCATGGTTCTGCAGCTTCATAACCCAGCCCCTGTTGAGGTTCAGGAGAGAGAACCACAAGGTACAGACCAGCGTGGGTCTAGAGATATTTCAAGGCAAACTTGGGCACCTAGTGAAACTCTTCTTTGAAATAAACAAAAAACAATTGTGTACATTTCACTGATATAACTGAAAGGGGGTACCGTTAGGGTGACTGGACCCCTGAAAGTAAGAAAAGGGGGGCCAGGAAAGTCTTCACTTTATAGAAATCAAGAATGATCTGTCTTCTTACTCTTGCCTAATATTCTACACCTGTTTTCCTGAAACAACCAGGATCCATACTGGGCGGGAGGTCTTTCATAGGACTTAAACATTGTGGTTGGTCAAGTTCGGTGCCAGGAACTTGGTGTCAGGGCTAGCCTGTTCCTGAGACAGCCCCTAGCCCTTATGAACCAGCTGTCCCTCTGGTTCACCTGACCAGAAGACAGCCCACCACCCTAGCTCTTACTCTCCCCATGGGCTCATTTACCCCCTCAAGCTCCCCACATGGCAGGAACTCCTTGAACCTTCTTTTCTCTCTTTTCAATTTTTCCAGCCCTCCCCCCTCCATGTACCTCTACCCATGTGGGTGCCTTTCCTTGGCTCTCTACTTCCATCAACAAATGTAATAATTTAACAGTTATATTTCTCAGCCTTTTTTTTTTTTTTAATGAGACTAGCCAAAGACTGGCCTCTTTTTTTTTTTTTCAAGAGAGTGAGAGCAAGAGTGTGTGTGAGAGAGAGTTGGCATGCCAGAGCCTGCAGCTACTGTAATTGAACTCCATATGCTTGTGCCGTCTTGTGTCTATGTGTGACCTTGCTTGCTTGTGTCACTTTTTGTTTCTGGTTTACGTAGGAGGTGGGGAGTTGAACTCAGGTCCTCAGGCTCTACAGGCAAGCACCATTACCACTATGCTATCTCTCCAGCACCATAGTCCTTTTTATTCAATTTTTTGATTAAACTTAGAAATAAACCTAGGGTTTGGTGTTCATGGACTTGAATGGTCCCCTAACATCCTGTTACAGAGCACATCTTTAACAAGGTCCTTGCCTTGTGTTCATTCCCATCAACTCTTTGTGGCATCTCAGACAAAGCATTTCTCACTCTAAAATTATGTGTTTTTTTTCCCCCTCTTTTAAAATATTTTTAAAATTTTTATTTACATGAGGTAGAGGGAAAGAGAGAGAGATTGGGCTTGTCAGGGCTTCTAGCCATTGCCTATGAACTCCAGATGCATGTACCACCTTGTGTATCTGTCTTACCTGGGTCCTGGGGAATCAAGCCTGGGTCCTTTTTCTTTGGAGACTACTGCCTTAAGTACTAAGTCATCTCTGCAGCCCTAGTTATTTTTTTCCCTTCTCACAAATAGAATGATGCTCCTACATGATGGCCAGTGTAGTGAACAGCAGCAAGGCAAGTGTGAGGAGTTTCATTGTAAAGAGCAGAGCTGCTATTTAGGACTCCCCTAGGACTCTGAAACGTAGAATAAGAGTGGCATAAGGGAAGGGTTAGTTTGCTGCATAGTAAGGGAAACTGATGCCAGGAGTTGTGTATTTATTGTGTGAGTTCCCCATTGCTTGCCACCATGGGAAAATAGGCCACTTCTTGATAATCACATGTTCCAGAGGGCTGTGTCTTTACCGTGCACATCAGGTTCTAAAACACATGGGAGAGGCATTGGCCAGGGGTGCTCCACAGTCTCTGAGGCTGGCTATGAGGGACTAAGTGGTCTGTGGATGGAGGATCTCTGTGAGCAATGCAGGCCTTATAGGTAAATGGAAGAAGTCATGGTGGGAAGGAAGGTATGGGAGACTAAGTTAAAAACAAGGGACCCAGCTTAAAGGTCAGTGCCTACAGAAGGTGATTTCCTCAGGTAGGATTTGACTCACTGTGAAAGCATGTTAGAGTCAGAGTGGCTAGTCAATGGTCTGACAGCAGACAGTTCATAGAAAACATTCTGAGAAAGAGAGTATTTGCAGGGTGTCTGAGACTAAAGTTCCTTTATCAGGAAGGAGGGATGTTTTAGGTAGGAAGGGTGAAGTCATGATCTACGGAAAGAGTAAGGAGAATGGAACAGGTGAAGATTAAGAGGGCATGGGAAGAGAAAGGAGCCCCTCAGTTTGGAGTCTCCTTGAAGTCTCTTGTGAGCTGAAAATCAGGAATTCCAGCACCATTGGAATATTTTCTATGAAGGTTACCTGTGTATAAACAATAATCCTTCTGAATACTTCAAGTAATAATGTTATTCTAGTAAGAGTTTTGCTTAAGGCATAAGATGACCTGACATTTAGATGTGACCTTATTAATTTTCAAGATGGAAACTTAAATATTTTAGACTTTTCTGTGAAACATGGTGCAGGGAGATTATGGGAGGACACTTTATGATCTAGGTATTGTGGGTTTGTGCCTGGCTTTCTATGCCAGAGGCAGGTAGCTGTAACCAATATGACTACGAAACCCTGTTCACTGGCTCCCCACTGCCGGTGTCATTTGGCTTCTAGGTTCTGTCCCCCAGTATCCTCTGTCCTCTCTCCTCCTGTAACTCTCCTATCTAATATCCAGGCTATTGCAACCTTGTGCCTGTGTAAATTCACACATAGACAATGTTATATCTTTTCTTGGTTTATGAAATTTTATTGTATCTCACATTAACCCAGAACTGCTTCTCTTTGTTTTCTTGTGATTGAAATTTTAACAATGCTGTTCTGAAGGACCTCTTCCCAAACCCCTAGATCCTATCCTGTGTTGAATAGCCAGTATGCAAGCTGGACAAAATATGTGCTGAGAATCATCAACCATGATGCCCTGCTTTTATCTTGACACAATACTACTGCATCCTGTACTGTAGTTAGAAATTTTGCCAAGCCAGACTGTGGATATAACCTCCGTCTTAAGCTAACAGCTTTGCTTTTCTTTTTAACTTGCTTATTAATGAAGAATTTCCTGTGTATATCTTTAGTCATGTAACTTTAAAACTTAAAGCCCACCAACAATGCAAAGAACTCAAAGTGATATCAGACTACCCACTAAAAGGCCTGTAAAAACTCACATCCACCAGAGGTTGTGGATGTGGAATTTGGGAGTATTAACTCTCTTCTGCCAATATATAATAAATCTGAGTTCTCTCGCCTCTCTAAGTAGCACTCTAATGATTTGAACCTAAGTTATTTTCAACATTGCTTACCTTAAACTCTACCTGCCACTAGCCTTGAGGGTACCACTCACCATGCCGTGGCTAATCTGTCACTGGTCTGGGGCATGTTCAGTCATGAAGCAGAGGTGTAGGAAGGCTTCATGGTGACACTTAGTGTTGGAGCCTGTGGTGTTATGGATCCAGATTCATGGGTGCTTGTAATTTATGTGCATGGTTGTAGGACTGTAACTTAATGCCTGGTCATGGGGCCTTTAGGAAATGATGACTGCAGCAGAAGTCTAGGGTGGCTTGGGAAGTTGGTTTAACCAGATAGTGTCAGAGCTGAAAGGAAGGGACTTTGGTTAGCCTGGATTGTCAAGCCTCCTCCTCAGGGAAGCTGATCCTTCCTCTGTTCCCTGAACCCTCTTGCATCCCCTCAGGGAGGCACAGCCTGAGCTCAAGGCCACAGCCCAGTCAGAAGCCTGCTGTGTGCTTCTGCTTCATTAGGGGCCATTTACCTCTGCATCTATGATTTCTGTGGCTCTGAATCTCTTTACTCTCTCTTTAACTCTCCTAGTATAAGTGTATGGGTGTGACTGCACTATGTACTGTCACTGGCTCATCTGTCTCTAGTATCACAGTTGTTTTCAGAGCCTATTACTTTTGAAGACTTTTCTTTTTTTTCCTTTTTTTTTTGGTTTTTCGAGGTAGGGTCTCACTCTGGTCCAGGCTGACCTGGAATTAACTCTGTCATCTCAGGGTGACCTTGAACTCATGGCAATCCTCCTACCTCTGCCTCCTGAGTGCTGGGATTAAAGGCGTGCGCCACCACGCCCGGCTCTGAAGACTTTTCTTAAAGACCTGGGGCCACTTGGTCAGGGCCTGGAATCAGGATTGCCACTTCCTGGCTTGACCTTGACTAGGCAGTGGCCAAAGAGATTTTAGTGGAAAAAGTGTAATGGTAGAATTATCACCATCACAAGGTGCAAATTATGCAACAGAACATTAATAACAAAGCAGCAAGAAATTGGACCCAAGATAGTCACACAGGCTGTAGCTATTGTGACCCAGAAGTGCACTCAGTCATATGAATATAAACAAAATGATAAGTGATTATTTTGAAAAAAAGACTGATATTTTTACATGTGTAAATCTGTACCTTGATCCCTATCTCTCACTCAGTACACATGGATCAAAGAACTGACATTTTTATAACCTTAAATGTTAGTCTGCATGGCAGTGCATGCCTTTCATCCCAGCACTGAGGAGGCTGAAGTCAGAGGATCACTGAAATTGAAGTTGATTTGTGCTTGTATTAGATGATTCTTTAAAAACAAAAAAGGTCTTATATGTCAGAACTACTGAAGAACTACATGAAGAAACCACATGAAGCCATGGGCATTGACTTTCTGAAAAAGGCAAAAATGCTCTGGCAACTACTGTAAGAGTGGAGCGATAACAGCTGGTCATGATGACACAAGCCTGTAATTCAACAGTAGATAAGAGACTCAAGGTTGTCCTCAGCTACATAGTGACTTTAATGCCCACCTAGGGTATGTGAGATCATTTCTGTAACGAGACATGTAAAAGAGCTGAGAACTCTGAATGCATCAGCAATTTATAGGATAGGTAAAAGATAATGCCTGAGTGAAAAATGTTCCTAAGGAAAGATTGAGAGTATGTATGTGGGAGTGTGTAAAACTATGGAATATTGGCCAGAGAGATGGCTGAGTGATTAAAGACACTCATTTGCAAAGTCTGATGGTCAGGTTCAGTTCCTCATTACTAGCCAAAAGCCAGATGTACAAAGCGGCATATGAATCTGCATTTGTTTGCAGTGGCAAGAGTTCCTGGTGTATCAATTTCCTCACACTAATTCTGTGTATTTTCTTGAAAATAAATAAAAATATAAAAACTATGGAATACATTACAATTTGTTTTTTTGTCATTTCTGGGCAGAAACTATTCTAATCTTTCTGTATCCTTTCTATTTTAGCATTTGTACTGCCTTTACAGAGAAAACCTGTGCAATAGTTGTTGGGCTCTGACCTTACTCTTCCAGATTCTCAGGCCTAAAAGGTAGGGGTTTCTTAGTTTTCCCTGTGGTCAGGACTGCTGCTGGCACTGAATACTGTTCATTGAGTGACAGAGATCAGAGGGGAAGGCTTTGGATACTTGGGGATAGAGGAATGAGGTATGCACTCAAAACTTTCCCAAGGAACATGGCCTCCCTGGTTCTCTGTGTGTTCTTGTGCCTCTGGATGTTTTCCCCCTCTGTGTTTTCCCTGTTTCCTTTTCTTTTTTTTCAGGCAAGTATGTCATGTAACCCCTTATGTAGCCCAGGCTTGCCTAAAGCTTACAACAATCCTCTGCCTCCTGCCTTCCAGTACTGAGATTTACACATATGAGCTCCAAGCTCCAGGTACCTTACACTTCTCCCTTGTGGTGGTTTGATTCAGGTGTCCCCCATAAACTTAAGTGTTCTGAATGCTAGGTTCCCAGCTGATGGAGATTTGGGAACTAACACCTCCTGGAAATAGTGTATTATTGGGGCAGGCTTATGGGTTTTGTACCTAGTTTTCCCTTGCCAGTGTTTGTTACGCTCTTTTCTTCCTGTTGTCCATTTGATATTGGCAAACTTGGAGCTTCCCCTCAAGTCTGTAAGCCAAAATAACCCTTCTTGTTTTCTCAAAAGCTTCTCTTGGTCAGGTGATTTCTGTCAGCAATGTGAACCTAACTGCAACAGTAAAGGTGGTACCAGACTGGTGGAATTGCTGCTAGACACATGACTGTGTTTTTGGCCTTTTGAAGCTGAGTTTCAAGTGGAATGTGGAAGGATTTGAAAAATTGGCCTTAGAGACACCTTGCAGTACTGTAATTACAGCTTTATGGAATATTCTTGCCACAGTGGGGACCTGGAGACCTGGTGGTGAGGTGGGCAGAGAAGCCTGTTGACTGCGTGGTCTTGGAGGCAGGTAGCTGTCAGTAGGATAGGATGGTTCTGACTGGTAGGGGATGAAGTGGGTGGATGGGACAGTGCAGGCCCCTGGTGGACCTAGTGTTGTGGACCATTTGGCACAGATCCGGTGATGTGGACCTGGACCTTATGGCAGACACTTATCACTCCAGTGATGTAGATCCCATGTCATGAACCCAGTGACATGGACCTGATATTGCAGACCCAGTGACAGGAACCAACTGTGTGGACCTGGTGGTGTGGACCCTGCGATGCTGCCCCACTGGTGCAGACCCAGTGACACAGGCCCATTGGCAGTGTTGAGGTTCGTGTGTGTGTGTGTGTGTGTGTGTGTGTGTGTGTGTGTGTGATGATTTGGCTGTCTTGGTGGTGGGGAAAGACAAGACAGCAATGGGAGGTAGGTTAGAATGAGAGCTGGTTGGTGCAGGGAAATGAGAGAGATGCCTGGCCTGGATCCTTTGAGCCTGCAGATAGCACAGGGGCAAACCTCTATGGTGTGGCAGCTGGTGCAGTGGCTTGGTCAGCTGCTTGAGGGGTTTGGGGAACTGGTTGGCTACTCGAGGGTGTGGGAATCAGTAGATTCGCTGCAGTACCCCTGTGCCCTCCCACTGGAGGTCTGCTATGACCTGTTGACTCTAAAACCCCACAGATACTGCCTATTATTTCTTGGGAATACATTCCTAATGGTTACTTGGATGAGCTTTTCTGCAACTTTGTGGTTATGCTTTTTGGGTAATTTCTTTGAAATGTTCTCTCTCTCTCTCTCTCTCTCTCTCTCTCTCTCTCTGTGTGTGTGTGTGTGTGTGTGTGTGTGTGTGTGTGTGTGTGTGTGGACAGATGTGGAGAGGACTACCTCAGATGTGAGTCTTCACTTTCCATCTGGTTGGAGGCAGGATCTACTTTCACGTTTATGACTACCAAGTTAACTGGCCTGTAAGCTTTTGAAAGATTCTCTTGTGCATGTCTGACATTTTATATAGTCATACTGTGATTACAGACACTAGCTGTAGCATCTGGCTTTTTACTTGGTTTCTAAGGATCCAACATCAGGTACTCAATCCTAACCCTCTTCTTTTACAGAGTCTTATCATAAAATGTCAAACTTGTCTTCCTGCCTCAGCCTACTAAGTTCTTTTTTATAGGCATGCACATTCACTCATATTCTTGTATTTATTTACTAGTATTTTGAATATAAATTCTTCCCTCTTTGTTTACCTCACAATTTCTTGTGGGTACTTGAGCTTTTTAGGTCATGCATAGCAGCATCTATAGGCTCGAATTCTAAGCCGGGAGTGCAGATCTGTGACAGAGAGATTTCTGGGCATGTGTAAAGTCCTGGGTTCAATCCTCACCAGAAAGGAAAGAAAAAATATATTGATATGGCCATTTACATTCATGTATTATTTTAATTTACATATGTTTTATATTTTTTGAGATTAATCTCTAATTTTTAAGATTTTATTGTTTCATCAAGGGTATTCTTTTTAAGAAATAGTTGTGTGTCATGGGGCCAGGTTTTTTGCCACTCCAATGGAAATGGAAACCCAGATACTTGTGCCACTTTTTGCATCAGGGTGGAGATTTGAGCCTTGTCCAGTAGGCTTTGCAAGCATGTGCCTTTATCCACTGAGCTATCTCCCTAGCCCCTTCATCATGAAGATTCTTTAGTGTAAATGTCTTTCTCTATAAGCATATGGTATTTCATAGTGCAGTAACAGTACAGTTTGGTCCTTTTTCCAGCTTTATGTCAGCTGGTCTACATGGAGGAGGATTTCAGCTCAGTTCCAGCAGGATGCCTCAGTGACTTTGCAGCCCAAGCAGGTGGTGTCTTCAGAAATAAGGTCACACCATTAAATGTTTTGGGGGCATAAGTTTCCTCCCTGGCTAACAACAAACAGCACAGTATCTCTTCCCGGACACTGAAATATTTCTAGTAACACTCTATGGCTTCTGAGTGTGCCATTGTCCAAAAAAGTAAGTTTCCATATGACTTATTCATACCCTTTAAGGTTTTGATTAACTGTCCCCCACCTTATCTTTACTCAGTTACTTCCCTTGACATCAATTAGACCTTTCTAACTCCCATTAAGCAGTTTTTTTACTTACATATATGTACAATACCATCCCCTTAAGAAGTCCCCCTCTCTTCCCTCTTTTATATCCCTTCTGTCTAGATGGCCTCTGCTACTGAATTTGATTGCAATTCATATACAAGTTCAAACATTTCTAGCTAGGAACTATGTATGAGAGTGAACATGTGGCACTTGGATTTCTGGGCCTGGCTTACGTCACTTAATATAATCATTTCAGATCCACCAATTTCCCTGTAAATTTCATTTTTCTTTACTGCTGAATCCAGCTCCATTGTATATATGTAGTACATCTTCATTGTTCACTCATGAGTAGAGAGCCATCAGTGCTGGTTTCAGTTCCTAACTATTGTGACTACAGTGGTAATAAACATGGATGTGCAAGTAGCTCTAAGGTAGTGTGTGCTGGCCTGCAGCACAAAGATTGAAACGGGCCTTGAAGGAGGGAGTGGGAATAAACCTGAGACAAGAACACAAGGAATGGGGGCTGGAGAGATGGCTTAGTGGTTAAGCGCTTGCCTGTGAAGCCTAAGGACACCGGTTCGAGGCTCGGTTCCCCAGGTCCCACGTTAGCCAGATGCACAAGGGGGTGCATGCGTCTGGAGTTCGTTTGCAGAGGCTGGAAGCCCTGGCACGCCCATTCTCTCTCTCTCTGCCTCCTTCTCTCTCTGTCTGTTGCTCTCAAATAAATAAATAAAAATAAAATAAATAACTCATAAAAAAAAGATCACAAGGAATGGAGGCAAGACAAGTGCTGATCAAGGCTCGGCTTTATTCAGGCAAACATCCCTTATATATAGAAGATAGAACTTTTTTGACAATGCTTACATGCCCAAGGTCAGTTTCACCAGGGTTAATCCAGGTTAATCCCTCTATCAGGCGCCCACTCCACCTAGGCTATATGCTAAACAATGCTTAGGATCAGGTGTTTATCTAGGCTGTATATTGAGCAATGGTTAGGATCAGGTGCTTACCCTATCTAGGCTGTATACTAAGCAATGGTTAGGATCAGGTGCTTACCCTATCTAGGCCATATACTAAACAATGGTTAGGATCAGGTGCTTACTCTATCTAGGCTGTATACTAAACAATGGTTATGATTAGGAGATTAGACATCACCCTTAGCTCCCAAAGTCAAAGAAAGAGCAGGTGCAGATCTAGAGATCTCCTTTGTTAAGAGATAAGAGAACACCCTTAGCTCGCAGGGTCAAAAGAGCAGCTGTGGCTCCCAACATCTCCTCCCTTCTTTTTATACTAAAGAAGGGGAGACCTGCTCTTTAGCAGTGGGCTTTTAACCAACTGGTGGAGTAGTGACCTGACTCCTCACATGGGCTGTCATTTTTTTCGTCCCACAATCTTGGCCCTTGGTACCTTTTGGGGAGGGGAGGCAGGGCCTATGTGATCATAATAGGTGTGGTACCAACCTCCATGCAAGTCAGGTTTTACTCTCAGGGAATTCAGAAGTGGTCAGAAAGTGACCTTCCCTTGCAGTGCTTTGCCTCACACCCATGTTGGTGCCCATATCATACTCACTTTATTGTGAGTTGATATGCATAGGTCTGAATCCTATGCAGCTCCTAAAGGAGGGGAGTCAAGGATGTGTTCCATAATGCATATCTCTTTTTCTCCCCTTTCTTAATTTATTAAAGAAGTGACTGTGCCTGTCTTAGGTTGTCAGAGGCAGAGAGCATCCTTACCCGTCTCTGACTACCAGTCGGATAAATTTAGGGAGAATTAGTATAAGGTCTGAGGGAGCCAAATAGAATTTCTACTCATTTGAATCTGCTTTATCTTCTTCGTACCTTGTACGTGCCCTTGTACATGCTTTACAGTAATGTTTCTTTCCTTTAATTCAACTCATCCCACTATGCTGGTCTTAGAAAAGCATAGTGGAATGCCTAGACCATGCCCTGAATATGAACTCATAATTAGTTGATGTAATTTTGTATTTTTACTAGATGGCATGCTTAGCAACCAAGTGCTATTGACTAGAACTATGATTTCTTTTTTCTCCCAGGTCATCGGGTCTAATATAGGAGGGTCAGGAAATTAGGTGCAGTAGAGGTCACTGTAAACGAGATGTAGATGACTCCATATTATCAGGATCATCAGTGTTCTCTTGTTTGATCTCGTGGCCTGCATACTGGACCAAGTGTTCTGGCAACCATCTGGCTCCATTTTCTTTCTGTGAAAAAATACAAACAGATCCTCGTCCCCATATTAATACAGGGTCAGGTCCACTCCATTTGTTAGTCGATGGATCTTTCCACATTACTTTAGCATAATTAGTCTTGGTTTGTGCATGCCAAAAACGGTCAGTGGCAGAAAACCCTTGTGCATCCAAAAGTAAACAATTTAAAATAAATAAAGTATGATTTAACCATTTTGTTACTGATCCCTGTGTCATTCTTCCCCTTTTAGTTCTTGTAACCAGATTTTTAATGTTCCATTTGCTCGTTCAATGATACCTTGCCCTTGGGGCTTATAAGGAATTCCAGTAACATGCTCAATATTAAAAGAAGAACAAAAATGCTTAAATCCTGCCCTTGTATATCCTGGGCCATTATCTGTTTTCAGTTGTTTAGGTACTCCTAAAATATTAAAAGAGTGAACACAATGAGCAATAACATGTTTAGCAGCTTCTCCCATTTGAGCAGAAGCACAATGAAACCAGAATAAGTGTCAATAGAAACATGTACAAATTTCACTTTTCCAAACTCAGGAACATGAGTTATATCCATTTGCCATGAGTGGCCAGGAGTCAAACCTCGTGGATTGACGCCATGATGTGGCACAGGTAAAAATGTGAGACATTGTTGACAATTTTTAACTATCTGTCGTGCTTGTTCATGTGTAATTTTATATTTAAGATGTAGAGTATTAGCATTAAGATGATGAAGCTTATGAGCATTAATAGCTTCTTCCACAGAAAAAATTCTGGTAGCCTTGTCTGTAATAGCATTTCCCAGAGCTAAAGGTCCGGGGAGGCCAGAATGAGCATGAAGATGTCCTACATAGAAAGGTGCTGAGCCTTGGAGAATCAAAACTTGAACCTGTGCAAACAAGTTATAAACAGAAGAAGGACTTGTTCTACTACAGGTTTCTAAATAAGGAACTGAGTGGACAATATATTGGCTGTCAGTGTAAATATTAACAGATATAGTAGCAGTATGTTGCAGTAAAGCTTTAAAGGCTGCCAGTTCTACAAACTGTGCAGATTTATAAGGAGTATTAAAAGTGTATGTTTGTTCATTTAAAGAATAAGCAGCTAGGCCAGAATAAGATCCATCTGTAAAGGCCAACATAGCATCCTTGATAGGAGAAAATTGTGTATTGCAGGGACAAATGACTTGATGTTGCATGAAGAACTGAATTAATTTATGTTTAGGGAAATGATTATCAATGCTTCCTGCAAAACCTGCCATGGATAATGCCCAAGTATCTGAAAAAGCAAAAAGCCAAGAAACCTGTTTTGAATTATAAGGTTGACAGATAACCTCTGGTTCTCTACCAAAATATTTAATAGATTCAGCCCTTCCTTCCATCATTACTTTAGCAACCTCGTCATAATAAGGAGTGACAGTTCTTGGAGGAGAAGATGCAAGATGCACCCATGGTATAGGAGCTCCTTGCTGCAACAATCCTGTTGGAGTATATGGGGAAGGAAATACAAGTAACCACAACTCTTTACTATACTCAATATAAGTGATAAATTGTTGTTCTGTAGCCTTTTGTACTGTCACTAATGCTTTAGAAGCTTCAGGTGTAAGAGAACGAAAAGAAGAAGGATTAGAGTTCCCGTGTAGTATATTAAATAAAGGTTTTAATTCATGAGTAGTAAGTTTTAAATAAGGCCTAATCCAATTAATATCTCCTAACAATTTCTGAAAATCATTTAATGTGGTAAGATTCTGTGTTTTAAGAGTAACTTTCTGTGGTTTAATTTGTTTTGGATATAAATAAAACCCAAGATAAGAAAAAGGGAAATTTTGTTCTACCTTTTCAGGTGCAATTTTTAATCCCCATATAGTGAGCTGTTGTTCATGTAGGAAAAACAAGTCAAAACATCTGTCTTTTGCTTTCCAGATAATAAAATATCATCCATATAATGAATAATATATATTTGAGGAAATTTGCTTCTTGTAGAAGCTAAAGCTTTAGCCACAAATTTCTGACATAAAGTTGGACTATTTGCTATGCCTTGAGGGAGAACTTTCTATTGATATCTTTTCATAGGCTCCTTAGAATTACTAGAAGGAACACTAAAAGCAAAATGGCAGCAATCTTGTGGACGTAAAGGTATAGTAAAAAAGCAATCTTTCAAGTCAATAATCACTTTAGAAAAGTCAGCTGGAATAGCTACAGGACTAGGCAGACCAGGTTGCAATGCTCCCATTAAATGCATAGTAACATGCACAGCTGTCAGATCTTGTAGTAACCACCATTTTCTTGATTTCTTTGTAATGATAAAAATTGGAGTATTCCATGGTGAAGATGATTCCTCTATATGCCCTGCCTCTAATTGCTCTTGAACTAACGTTTGTGCAGCTATCAGTTTATCCTGTGTCAAAGGCCACTGTTCCACCCATACAGGATCATCAGATTTCCAACAAATAGGCTCTGCATGGGGCGGCATGGTCTGACCAGTGGCCACTAGGGGAAATATCCCACCCTTGATGATTTGCATTAGAAGGTACTTGAATAGGTAATGAGTCACCTTGCCCCCATTTTCCTAATCCCTTACCAGGCAAGTAACCCTTTCTAAGTATTTGAGCAGTAACAACTTCATTAGGACGACACATTAACAATTTCATTTGACTCAAAACATCTCTTCCCCACAGGTTTAAAGGAAAACTGTCTATAATGTAAGGTTTTCAATACCTAGTATTTCCTTCCTCATCTTCCCAAAGTAATTCTGCAGCACTCTGCTCAGGACAAGAGGATTGTCCAATACCTCTCAATTGAGTCCCTGTAGGATGGTTAAGCCAAGAAGCAGGCCAATGATTGCCAGACAAAATAGTAACGTCAGCTCCAGTGTCTATTAACCCTTCAAAATGCTTCCCATTTAATTTTAAAGTTAATTTTGGACGTTCCTTACTGATAGGTTGAACCCAGTAAGCATCTGAGGAGCCAAATCCTCGAGTCCCTGGACCCTGAACATTAGTGACCCTTCCCGTTCTTATCATGGGAAGGATCAACAATTGAGCTATTCTCTGACTGGGCAATATTGTAAAAATTGTTTTTGGAGAAGACACCATAATTTGATGTTCTCCTGTGAAGTCTGCATCAATAACTCCAGGTACTACTTGTAATCCCTGCATAGCACTGCTACTTCTCCCCAAGATTAAGCCTACACTGTGCTTTGGCAGTGGGCCACATACTCCAGTAGGCAGTGCTTGAAATCCAACTTCTGGAGTCAATACTGTGTAGGTGGAGGAACCGAGGTCAAGTCCGGCACTCCCTGGGGTGGCTCGGAGAAGTTGGGAGACTGGCTGTAACTAGCTGTTTGAGGAACAAACTATTGACCCATAAACTTGTCTTTGTGGGGTCTGGGGCTGGCCCCTCCTCCCATTTCCCTGTTGCTGGATAATAGGGTTGCCTCTGTATCTGTTTTAGATGTACAATCATTTGCCCAGTGTTTTCCTCTTTTGCACTTTGGGCAAAGACCAGGAGATAGATTTTTGGAATTTCCATTATTTCTTTTAATAAGACAATCTTTTTTCATATGTCCTATTTTTCCACAAGAAAAGCACTTGCCAGATCCTGCTGCAGTGGCAGCCATTGGAAAAGGAATTCCTTGCAATGCTGCAGTTATGGCTTTCCCCTGCATATAGCTAGGGCAAATATCAACACATAGTCTAATATATCTTGTAGATCAACTTTCTTTCTATAAGGCCGTATAGCTGCTTTGCAAGCACTATTTACATTTTCATAAGCAAGCTGTTTTACAAAGTCCATACAAGCGCCAACATCTCCAAATACTCTCCCTGCCGTTTTTATCAATCTATCTACAAAGCAGCATAATTCTCATCAGGACCCTGTATAACCTTAGTTAAATTCTCCTCCACAGCTTCTCCTTTTGAAGGAAGATTAAGCCATGCTTTATGAGCTGCCATGGCCATTTGTGGATAAACAGTAGGGGGTGTACAATTTGATTGTTATTCCCAGCATACTTTCCTTCCCCAATAAGCATATCACCATTCCAATTATCATTTCCTGCCTGTTGATTCAACATTGCAGTCTTTTGCATAAGTCATAAAATCTACTTTCCAAATTAAATAATCTACTTTCCAAATTAAATATTCTCCTCCTGATAAACAAGCTTTGTTATAGATTTCCAATCATCTGCTGTTAAAACTTTCCCTGATAACAGTTCTATAATTGACATAGTATATGGTGACGTAGGTCCATACTGTTCACAAGCTGTTTTTAATTCTTTTATGTCTTTAAAGTTAAAGGAAGCATATTGCCTCATTTGATCACCCTGTCGATGGATAAGCCAATGGGAAAGCTCGTGCTTCCTCATCACCTTCTTCCATGGCTTTCTGTATCACACTTTAAAAGGGGGAGCAATTAAAAACAGGCTGAGTAGGATGCAATGAAGATGTGTGGACAGTTTCAGAAGGCCTCTTAATAAAACTGTCTAACTCGTCTTTTCACCTACTTTTTTCTTTCTCTGGGTTTACTCTCTCCTTTAAAGCTGCCACCTCATTTTTAAATTCTTCAACATATACTTGTGTGGGGGGCATGGGGGCAGAGGGACGTGGTGAGTCCCAATCCGCATGATAATTAGTGGCCTCTTTCTCTAATTCTGCCGCTTCTTCTAATTCCTCCTCTTCCTCATCACTATTTTCCTTAGAAATTTGTAAGGATTGTAATATTTTATTCAATTCTTTGTGAGTTGCAGGTGTCACCTTTTCAGGACTTTGATTTTTAGTTTCTTCAATAATATCTAGAGTGTGATCTAACATTTGCTTCACTCAACTCTCTTTTGTACCTGAATCCAAGGCATCCTTTATCAAGGACCATAAGGAAAAAGCAATTACTGGAACCTTACTAGGACCATGAATTTGTAAAGACATTTAATTCTTTCCCTACTTTATCCCAAACATTTTTTTCCCGCCTGTGCAGGCTCTAGATGATCTGGAACTCTTCTACTTCTCTGCTGCCGCTTCAATTTCCTATACACCTCACTCTTTAGTAAAAGTGTGTATTTTGCTGAGTTTTTTTGGTCTCTTTTCCCCCCTAGGCTGCTTTGGCGTGGTACCTATGCCGCCATCTTAACCGGAAGTCAGATCCCAGTTTTTTGGTTAGTTGTTTTATTTACTGAGCAATTGCGGTTATATTCAGAAAGTTATTGCATATGCCAATATGTTGAAGGGTTTCCCCTACTTTTTTCTCTAACGATTTCAGTTTTGAGTCTGATATTAAGGTCTTTGATCCATTTGGCTGTGGGTTTATTATAAATAGTCCTTATTATATTGAGATGTGTTCATTCCGTTTCCAGTTTCTGTAGGACTTTTATCATAAAGAGATATTGGATTTTCTCAAATGCCTTTTCTGCATCTCTTGAGATGATTATGTGGTTTTTGTCCTTTAGTCCATATTTATTATGTGTTGCATACATCAATTTGCCTATGTTGAACTATCCCTGTATCTATGGATCTCTGGAATAAAGTCTCCTTGGTTGGGGGTGGGGGGAGGAATGATCTTTTTGATTTTTAAAGAGTCTCATTCTAGCCCAGGCTGTCTTGTAGTTGACTCTGTATTCTCAGGGTGGCCTCAACCTCATAGTGATCCTCCTACTTCTGCCTCCCAAGTGCTGGGATTAAAGGCATGTGTCACCATGCCTCACTGTGAAGGATATTTTTGATATAATATTGTTTTCTGTTTGCCAGTATCTTTTTGAGAATTTTTGTATGTATATTCATGAGGCAGATTGGTCTGTAATTTGTTTTGTTGTTGTTCTGTGTTTGGCTTTGTTATCAGGGTGATGCTGGCTTTAGAAGTTTGGTGCAATTCCCTCATTTTCTAGTTTATGGAAAAGCTTGCAAAACATTGGTGTTAGTTTTTCTGTGAAGGTCTGGTAAAATTCAGCAGGGAATCTGACTGGGCATGAATTTTTTATTTGGGGGGGGGTCTTTTATAACTGCTTATACATCCATATTTGTAAGGGGTCTATTTATGTGGTTTAACTCATCCTGATTTAAATTTGGGGGTCATGTAGATCAAGGAGATCATACATTTATTTTAGATCATACATTTATTTTATCAAACTTACCTAGTGGTGTTAGAATTAAGGATTGATCATATGATATGAGGGTTATAAGAGAGAAGTGCCAACTTCAACAGTACAAACTTTAATGTAGTACACTGAGGGACAGCCTTCTCCCACAGGAAATGAGAATGGTACCTCCCTTGAGTGGACATTGGGGATTTTAAGGAGTTAGGCTTCAGGACAGCCTGAGATGAGGGTAGTGGGTGTAGGGTTAAATAGACTTTAGGTTGCCTTTATCTGATGTTTATTTTTCTTTGGGAGTGAATAATGGGAAGACAGAGGCTCTTTTGTTTATTAATCACCCACTGAGAGGGTACTACAGCTGCCTCTTAACTGGCCTGATAACTCCAGGAGTCTGGCCACCTTTAAGCTTGTCAGTTTTATGATGTAAAAGAATTGAGGTCTGTGGTTCATGAATCCTTCATTTCAGACCATGAAGACAAGAAAAAGAGAGCAGGATCAATGTAATTGTCTTTGCTGCTGACCAATGGAACGAAGTTGGGGCTGGTGATTCTGTCTCCTGGATCTGAGTTTAGTCATGGTGCTCCTTTGAACTCGGGATATTCTGGGTGTCTGATGCCTAGTGTCTAGTTTCTCTCCATTTTGTTCTCCTTTTCAGTGTCAGCCCTGTGAGAAGGACAGCGGGTAAGAAGCAGATTATTATGGGTGATTTGTCATGGGCATGGGTAGTTAAAGTACATCGTCTTTTCACTCCATTTAAAATAACATATTCACTATACTTAATAATAGTCCTGTGAGATTATTAGCTAACAGTTGGTGGACTGAGTTTACCTCTTTTCTTCAAAAGGAATGTTTGTTCATCGTATCAACAGCCTATTGATTCCCGAAGTTTTGAGTACTTAAGGACTCCTGAGAGCCCAAATATAATGAGTTTTGAGAATTTAAGTACTCCAGAGGCCCAAGTATAATGTCAGGGCACAGAAAGGTACAGTTTATACAGCCTGTGGTAGCAGGTCCTATTTGGGCCACTGAAGGGGGATACATATGTCATGAGTGACCATAAGGATTATTAGGTATATAGTAATGGGAAGAGGGGCTATAAGCTGGTTATGTTTTATCTTTAGGAGTCAAAGAATAGATGACACCTAGAAAAATTACCATAAGGAAGTGTACCCAGGGTAGGAGCATTAAGAGGGCTTTTTGGCGTGAGAACACTCTAGAAATTAACAATTATTAGTTCTGTCAATAAGAGAATAGTACCGCAAGAAGGAGGGGTGGCAGGGCATCCCCTAGGCTCCTAGAGGAAGTGGTGAGGGTATAGGATAATGATAAAGAAATGTATCTGTTCTGGTGCAAAGAGAATGGAAATTCCTTGTAACCAGAGTTCTTCTGTGGCATCAATGAGCTCATCAAATGTGGAGACTGGCTGGAGCATCAACCATAGGTCCCCCTGTATATGAGTGAGGAACAGAAGAAATTGTTGGAAAGTTAGTGCCATCTGGCAGGTCTGGCTTGAGGTGGCCCTGTTTAGGTGTAGGAGGAAGTTTAGTAATCTTCAAAGAGGTGGGGCTAGTGAGTGTCATCAGGAAAGAGCGATGAGGGGATAAGGGATGATAGACCTCTTTTCATGTGGGAGAGATGGACCCAGGATGGGAAGCCATGGAACTTGGCTGCAGTGTGGATTAGTAGGATGACCTTGTGGGGCCCTTTCCATTTTGGAGACAGATTGGTAGTTGCGATCAGAAATATAAACCATATCTCCTATCTGAGTTAGGAAGAGGAGCCTCTGGATAGAGGGAGGGGAGGGTGGTGTTAGTTTTTCTTCACAGTTCTGTTCTGAGGAAGGAATGAGACTAGTAGATATGTAAGGAATGAGTAGTGGATTCTCAGGAGACAGTCCAGGGGAAACATGAGGCCTCCCATGCATGAGTTCAAAGGGGCGAATCATGGAAGGCTTTTTTGGTAGGGTTGTAAGTTAAGTAATGGTATAGGTCAAAGCTTAGTCCAATTTCATGGTATGGTTAGTTCTCTCAACCTTGCCAGAAGATCAGGGATGGTAGGGAATGTGAAACTTCCAGGGGATTTGTCGGTACCTGGCAATATTTTGGGAGATGAATTCTGGGCCATTGTCTGATTGCATTGAGATAGTCAGGCTAAACTGGGGCGCTATTTCTGTAGTCAATATCTAAGCTACTATGTTAGCACTCTTGTTTGAGGTGAAGAAGGCTTTTACATATCCAGAAAAGGTATCCACACTATCTAAGAGATATTTGCATCATTTAACCAGAGGCATATGGGTGAAGACTGCTTGCAAATCCATGGATGGTAGAAGGCACTGCATCTGGTAGGTAGAGGTCTGAGGGGGTTGATGTTGGAGTTAGGGTTTGCTTTTTGGCAGATATCACATGAGTCTGTAAGCGCGTTGATGAATTGTCTGTCTAAGGGTTTAAAGAAGGTGTGGTTTTGAAGGAAAGAAAATAGAGCTTGGTTAAAGGGATGAAACAAAGAATGAAGATATGAAAGAATCTCCTGAGTTATGGAGACTTGGTGTGCTAAGAAAGATGAAAAGTTGGAGCAGACGTATGGGTGTGTCAGGGTGATTTCACAGGCCAATTTATCAGCGTGGCTGTTTGAGAAGGATATGTACTGTTTGTCTTTCTGATGGTCTTGGCATTTGATGAATGATTCCTTAGAAGGGAGAAGAGTGTCATCCAGAAGGTCTTGGATTAGGGGAGCACTAATAATTGGGATCCATTTTCTGTGAGGAAGCCTGTTTCCTACCACATTAGAATATTTGAGTGGATGATGTTATAAGCATATTTTGAATCTGTTTAAATGTTAATGGAAACATCCTTAGCTAGAATTAGGGTTTGACTAAGGGCTGTTAGTTTAGTCTGCTGGGAGGTGGTGCCTAGGGTCAAAGGTTTTGCTTCAATTAGGGTACAGCATTTAGGGAAGTTGGGGTGGCCCTGGATGATGACATATTCTAATGTATAGGGGGTGATCTTAGGGAGCTACTGTCTATTAGCCAGTCAAGAGTTTGGGCTTGGGCTGGAGAGATGGCTTAGCAGTTAAGCGCTTGCCTGTGAAGCCTAAGGACCCTGGTTCGAGGCTCAGTTCCCCAGGTCCCACGTTAGCCAGATGCACAAGGGGGCGCATGCATCTGGAGTTCGTTTGCAGAGGCTGGAAGCCCTGGCGCACCCATTCTCTCTCTCCCTCTATCTGTCTTTCTCTCTGTGTCTGTCACTCTCAAATAAATAAATAAAAAATTAAAAAAAAAAAGAGTTTGGGCTTCACGGAGAGGGTGATCAATGATGTGAGTAAAGACACTAGGGTGTCTACAATGGCAGTCCTATTTACAATGACCTCATTGTCCACAGATGGGACAAGCTTTTGTGGTGGCCTGTGGTTAGTGCAGACCTTGGTGCAGTGTCCTGGCTGGTTACACCTGAAGCAGGTTCAGGATATCTTTCTTCCAGTGTAAGTTTTATTGGAGGGTGATAAGCTTGGAGGCACGTGCTGTTGAGGACAGAGGTTTAGAGCTAGTATTTAGTTCTTCTATCTTTCTCCTTTTCTCGCTTGGCCTCATCTTCCCTGTTGTTAAAGATCTTCAAGGAAACATCTTAGAGGTCCGTTGGGGAGGGGGGGGGGGTTCAGTCTTTTTTCCAGGTGGTGAAGTTTACACCTGATGTCTGGGACTGATTGATACAGAAGTTGGGCATTCACAAAAAGGGAGTTGGTTGGGGTAGAAATTTCTAAGTTTGTATATTTTGCAATCATTTCAGCGAGGGGCGCTAAAAACAGGGCTAGATTCTCATCTGGGCTTGAGTGTTCTCCTTAATTTTGTCATAATTTATATAGATATGGGCCTTTCCTCCCCATGACCTCTAGGAAACAAATTATCATCTGTTTTAGTCTTCCAGTACCCAAATCTCCAGCCTGGTAAGTCCAGGGTGACTCAGTAGAAAGCACTACATTGGTGGTGGATTGGCCCTAGGATCTTGTTCATGCAGGGAGTCTGAATGGGTCGAAGCTGAGTGCCAAATGCATACTTTTCAATCCAGTGTCAGGATGGAGGTGAGAGTATAATATATGTCGCTCAAGTCAGATAATAGTCCTGGGTGAGACAGAAAAAAGAGCCTAACTTTTCCTCAATGTGACCTATGTCAGAGAGGAACAAGGGGACAAGAACTTGGGGAGAGCGCCCTCCTATCACTGGGGGTGCATTGAGGTGGGATGTTGGCAGTGTGTTTGGGAATGGGTATAAGGGGGCAAGGTGTTAGGGGAGGACAGTTTTGGAGTGGGTGAGGAGGAGTTGGGCATTGAGGGTGGAAGGTAGAGAATCATTTATGAGGGTGAGGAAGAGTTGGTGGATATTGGGAGGGGGTAGAGAGTGGGAATGGTTGGGGTGTCTGGTGACAAAGCCTACAGGAAGGAAGATGGGGGTTTTGAAGAGGTTAGAGTCTGGGGAGAATGGACAGTGAAGGTTGGTGGTGTGTTCTGCAAGGAGAGGATGTCAGTTCTAAAGGGGTTGAGCTATGGGGACGAGGGCAAGGAGGGGTCTTGTTTGCAGGATCAAAATGTAGATGGTAGAAAAGGAGCATTGGGGCAATGGTTAACCAAGGAGAAGGAGGTGGAGGAGGACATAACAGAAAAAATTGGTTGGCTGAGCAATCTAGACAAAGAGGGGTGCATGCAAGTGAAAAAAAATTTTTTTACATAAGGAACCTCAGATTCCTTGCCAATTCATCTTATGAAGTTGTCTAAATCAGTGAGGCCTTGTAAATTGAAAGTTCCAAATTGGAATAAGGTGTGATTATAATCTAGTTGATGTGGCCATGTTTGAGGGGAAATCTGAATTAAAAGACTAGTTTTGAAGTCAGTCAGGCCTGATGATTTTAAATTTGATTTTAGGCAATCCAAGGGACTTTCCTTGGGAATGGAGAGCTTAGAACCAAATTTAAGGATAGGTAAGGCAGTGCCAGATCTTACTATCAAGTCGTCATATGATAATAAGATAAATTGGAGACTTTTGAGGTGAACGGAGATCCCAGGAATAGAGGATGGTGTCCCTAATCTTCTCCTTTTGGGAGGCATAAAGCTGGAGGGAAGAGAGCTAGTTGACCCCTGTGGTCCAAGAGGACAAGGACAACAGTCTAGGGCTGCATTTGAGCCTTACCTTAATGGTGTTTGGTGAGGTGTTGGATGGATGGAAGATCAAGTGGCAAGTGATGTCTGTGCTGGACGTGGAGGGGATAGAAAAGTGAATTGGGAGCCTTGAGAGGGTTAAAAGACTGAGGGACAAGTTTCCTCAAAAGTGACAATAAGACCCCGATTCCTTGGGGCCTGCACCACTTGCAAAGACAAAAGCTGCAAAATCCAAAGTTTCAGTTAGTGTACTGGCCTTTGTAGAAAATACAGCAGACATTTGAGCTCTTGGTGAAACCCAGTATGAAAGGGGGAAGATTAGGGAGGGGAGAGAGAGAGTAAGAGGAGAGCTCAGTCCTATGGACCTCTCTGCAAAGAACCATCAGAGGTCTGGGTAAGCTCCAAGGGTTTTTGGACTTTTGTCAGAGAGTAGCCCTGACCAGAAAGTCCTTACCCTCCACAAGCCTGCTGCCAATCCCCATGCAGACCAGCAGGCTGAATGTAGGGAGGATAGAGTTGCCTGGAGAGAGCCAGATTCAGCACCAGTTGTTTGAATTCAGGATTGACCATGGTGATGTGAGTTATGCAAGACACAGGGAAGATCCAACCTTAACAGCACAGACTTTAATGGAGTATACTCAGAGGCAGCCTTCTCCCATGGGAAATGAGAATAGCAGACCCCTCAAGTGGGCATTGGGTTTCTTAAAGAATTAGGCTTCAGGACAGCCTGAGTTTGGGAAAGTGGGCATAGGGTTATACAAACTTTAGGTTGTCTCTATCTGCTGTTTACTTTTCTTTGGGACTGAATATTGGGGAGACAGAAGCTCTTCTTTGGTTTACTAATCACCAACTGAGAAGGGATTAGTTCTGTTTCCTAAGTGGCCTAATAACTCTAGGAGTCTAGGCACCTTTACACCTACCAGTTTTATGTCTGAAAGAATTTTCCAGCAAGGTCAGTGATTCATAAATCCTTCAGTAGGGATTAAAACAAGCAGATAACCTAAAAGATCCAACAACACTAGGGATGTGTGTTGCCCCACACCCTTATATTCCTGTCAAGTGGGAAGTTGTGATTTCTGTTCAAAAATGGCTTCCAGGTCAGCTTGGTTCCAAGTCAAACCCTGCCACCAATAATGACAGAATAAAAAGACAAAGGTTTTATGAATCAGGGAGCATCAAAGACAACAGTAGTTCACACCTATTTGACAATGATAAAGGCAACCAAGAATATTTCATCCATCATCTGCCCTAACATGAAAAGAGAGAATCTACTTCCAGTGCAAGCCAATATACCTGCCTTTGTGTTAGGCCCTGTTAGATTTTGGTATGGCTTCCAATCACACCAATACTGAGTGCCTGCCTTGATCCCTCTCTGTTGCACTGTGGATCTAGTGTTCTGACCATCTGTGCTAGATGTTCTGTGGTCAGAGATGAATGAGTTCTCTGATGGATGGGTGATGGCAGGCAATGCAAGATGCCTGGAATTGTAGTGGAGCTGCTCAGTTGGTTCCATTTTTGTTCTCCTTCAGCTGCTGCTCAGCTGGTCCCTGCTGTCTTCTCCTTCAGGTTTCTTGACTTTTCAAGGAAGCTAGTGAGATTGGAAAATCCCTTCACCTGGTTTCTGCACTTGCAGCTATGTGCTGGGTGGGTGAGTGGGCATGTGGATTGAGGCCACTGGTTTCTAGGAAGGATTCCAGTCAGCTTCCTCCTTTCTGGAAGATTTTAGTCACTCCTGCTTTTATGCTGTGGTTAATACTTTGTATACATTCACTTTTTGGTAGAAGAGTGCATTTTTTTTTCCTGTTTATTTTCTTCCCTAGCTGCCTTTGGCATGGTTGCTATGCCACCATCTTGCCTGGAAGTCTTTACATTTTTCAATTAAAGAAAAAAAATATGACCACATTGTGGAAAATTGAAATATCAAGATCAGTTACCCTGTAGCCGCAAAATTTACTTTCAGGGTCCAGATATAAGATTTGTGTTTAAATAATGAATGTTATGCATATTTAATCAATCATGATCAATGTTCACTTATCCATTCTTGTCTTAATTCAGTCACCTGTGTGTACTGGAAGGATCAAACCCAGGCTGTCTGGCTTCACAAGCAAGTGTGTTGAACTACCTAGAGAAATCTCTCCTGTATCCCTGCATACTGTTTTGATGCATTTTTAAAATCTTCTTTCACCATTCTATACAGAAAGTTGGTAGGCCCAATATTGAGCAGCTCCTGTTCAGATAACATTAGTCTCTGCAGGGTCATGAATGCAATGACCATGTCCTATCTAGAAAAGAATGGTCCACATTATTCTCAACCATCGTTTTCACTTTGCAGTCTTTCTATCCCCTTACTCACTAATATGAATGATGGATTTCTAGGGTGTGTAGATAAAGTATATCATTCTTTCTTGAAAAAAAAAAAAGCAATTCAGTTAAGTTCGCTTCAATATAAAAAAATGCCTCACATTCATTTTGAATGTCAAGGCAATAGGGTCAGTATTTCTAACTGAGTTTCTCATGTAGGTCTGTGGTCATTATTCTTATAATTCATGTGAGTAGTCTAGTCTTTTCTGTCAAATAGATATAACCATTGTAGACCCCTGTCTTAGTCAATCTAATTTTGAAAAGAGTTGCTTGGATAGTCAAATGAAATTTTCTTCCTGGAATTCTTAAAATGATTTTGGCATTAAACCTATATGTTGTAGCATGTTAGCTGTTAACTTTACCACTGGGCTTTCCCTCACCTCCAGTGTTTATCTGTGCCATTTAAGTTAACCAACTTGGTACTGCAAAGATGGCTTAGCAGTTAAGTTGCTAGCCTGTGAAGCATAAGGACCCAGATTCAATTTCCCATTACCCACATGATCCAGATGCGCAGGGTGGTGCAAGCTCCTGGAGTTTCTTGACAGTGGCTAGAGGCCCTGGCCAGCCCATCCTCTCTATATATCTGCTTCTTTTTCTCTCCTTCAAACAAAATAAATATTTCAAATTAACCAGCCTGGTATATATTGTAAGGCTAAGCATCAGTCAATGAAATGATACTCAGGGCTCCTTTTCATTTGTGGTTAAAAGGTAGGTGGTCTTCCAGCTTGGTATGCTTGGTTATACCAGCTTTGTGATGTGTACATATTGTTCTGTGCAGAAATAAAGTTTGCCTTGACAAACTGTCTTCATTGAAGTGTTGGTCTCTCAATTTGTGACCCAGTAAGTGCCTGAAATACTCATAGCAGTATCATTTGGATTATCTTTGGGAATATGATGGACTCAGGGAAAATAATTATGTCATTTTTGGCATTGTGGTTTGGTTTAAGTTTCCAGTTAGAAGATAACTGCTATAAACATCAGGTTTGCAAGATTTGTTCCAAGAACATGGAACTTTGGATGGTGGATCATTGCTGGAGGAGGTGTGTTGTTGGTATTGGATTTAGGGCTATAGTAGACAGTTCCAACTTGAGAAACTTGCCTCAATCTCCTGGTACTGTTTTCCACCAGATGCTTATGAGAAGATGGCATCCAGCCTCTGCTCTACTATCTTTTCCCTACTATCAAGAAGCTTCCCTTTAGTACATTAGGCTAAAATCAACCCTTTCTTGCCACAATCTTTTAGTCTGATGCTTGATCCAAGAATTGAGAAGGTGGCTACAGCACAAACTTGGTGCCTGTTGGGTATTGCAAGGCACAGACTAGAGCCTTTAGGAGATGGGCCTGAGCTACCAGGCATGGCTAAGGAACCCCGGGCTATAGGAGACCATCCTTTCTCCAAGCCCAGCATACCCGAACTTAGGCTTTGCTCATAGGTCTGTGAATATTGGCTATTTGCCTAGGAAACTCCTTAACAGCCAGCAGCCTTTGCTCTCAACAGCTTATAAACCCATTTCCCTAACAATAAACTGAGCTGTTCACCAGGGTCTACTGAAAGTGTTCTTTCTGCAAGCACTTGGCTGATCTCAAGACCCTGCTCTCTATGGTTGCCTGGAGGATCCAGGGACCCACAGCTGTCACCTGAACAAGGTCTGTCTGAGATGGGCCAGGAAAGGTGATGCTCTCCCAGAGTGACTGGGTGATATTGGCCCATGTTCCCTTCCTCCACGTGTTTGAGTGCTGGCAGGTTTCTCCTTTTCCTCCTTTATTTTCAGTTCACACCATTGCAAGGGAGCAGACACAATGACCTGGTAACTGTTGTCTATTTATGGCTACCAGTCAGTAGAAGACAACCTTCCCTGGCCCTGAATTTTTCTAATAACAGTGCATTGCTTCTGGGTACAACAATATCTATATCTAAAGTACCCTTAGGGTCCAAGAGAAGAGAAAATGTCCTACTTTATTACAACTATTTGTAACATATATTTGAGCCAAGATGTTTCGGATTATGTGTGTTCACTGGATTGGAGTTGCATGGCATAGTGGCATGCACAGTGCAGTGTGCTTGTATGGATTCCCAACATGAACTGCAGTGAAGTTGACTGATGCAACATGGTAGACTGGTGGCAAAACACCTTTAATTTATTGTTTATAATATATTTGATTTTGAGTTAATATTTGGTTATTTGGAGAGAATCCTTTCAGTTTTGCCATATTTATTATGACCTCAACATTGATGATCAGACTGTATATGGAGTAAAACCCACAACTTTATTAAGAGCTTCTATTCCATGATTAGTGTTAGAATTGAACCCTTGGCCTTGTATCTTCTGGGCAGGCAGTGTACCACAATGTTGTGATACAAGCCTTAATATATGCCTTTCCATTCCATTGTATTTTCATAAAAAAAAAAAACAATAATCTTACACCAGGCATGGTGGCACAAGCCTTTAATCCCAGTACTTGGGAGGCAGAGGAAGGAGGATTGCTGTGAGTTTGAGGCAACCTTGAGATTACATAGTGAATTCCAGGTCAGCCTGAGCTACATTGAAACCCTAAATCCAACAAAACAAAGCAAACAAACAACAGCAACAAAATCCTTATTTTCTTGAATCATTATAACAATATATTGGAATGATATTAGTCTTGAGTCCTGTCTTCCATGATATAGCATATAAAATTTGTGTGTAGTGAATAATTCCCTACCAAAAGACACATAGAAGTTGATGTCCAGGTTACTAGTCCCTATTTTCTAGTCTTGGGTTGAAGAGAAATATCTCATTATAGCAATTGGTGTCATTTGAAGACATCGCTGTGGACTTCACCTGGCAAGAGTGGCAGCACCTGGATGTTGTTCAGCAAAACCTCTACAGAGATGTGATGCTGGAGAACTACAGCAGCCTGATGTTCTTGGGTGAGCTAAATTCCCGTGAGCTTCTGAGTAGCAATTCCTTTCTTTTTGATTGATATGTATAGTCACTATTACTAACATTTAGTACTGTTTTGATATTTTACTCTTAAACTGACATACTTAATGGAACATATTATATCAAATAAAGTGAATTTACAGTACACATATTTATAATGACAAGATTCTGTCAGATCAGGCATTACTTGTGTGGGTAACACGAAAATATTCTAGTAGCTATTTTGAAATACTAATTAAGTGTTGCTTGAAGAATACTAACTTAATTCTGTACTACACAACATAAGAAGTTATTTCTTCCAAATGTACTCAGTTAATTCTATCTATGTTCCTTCTATCCCTTTTCTTCTAGTCATTTTCCATGTTGTAATTACTTGTTATGTTTTCTATCTCCATTATGTAAACTTGGACTTGTAAGTATAAGTGTAAAAGAACATGCAGGCTTTTTGTTTGTGTTTGTCATATTTCATTTATATCCCATGAATTTGTGGGGGGACTGAAATCACACCCATTTACTCCAGTTATAAAGAGATGTGAAAGCCCTAGGAAAATATTACAAATTCCCCTTTCTGAGTGAGCTTATTGGGTTACTTAGAAAGCAAATGCTTCTATGATACAGTTTTACTGCCAAAAAAATCAAAACCATAATCTGTTTTTATTGCTTATTTACACATTACCAATTGGAATATCAAGTGAGAAATTTATAGCATTTATTTCTGGTTGTTGAGTGTTGCAGCATTTTTTTTCATTGATACTGAAAATCTCTTGGAGGTCAGTAGAGCTGCTTTGATTTAAGTTGATGACAGTTCATAACCAGAGGAAAGAGATTTATTACTTCATATACTACCCTAGAATTATCTTCATGCCACCATTGTTAATGTTTTCTTTTGATTTGGAGACTGGATCTCACTCTACCCTAGGTTATCTTGGAGTGCAGTCTGTCACCAAGTTTGTCCTCAAAATCGTAGTGATTTTCCTACTTCAAGTACCCAATTGTTTGTGGTGAAGGAGTAAGCCACCACACCTGGATCCATTTCTCCTTAAGAGTCTTTTTTTTTTCTTTCTTTCTATATGTATACATTTGACCTCCAGACAAGGGCATTTTTCTAGTCTCCCTTGTGATTTGTATGGACTAGATTTATTGCACTGATAATATCTTAGGCTAAAGTTTACCTTTTGTTTCTTTATGCTTTGAATTGATCTTAGTGGTTCATACATCCTGGAAAAGTGTTCTAGTACTAAACTGTTTTTCATCACTAATACTTGAAGAGTGATGGATAAGTACATTGAGGCCCTCTGTTATATGTAACTTTTACTTGTTACATTATAATCCTGTGTTGATTTGTGGAAATTTTTCTTTCTCTTCTGTGTGTGTGTGTGTGCGCACGCGCATGTGTGTGCATTTGTGTGTAAGGATATTCATGTGTTTTACTAAATGGCACTCTTCAAATTATTTGTGTTTCATTGTTTTACTCTAGAACGTGGTTATTATATACATTCACTTGCTTAAGGGCAATTCTTATAAATCCCAAGGCCCTTTCCTAATATTCCTTGTGATTTCCTCATTTGACTAAGGTATTTTTAAATAGTGCAATTGTTGGCCTAGTTTTAACAATTTACTTGTGAGTCCTCTTTTCTGTTTTACTTTTTAAAAAATCTTTATTTATTTGAGAGGGAGAGAGAGTAGATAAGGCAGATAGACAGAATCAGTGTGCCAGGGCTTTCAGCCACTGCAAACAAACTCCAGATGCATGCACTACCTTGGTCATGTGACTTGTGTGGGTCCTGGGGAATCAAACCTTATTCTTTTGACTTTGCACACAAGCGCTTTAACTGCTAAGGCATCTCTGCATCCCCCATTTTACTTAATTTTTTAAAATATTTAATTGAACTCTGTTCCCACAATATTCCTCTCTTTCTTTTTATGACCACTTTCTCTTATTTCCACTTATCACTAATGTCATTTGACTTTCTAGTTTCTTTATGTTCCCCTTCCATTATTCTCTATTCATTTAATATACATATATTTTTAATCATTGTTTACGATTTTTTTTCCAAAATATGTGAAGCTGTGGTAGAAAGACTTTCACAAGTATGAGGCCAGTCTCAGGCTATAGTATCTGTTCTTGGCCAACCTTGGCTAGATTGAGTCCATATTCTAAAAAAGAAATCATTGTATTATATGTGCTGTTCAAAGTCACTTGAGGAAAATATTTTCAATGTCACTTTAGGCAAATATTCCAGTTAGTGAACAAACACCAGGAGTATAAACTGTCTCTAACCCAACTTTGCAGTTCATCTAGTAGAGATCAGTTGTAGAAATGCAGATTTTCTCTTACAAAAGTCCACCTGATATAACATATTGACACAATTTGTACATTATTTCCCAATGACAGGGAACTGTATGACCAAACCGTATTTGATCTTCAAGTTGGAGCATGGATTTGCACCATGGAGTGTATTAGAAGGATCAATTCAGGGGCTTCCAGGCAAGTAAATGCATAATGTGTAATATACTTCAGTGAGATGAGAACTTATAAGGAATTGTCATGATAAATGGTATTACTGTGAAATTCTACTCTTTTTCTGATATTGAAGAATGCTTTCTTTTGCATTCCAAAATTTAATTCCCTGTTTAGGTGGTCTGGGAAAATGTATGTTAGATGTTATACTATGTCGTTAACTGGCCATTCTCTGTATGTTTCTATATAATGCCATTAGCCAGTTTCACTGCTGTGACAAAATCCTTAGAAGAAACACCTTAAGGAAGAAAAATATTTATACAAGTATACAATTCTGTAATGGTGGTTTTGCTTACAGTGTTGACACAAAGAAAGTGTTTAACCTAATTATATTTACTATTGCCTGTGAAATTTAGAAGAAACTGAGAAAAGATAGCATCAGAGATCCCACGATAAGAAATTAGAATGTGTCTGTGCAATGGGCATTAGAATGTAGGTGACAAAAATACATTAGATTTCTGAAATATAGGAACAGTGTCAAGGATTTATAAATAAACATTTGGGACCTTGAAGAAGGAAAATTTAAATGACAATACAAATAAAAGTAAGAAATAGTCCATTGTCATGTTCTAGATGAAAATAAAATTTAAAGCCACAGGTACAACATCAGAACAGACAGTACAAAGAGCTCTTGTGTCAAGAGTGGTATCTCTAGTGTTATTAGAAATATGTGTTTCTTGCAGTTGTTAAGTCTAGATATTCAGATCAGTATGGCTATCACTCACTCTGTAACTGAAGACTCTCACTAGATAAATGCTAGAATTAATCATTTGAAATTTTTGAAACCTAAAAACATTCGTAATCCAGGAGTCTTTACACATTAAATATTTATGTTTGGGAGATGGATAGAAGAAAAAAATACATGATCTGACAGGATCAAATGGAAAATTGCTGATCAAGTTTTGCATTAGAGACTCCAAGGAGGGAAATTTTGGAGTTTGGTCAACCATATTGTTTATTGATGTTCACAATATAGGGAATGTTAAGCCTATATTGATTATCTTGTTTGGCCTTTAGACATTCATTATAATGTCACATGTTTAGTAGTAAAATGACTCTGAAAATTATAAAACCGGGCCAATTATTTCGGTGGATCCTTCCTCTTACCACATGTACTTGATTCTTGCTTGGGCACTTAAATCCCCAACTATGAATCCTTGTTTCTTGTTTTTTACTGTCTGATTGACAATGGAGACACCTTGTTTTTTTGCCTGTATGTGGAATAAATTTAGGACTCCTCCTGTTATGTCAATCTCAAGGTTTTCTAGTGGCTTTTTATATGACAATAAAATTTTATTTGCCTGCAGACCTGCCATTGATATTACTTGTGGGTCCATCCCTCAATGCATATATACCACCAACATCAACAGTGAGCACATAATGACTATATCAGTCTACAGATTAAACCACCATGACTTCTGTCAACAACCACTTGTAGAAAGAATATAGCTTTTCTCCAATTTGCTCTTTTCTCCTTATTTTTCAGCTGTTTTTCGGCATTAACATCTTTGTTTTCATTTTACTCATATTGTGACATTTTTCATATTCATATTTTACTCTTTATTTTTATTTTCATTGCTATTTTCCTTTTATATCCTAATGTGGTTTGTTTTTCTTCTTTCTCATACAGAGGTTTTTCTGTTTCATCATCTTCCTTCTTGTTTTCTCCTTCATTCAGAACAATAATGATTGAAAAACGTGTTCATCGACTATTATAATTAGGTATTCGTATTAAAAAATAAAACAATCATGTCCACTGGGGAGCTCACTAAGTGTGTTAATATCCTTTTTGCATAATCATGAGTTCAGATTCCCAGAATCAACCAGAATACTGAGAATCCCTCAAATCTCATAGGGCATAATTATTGCCTATGCAGTATTTTACAACAGAAGGCATTTTTAAACAAAGTTAAAGGCAATGACTGGCAACCAAGCTTAACTTATTATCAGAAAGCAAGCATTTGTTCACATATTTCCAAATTCACAAACAGATATTCACATGTAAACATATAAAAATAATAATAAAAATCATGAATATGTACCATGGAGAAAGGTGGTAATAGAGAGACTACAACCAAAAAATCATACCTTATGTTATTGTAGTAGAATTTGGCCCTAGTCTTTGTAAGTAAACCAAATTTCTATAGAGAAAAACATCCAGTCAACATATGCTAACATGATGTGTAAACACTTAGGCAACTAACCACCAGTGGAAAATAAGAAAAACTTTTCTTTATACCTAATAGGTATAAATCATCAGAGAAGTCACACAGGTGAGAAGCCATATGTATGTACTGAATGTGGGAAAGCTTTCATCTACAAGTCACATCTTAATAGGCATCAGAAAATTCACACAGGTGAGAAGCCATATGAATGTACTGACTGTGGGAAAGCTTTCATCAGCACATCAGAGCTTATCATGCATCAGAGAACGCACACAGGTGAGAAGCCATATGAATGTCCTGAATGTGGGAAAGCTTTCATCAGGAAGTCACATCTTATTACACATCAGAGAACGCACACAGGTGAGAAACCATATGAATGTCCTGAATGTGGGAGAGCCTTCATCTCCAAGTCACATCTCACTCGTCATCAGAGGACTCACAAAGGTGAGAGACCATATAAATGTATTCAATGTGAAAAAAGCCTCATCCACAAGGCAGATCTTACAAATCATCAGAGAATTCACACAGGTGAGAAGCCATATAAATGTACTGAATGTGGGAAAGCTTTCATCTGCAAGTCACGTCTTAATGGGCATCAGAGAACTCACACAGGTGAGAAGCCATATGAATGTACTGACTGTGGGAAAGCTTTCATCAGGAAGTCACATCTTATTACGCATCAGAGAACGCACACAGGTGAGAAACCATATGAATGTCCTGAATGTGGGAAAGCCTTCATCTCCAAGTCACAGCTCACTAATCATCAGAGGACTCACAAAGGTGAGAGACGATATAAATGTATTCAATGTGAAAAAAGCTACATCCACAAGACAAATCTTGCAAATCATCAGAGAATTCACACAGGTGAGAGGCCATATAAATGTACTGAATGTGGGAAAGCTTTCATCTGCAAGTCACATCTTAATGGGCATCAGAGAACTCACACAGGTGAGAAGCCATATGAATGTCCTGACTGTGGGAAAGCTTTCATCAGGAAGTCACATCTTATTGGGCATCAGAGAACTCACAGGTGAAAAGCCATGTGAATGATCTGAATGTGGGAAAGCCTTCATCTCCAAGTCACATCTCACAGAACAGCAGAGAACTCACACAGGTTAGAAGCCATTTGAATGTACTGAATGTGCAAAAGCTTTCATTTCCAAGTCATGGCTAACAATTCATCAGAGAACTCATATAGGTGAAAACCCTTATCAATGTAATGAATGATGGAGAGTTTTGTTTGTAAAGTAAGACCTTACGAACCATGAAATAATTCACGTGACCATTTTAAGTGTGGTAATAGTTTCATCTTCAAGACAAATCTCACTCTGCACTAGAGAACTCACAGGTTTCAAGACATATGAGTGTACTTAATGTGGTAGAGCTTTTCTTGCCAAGTCAGATCTTTGTAACCATCAGATAATTCATAAAGGTGAGAAGCTATATGATGAATTTATTGCTAAATAAAATGCTATTAAACATTACAGAACACCCAGGTGAGAATCCATATGAATATAGTAGTGTGGTAAAGTTTTCATCTTCAAATCACAGCATACTATGTATCACAGAACTCACACTGGAAAACCATATAAATATAATGAATGTGGAAACACATTCAACTCCTAGTGAGTATAAATGTAAAAGATGTGAGAAAGCTTTCTGCCTGAAGTCACAACTCAGTGTGCATCTTTAGACAGGTGAAAAGCCAAATGAATACACTAAAAGTGAGAAAATCTTTTTACTGAAGTCACAAGTCAAGAATTATCAGAGAACACACACAGGTGAGAAATAAATTTAATATAATAAATTTAAAAAGGTTTCTTGTAGAAGTCAAACCAAATATTGTATTTGAGGATTTACATAGGAGAGAAAACAGAATATAGATGTAACTGTTGAAATAAATTCATCTCCCAGTCAGAGATCAATGTACATCAGAGAACTCACACAGATGGAAAAACTATGTAAATGTAAGAAATGTGTAAAGGCTTTTATCTGTTCATCTTACAGCTACTATGTATGAGGGAGTTCATGTAACTTAGAAATCATATGAATATAATGAATGTTGAGAACTTGCAGATAATATTCATGAATCTGAAAAGCATGCATTTTGTTCTTTAAGTCATACTCTAGTGAATTTCTGAAAATATATCAATTTTCTTTTTTTAACTTGGTTGTGGGAAGTATATGGATTGATTTAGGAACTTGCACTTGAAGAGCCATGCAGTGATGTACACAAATCTCAATGGCCAATTGTGATGTTTGGAAAACTAAAAGCAGAACGAAGTATGGGTATAAGAAATTTTGACAGTAGTGTTTTGTGATGATTACTTGCTGTGTTCTGACCAGTTCCTGGGAACTTGAAGAATGTTGAATATAAAACCAGTCATCTGTTGTCTTGCAGAGGAAATTTCTAGAAGTTTTGAATTTCAAGACATAGAAACATTTGTTTGAACTGCAACTCTTTCAGAGATTTCAATCTGAGGATCAGAATACTGATATGTATTAAAACAGGATGAGTAGTCCTGATCAGTCTGAAAATAGAAGAGGTCTGTAATGACAATGTTAAAGGATATTACTGTTCTGTTTGGGTGACTCAATTTATATTGCTATGGAAGTAGAACTAATGCAGGAAAGAAAGAGAAGTCAGGAAGAACACAAAGCCTTCACATTGCCACTTTGCAATGAAGGGATGTCTTTAAGTTCCTGTGTGGAAACCCTATCATGTCAAAAAATAGAGCTGTGAAGATGAAAAATGTTTCAGTGTAGCTGCTTAGATTTTCTGGGAATTGCTTGTAAGGAATGCTGCTCATGCTGGCATTGTTTAACTTCCCCATAAAGCTAGCTTTCAGGGGTGGAGGGGTTAGATTTTGAGAACAGGTGGTTTTTTCCCCCCCTCAGATTCCTTAGGTAAAGCTGTAAGGGTTGATGTTTGTCCTGTTTCTTTTTCCAATTCTATTGCTTCACCATTTCCTTGCTGTATCTTGTTTTTGTAATGTATTGTTTACTATGTGTTGGAAATAGTAACTGTAGTGTAAGTTAACAAAGCTCAAAATTAATAGACTTTCTGGTATCTCAGTTGAGATGTTGGGATTTTTAGCAGTTTTATATTTGCTAAAGACTGTGGAGAGTTTTAAATCATAGTGAATGCCTATGTAATCATAAAATAGTCATGGGTTTATGGGGTCTAGGATCAAAATTTGGATATTTGAATGCAAAGTTTCTCCTTCAGCCTCATGTTTCTTTTCAATTCATGCTTACCTAGAACTCATTATGTACACTAAGGCCAGCTCCCAATTCACATTGATCCATCTAACTCTGCTTTCTGAATGTGGAATTAAAAGCATGTATTACTATGCCCAGCTGTTATTCAAATTTTAATGTATGTAATTGATATAATATGTAATGAACATAAGACTAATATCTGATATATGACTATCAAAAATTATTTAAAGGACTGGGGAGATGGTTAATTGGGTAATGTGAACACCATACAAACATGAGAGAGTGACTTTGCATCCCCATTTCCCATGTAAAAATGATGGCTGTGGGGTTGGCAAAATTACTCAGTGATTAATGCATTGCCTGCAAAGCCCAGTGACCAATGTTTAGTTCCCCAGGACCTACATAAAGACATAAGGAGAGTGTCACATTCATCTTGAGTTCATAAAGGTCCTGCCATTCATGATCTATATATCTATCTCTCTTTCTCCTTAAAAATAAAAAGTAAATGTATGAAACATTTTACAATACTTATTGTGGTTGTCCATGTGTGTAATTCCAACAAAATGAAGGATACAAGGAATCCTAGATCTGATTATTTACATTGTCTAGCTGAATTGATGATCTCTGCCTTCAAGGCAAGACTTGGTATAGGTATATCTAACCAGCCAATGTCTAAAACAGAGACTTTGCTAATAATTTAAACATGTCTATAACAAGCAGTAACATTTTCTGGCCATTCTCTTAAACATAGAAGCAAAAGTTTTAAACAAAATCCTTCCAAACAGATGCAAGAATACATCCAAAATATCACTTGTGATACCAGTATGCCTAGATTCCACCATTATAGGGTTGGCTCATAAGGTGTGATAGTTTGAAACAATATGCTTGTTGCAGTCAGGTTTATATTGCTGCCAGAAATTACCTAAGGCTATTGTACTCATAAGTCCTCCCCAAACAACACAGTGCTTCCAGGAGGCATTAATTTCCAAATCTCAGCAGGGAACCTAGCATTCAGAATATGTAAGTTTATGGGGGACACCTGAGTCCAACCATCACATTCTGCCCATAGCCCCCATAAACTGATAACTATACATGATATAAAATACAATGCATTCAGTCCAACTTTAAAAGTCCCCACAATTTTGTCAATTCCAATGATGTTCAAGCATGCCCATAGTCCAAGATCTTTTAACAGAGCTATAATAGCAAAACCCCTCCAAAAACATAATGTCACAGAATAAGGACTCAAACTGCAAAGGATGGCACTGAGCATAACAAAAAATAATTCAGCCAACACAAGATTTAAACAAGGTGAACATCAACCTCTGTAGCACCAGGTTGAAGAAATCTAGTCTGTGACAAATCATTAAATCCAATAATCCTACTCAGCATCAAGTCACTGGAGTTTCCATTCAACCCCTCCACCTATGCTACTCACAGTCCTGTAAAACTTCATCCATGGCTATCAGCTCTCCTTAGCACAACATCTCATAGTCCAAACATGTCCAGTGGGTTTCCACTGAAACCCTCACAGCTCGATTGGGTCTCCATGCAGGTATCCAGCAAGCCTGCTTCACACTGGAAAAGGCTTTTTCCAAAACAAGACCACATTGCAAATTCAGTGACCCTCTCTTACATTTCTCATACTCCACAATACCAGGTGAGGTGCCACTTTGTTAATTGGGGGATGATAAAGCAGATTTTGAAGAACAGGGCAATCCTTGAGCATTCAGGTCCCTTCAAAAGACTACGTTCTTCCTGTTTCTCAATGCAGTCAGCTAATCCAATCTCAAAGATTGTAATCTCTCATATAATTGCTGCTGAACAGGCAGAAGTTTCAGCCTAAAGATTTCATATTTACATGCCATATTCCTTTGCCCATAGAAGTCCATTCCTGTGTAAACCAGCCCTGCTCAAGTTATTAGGACATGGGCATAACAGCAAGCCTCTCATAAAAACTGTGTCTAGGCCAGTCCAGGCAAGGTTTTTTCTCACTGTTCAAGCCACACCTCACAGTCCTTAGTTCTTACTGCATTCATGTATTTCAACTCTTACCAGAATATTCCATCAAGTTGTATCTATTGCATTTCAAGGCATCTCTTATGCCAAGGTTTCAAGTCATTCCACATTCCTCTGGAAAGTCAGCTACTAAAGGCCAAAGCCACACAGTCAGGCGTCTAGCAGCAGTGGTACTCTCGGTACCAACTTTACTGTTGTAGTCATGTTCACACTGCTGACAGGAATCACCCAACCAAGAGCTGCTGTGGGAGAAAAGTTTTATTTTGGCTTACAGACCCTGGGGGAAGCTCCATAGTGGCAGGTGTTGCAGTCAGGTTCACATTGCAAGAAGAAGTCACATGACCAAGAGCAGTTTTTGGGGAAAAGGGTTTATTTCAACTTACAGACTTGAGGACAATCTCCATGATGGCAGGAGAAAATGATGGCATGAGCAGAGGATGGAAATCACCCCCCTGGCCAACAAAGTTGGAAAGCCAGAACAAGAGAGTGTGCCAAACACTGGCACAGGGAAGCTGGATTTAACACCCATGAGCTCACATCCAACAATACACTGCTTCCCAGGAGGCTTTAGTTTTCAATTGACTTCAGCTGGGAAACCTAGCATTCAGAACACCTAAGTTTGTGGCACAACTGAATCAGTCCAAAACAACAGGGGTAAACGATAGCATGAGTAGCATGTGGACATTACCTCTTGGCCAACATCAGATGTACCACAGGAACAGGAGAGTGCACCAAACACTGGGAAGCGGAAACTGGCTATAATATCCATAAGCCTGCCCCTAACAATATACTGCAAGCATCTGGAGTTTGGTTGTAGTGGCTGAAGCCCTCATGTGCCACTTTTCTCTGTCTTTCTCTCACTTCCTGTCTCTAAATAAATTTGAAAGGCTGGAAACTGCTCTTGGTCATGTGATTTCTTCCTGCAATGTGAACCTGACTGCAACACCTGCCATTATGGAGCTTCCCCCAGGGTCTGTAAGCCAAAATAAAACTTTTCTCCCACAGCAGCTCTTGGTCAGGTGATTCCAGTCAGCAGTGTGAACATGACTACAACAGTAAAGTTGGTACTGAGAGTACCATTGCTGCCAGACACCTGACTGTGTGGCTTTGGCCTTTAGTAGCTGATTTTCCAGAGGAATGTGGAATGACTTGAAACCTTGGCATAAGAGATGCCTTGAAATGCAGTAGATACAACTTGATGGAATATTCTGGTAAGAGTTGAAATACATGAATGCAGTAAGAACTAAGGACTGTGAGGTGTGGCTTGAACAGTGAAAAAAAGCTTTGCCTGGGCTGACCTAGACACAGTTTGTATGAGAGGCTTGCTGTTATGCCCATGTCCTAATAACTTGAGCAGGGTTGGTTTACACAGGAATGGACTTCTATGTGCAGAAGGATATGGCACATAAATATGAAATCTTTAGGCTGAAACTTCTGCCTGTTCAGCTGCAATTATATGAGAGATTACAATCTTTGAGATTGGATTAGCTGACTGCATTGAGAAACAGGAAGAATGTAGTCTTGAAGGGACCTGAATGCTCAAGGATTGCCCTGTTCTTCAAAATCTGCTTTATCGGGCTGGAGAGACGGCTTAGCGGTTAAGCGCTTGCCTGTGAAGCCTAAGGACCCCGGTTCGAGGCTCGGTTCCCCAGGTCCCACGTTAGCCAGATGCACAAGGGGGTGCACGCATCTGGAGTTCGTTTGCAGAGGCTGGAAGCCCTGGCGCGCCCATTCTCTCTCTCTCCCTCTATCTGTCTTTCTCTCTGTGTCTGTCACTCTCAAATAAAAAATAAATAAATAAATTTTTTAAAAAAATCTGCTTTATCATCCCCCGATTAAAAAACTGTCTCCTCACCTGGTATTGTGGAGTATGAGAAATGTCCAAAGAACCATTGCTTACCCGCTGACACTATGTACACTATTGCACAAGGGTATACTTCTGCAGGGTCTCCTGATTAGTCATGCTTTTGGTGACCATTGTCCTCCAGCAGCTCCCATAGGGCTTTCCAGCACTGTGAGGACTAGCCAGTCGGAAGGCAGTTTTCCTTTTCCTAGCAGGGTATTCCAATGTTCTGTGACCATGGCCTGTGGTACCTTCAGCAGCTGGGTCTTACATTTTAGCTCTGGTAGGCAATCAAGTGCTTTGGCAATGGTCTACCTTGTTTTGTGGACTTCATGGGTCTCCCTAGCCAACAGCTCTGTGGAGGGGACAACCATATTCTTGTCCTCGGATTCACTGGCCAAGTCCATGTTTTTCAGGTTAAGATTTTTCTACCTTTTGTCCAGAGTGGCTCCCCTCCATCTTTATAGATGGTTATACGTTATATAATGCTAACCTCTTTCTAAGGAACTGATTCTTTGGTGTAGTTCCTTCTCCACCCTTTCTATCCCCTACCCCTCCAAGTCCTCCCATTTCTGATAATCTGCCCCCCACCCAACCTGCCAATCTTCTCTTCTCTCCCTATTTCTTCTCTCTTCTGGTCTCATCCTAGTTTTATGCCCACATTCCTGGTGCTTGCTTCCATTTCAACACATCTCCACCTGATCCCCATTAGGAACCACAGATGAAAGAGCATATGAATTATTTGTCTTTTTGTGTCTGTGTGACCTTCCTTGAATGATTTATTTACATCTCCATCCAAATTCTTACAGTTTTTACTATCTCATTTTTCTTTACCACAGAATAGAATTCCATTGTGCACATCTTTTATAATTTTATTTTTATTTATTTGAGACACAGAGAGAGAGAGAGGGAGGGACAGAGGGCGCAAGCGAGAGGGCAAGTAGGTGTACCAGGGCCTCCAGCCACTGCAAACAAAATCTAGATGCACCATCTTGTGCATCTGGCTGTATGCACACCCTTGGTAATCAAATCTTTGTCCTTGGGCTTTGCAAGCAAGCACATTGTCCTCTGAACTCTCTCTTCAGCCCAGTTTTTGTTTTTATTTTGAAGGGCTCACCAGGGATTCTAGCTGCTGCCAACAAGTCTGAATGAAGCACCACTTTGTACATCTGGCTTTACATGGGTACTGGGGGACTGAACTTGGTTTCTTAGGCTTTGAAGGCAAGCACATTAACCACTGAGTAATCTCTCCACCACCACTCCCCGCTTTGTCTTCAAGTTTCTGGCTCATGACACAACCATGCCCAGGGCATATGGACAAGGCAAAAACATATATTATATGGTCCTTTTTTGGAGAAATTCTTTTCTTTTAAATTTTATTTAAGATAACAGAGAGAGAGAGCGCACAAGAGAGAGAATGAGAAAGAGAGAGAGAGAGAGAGAGAGAGAGGATTGGCATGCCTGAGCCTTAGCCACCACAATCAAATGTCAGATGCTTATACCACCTAGTGGCCATGTGCAACCTGGCATATATGAAAACAGGCCAGACAGATGCCTCAGCAGTTAAAAGGTACTAGCTTGCACAGCCTGTCAGTCCAGGGTTCAATTCTTAGTACCCACATAAAGCCAGACACATAAAGTGGTGCATGTGTCTGGGGTTCATTTTCAGTGGCTGGAGGACTTGGCATGCCTCCTCTCTCCCTCTCTCTCTCTCTCTCTCTCTCTCTCTCTCTCTCTCTCTGTGTCAAATGAATAAATTAAAAAAGAACATTAACCAGGCATGGTAGCACATGCACTTAATCCCAGACTTGTGAGGCAGAGGTGGGAGGATTGCCTAGAGTCAAGGCCATCCTGAATTTAAATAGTGAATTTCAGGTCAGCCTGGGCTAGAGTGAGACTCTACCTCAAACAACAACAACAACAAATAGAAAAGCATTTGATTACAAACTAAGATAAAACATACTCAAGTAGTGAAATAATTGATTAAACACATGACTAATGGAGTATTTCATCTTATAGTAATTTCTTTACCTTTTTGCAAAGTAGGCTCTCTAGCCCAGGCTCACTTGTAATTATGTTGTCTCAGGCTGGCCTCAAACTCATGGCCACAATCCTCTGACTTCTGCCTTCCAAGTGTTGGGATTAAGGATGTGCATCACCATGCCTGGCCTATCTTCAATTCTTGTATTGGCAGTGTACTAAAGGTTCTCGTAACCTGTGTTAAAGCAACACTTTGATAAGGGTTTTTGCATATTTATGGTCTTGGTGAGTTATTCTAGAAGTTATTTTACTGCAAAGATGACTTGAGGATTACAAAATAGATGGCATGGAAATATTCCTTTCAAGGTTTTTGTATTCACTCATAAATCCATGGGGGAAAGGACAAGGGCATTAAGAATTGAGTGTTGTATGCCACAAGACTTACTCATGGGTGGAAAGTTCTGATAATAAAGATAAGTTTGTGGGAGCAGGGGAAGGGAGCAATGGTAACATTGACATTCTTTTTATTGAACTTAGTTCTGATTAATTTATATGTTTATTATTTATTTGAGGAGAGAAATAGGTAGAGAAAGAGAATGTGTGGGAGTGAGTGAGCACTAGGGCCACCAGCCACTGCACGTGAACTTCAGAAGCACACAGCCACCTTGTGAATGGGGCTTTACGTGGGGATTGGGGAATTGAACCTTGGTCTTTTGGCTTTTTAACTCTTAGCCTCTGAGCCATATCTCAAGCCCTGATTTTTTTTTTCTTTTTAAATTTGATTTATTAGTTTTCTTTTCATCAAATACAGGCAGTTTGGTACCATTGTTTAGGCTCATCTATGATCTACCCCCTCCCATTGGACCCTCCTTGTTGATGTAAATGGGTCGTGCATTGTGGAGTTAGCCCCCAGTTATTGGTATGATAAATGCCTCTGCAAATCATGACCCAACATGTGACTCTGACATTCTTTCCGCCCCCTCTTCCGCAAAACTTCCCTGAGCCATGTTGGGTTCATTTTTGGTCTGCTTCAGTGCTGAGGTGTTGGGGGCCTCTGAGGCTCTGGCTCTCTGATTTGGTAGGAGTTGATTTTTCTCTGCATTGGTCTCCTTCCCCTTTGTGCTAGTATCCAAGTGCAATAGTGGCACACAGCCATGGTGAGGAACCAACTACTCTTGATTTGGCTAACTGATCCACTCAGTGGTACTAGACCCATAGCTGGAGCTGGGAAACAAGTCAGAACCATACCCAAACACAAGCCCACTCTAGAATATCAACTTATCATCAATCATGGGGTACAAGAGGGCCTACACCTATCAAACTGTCTATCAAAAAAGTAAGTGTTATTTCAATTTTCTGGGTGCTAACTTACTCTCCATTGGAGAATCTGTTTCTCTTTTTCAGATAGATGCAGATCCTATGGAGAGAGCTGCCCCAACATACCTCAAAAGGGGCCCAACTGAAACTAAGGACAATTGGTGAAACAAGCAACGGTGATTTTTTTGTTTTGTTTTGTTTTTTTGTTTTGTTTTTTGAGGAGATGTCACTATGTCCCAGGCTGACCTGAAGCTCACTCTGAAGCCCAGGCTGGGCTGAAACTCATGACCATCCTCTTACTTCACCCTCCCCAGTGTTGGGATAATAGACATGAGTTACCTCACCTGACATCCATGACATTTTTTTAATTGACTGAAAACAAAAGTCCATCTATCTTACATTTTGTTTCTTATGCTTTAAGTTAAAGGTTGTTTAATATCAATAGAAGGTCATAGCTGTGCTGAACAAGTTTTCCCCTTAGGTCTGTTAAAATCCCACAAGGCTGGATGGAGAGATGGTTGAGTGGTTAAGGCACTTAACTGCAAACCTAAAGACCCAGGTGGGATTTCCTGGGACCCATGTAAAGCCAGATGAACAAGGCGGAGCATGTGACTGGAGTTTGCTTGTAGTAAGTATAGGCCCTGGCAGGCCCATCTTATCTCTCTCTCCAATAAATTAATGAATTAAATAATCAAGTAAAATTTTTTAAGTGAATAGATAGAAAGGAATCTCTCACTGAAATACTGATCCATGAGTAGAACCTATGGTGCAGTCAAGTCAGAAAGAAGGGCATAAAAATTCCAGAAGTGAGGGTAGTATCACACCTCAAACACATCTCAGAAGCTCTTGGAAGTGAGACTTCAACTCCACTGCTTTGTGAGGTCACTTCCTGCCTCATTGTCTTTCCTCCACTTCCCCCAGGATCTTACTTCCTAGAGCTAGAACTTCTAGATTGGAAGCTCCTTCTTGGAGGGATCCAGGTATGTGTTCTCACAGGGGCAAGTTTACTGATGATGGTTCCTATATATTTTTATTAAGGAGACATTTATTGTTCACAGGAAATATATATATGCCTGGACTTGAATTTGTGGTGATTGTCCTACATTTGTCTCCAAAATGCAGGGATGGATGGATACACACACACACACACATTCATGTATATAGCATATGTGTGTATATATACTCTGTTCTCTCTATATATATTATATATATTTACATATGTATGTGAATGTATATCTTATATACAAAAATATATATGTATCTTGTATGTGATAGTTTGAATAGATGGCCCCCAATATATTCAGGTTTTTATTAGTTTGCTGTTTCTATCTGCAGCTACCTGGCAGGAGGCAGTGTCACTGGGTGGATAGTAGGGTCCAGCCCTAAGGTGTGGTACTTGGTTTGAACTTCTAGTGTAAAGATATTCAAAGTGGCTAGATCTACCTGCAGATCCTGAAGTGTGCTGTGTGGCTTTGGGGCTTGTGGCTTCTCTCTCTGTGTTTGGACCTGTGAAAGCAGGCTAGCTTCTGCCATTATGGAACTTCTTCTGGATCTGTAAATTTCAAGAAATATTTAATGTTTTGAGCCACTCTTGTGAAGGGGAGGAAGAAGGGAGGGAGGACAGAAGAAAGAAGGTGAGGATGATAAGATTAAGTCAGTTATTTTCAATTTCTAGTGAAGAATAAAACCTCCTGCTTCCTCACACAAGGGGGTAATATATTGCTAACGGTGACCCAGTTACTTCACACCTAATGAAAACATTGGCTTTTAAGAGTTAATTAGCTGCTAAGCCCCCAGGAAATGTTAATATGGTCTCCACTGCTTTTATTGAAACAATCTATTCTAAGCTTTGAATGGCACAGCTGATGAGAATGAGTTGTGACTGAGTATATATAGTTTCACAGTGCTAGAGTGAGATACAGAATTTTTTTTTAAAGGTTTTTTCGTGGTAAGGTTTTACTCTGGTCCAGGCTGACCTGGAATTCACTATGGAGTCTCAGGGTGGCCTCGAACTCGCAGCGATCCTCCTACCTCTGCCTCCCAGTGCTGGGATTAAAGGCGTGCATCACCACGCCTGGCTGAGATACAGAAATTTTTAAAAGACTTTGCAGTCCCACGTTCACTGGACGTAGATATTTGTATAGGGGAGGCATGACCATCCTTCACCATTCATGTTTCTAAAATTGATGTTTACCTTGAATCCATAATATATTGAATTGTCTCTGCTTTATTCATGCTTTTATTATGTTGGTTTTATATACTAGGATGGGGGATGTATCTCCCCAATGTACCACCTTCTATTGATTGCTTATTATCTATGCATAAATTAATTTTGTTGATACTCTGAACATCAAAACTTAATGTCAACCTTGATTAAATAGCAATATCATACATATGCCCCACTTAATGGAAAGGTGGTTTGGACCAGTAAGTTTACAAAAGCATTTGTATTAACAAAATGGTTTGGCAAAGCAACCACACCCTCCCATTCCCATTTATTAAACTATTTATTTATTTAAGACAGATTGAGTAAGAGGCAGGTAGAATAGGAGCAACAGGGCCTCCAGCTACTGGAAGCAAACTCCAGACACATGAGCAACTTTTTTCAACTAGCCTAACAAGGGTTCTGGGGAATCAAATCCTGGTACTTGGACTTTGTAGGCAAGCATCTTAAGTGCCAAGATATCGCTCCAGTCCCCCATTACCATTTTTATTTATGGTTCTTTTATAATGCCAGGATTCACTGCTTGCTCCAGAGAAATGAATGGTCAGCTGAGCATGAATTATTTATTATTTGAGTCTTTGCAAGGATGTTTGGCAATCCATCCTTTATTCTATTGTATGATTTTTTATATTAAAAAATGTCATTAGGACTTCTGGTTAAGATGGCGGTGTAGGTACCATGCCAAAGCAATCTAAGGGGGAAAAAGACAAAAAAACCTCAGCAAAATACACACTTTTACTAAAAAGGGAGGTGTATAGGAAATTGAAGCAGCAGCGGAGAAGTAGAAGAGATCCAGAGCATCCAGAAACTGCACAGGCCTGGACAAGCGGCCCCGGCAGCTCCACCAACTTTGGTGGCAGCAGCATGCCAGAAAGCTGCCAGGCTCAGCTCCAGCTGTAGGAAAAGCCATGTGAGGGGAGCATCCACTCACACCAGAGCTCTCTGCAACTCAGGAAACGTGAAGGGAGTGCGGCAGTGAGCAATGGAGGAGCAGACCACGAGGTAGAAGAACACATGGAACAGCGAGAGAACTAGAGCAGCTGCGGTTCTTTCCCCTCCCCCACTGCCTGAGCTCAGCTCCAGCAAACAGAGCAGTGGTCCCGTCACCTGGCCCTGCCAACTTGAGCTGACAGCAGGACGCAAGCAGGAGCAGAGTCCGGCAGCAACATCAGCGGCTCTGGCACTGATAACAGCAGCCCCAGCAAGAGTAGATCCAGTAGCAGCAGCAGCAGCAGACCCAGCAGCAGCAGCTTCAGAGGCATCAGCAGCAGATCCTGCAGCAGCAGCTTCAGTGGCAGCAGTGGCAGTGGACCCAGCAGCAGCAGTTTCAGCAGCAGCTTTGGCTCCAGAAGTGGCAGCTACAGCAGCAGCAGCAGGGGCAGCAACAGCGGTGGACCCAACAGCAGCAGCTTCAGCAGCAGCAGCAACAGACCCAGCAGTGGCAGCTTTTGCAGCAGCAGTTCCAGCAGCGGGGGTGCTGATCTGCAGGGCCACACTTGTCAGGCTTGGTTTGACCCACAGGAAAAGCCAGTGCCTAGCTCAAGAAATCAGAACAGCAGCCCAACGATCGAGGCAGTACCTTGACTGAGACCAAAATCATCCAAGCTAACTGGGATTGCACCAGGGAAGGGTCTCACTTGGTCACAAGCTGACTTGCATCCCTCAGAAATCTTAATCTCTTTGTTGATAGAGGATCTGGTCATTATAATAACTACTCTTGCATACATACTTGGAGCTGTTTTTGATTGAATGTGTACAGTGTTTAGTTAACTTTTAGAATCTACCTGTACTTTATTCCACTCAACCTACTTGAATTTTCCCATAGCATGGAAACTCAACCCCTAGGAACACCTTTGTAGATACTCTGAGAGTCTTAAGAGCCACACCTAACACCTTAAGCTCCTACCCTGAAAATATATAACATCAAATCAATTGATACAGCTAAGAATACCCAGCTAGCTAGAAAATCCAAGCATTAACTTAATCCAACATGAAAAAATATATACATTATAACACAAGAAACTCTAAAAAGGAAGACGATATAAATCCACCTAAAAGTATTAATGCATCATAAATGACCTGCAGTGAGAACGAGTTACAGGAAATGCCTGAGAAAGATTTCAAAAGAATGATTGTAAATATTTTCAAAGAGGTCAAAGAACAAATCAAAAGAATCAAAGAAGAAATCAAAGAGGAAATCAAGGAGGAAATCAAAAGAATCAAAGAAAATGCAGGACACCAATTTAATGAAATAAAGAAGGCAATACAAGACATTAATAAGGAAATAGAAATAATAAAGAAAAACCAGTCAGAATTACTAGCAATGAAGAACACAGTTAATGAACTAAAAAACTCTGTAGAAAATCTCACCAGTAGGATGGATGAAGGAGAATACAGAATATCTAAGCTAGAAGGCCAGGTGGCAGATCTAATACAGTCCAACAAACAGAAAGATAAACTTATAGAAAAGTATGAGTGGGAATTTCAAGATATTCGGGACACTATAAAAGATCAAATATAAGAATTCAGGGGGCTGGAGAGATGGCTTAGCGGTTAAGCGCTTGCCTGTGAAGCCTAAGGACCCCGGTTTGAGGCTCAGTTCCCCAGGTCCCACGTTAGCCAGATGCACAAGGGGGCGCACGCGTCTGGAGTTCGTTTGCAGAGGCTGGAAGCCCTGGCGCGCCCACTCTCTCTCTATCCCTCTATCTGTCTTTCTCTCTGTGTCTGTCACTCTCAAATAAATAAATAAAAAAAAAATTAAAAAAAAAAAAAAGAATTCAGGGCATAGTAAAAGGAGTAGAATTCCACTCCAAAGGCATAGTAGGCGTCTTCAACAAAATCATAGAAGAAAATTTCCCCCAAATTGGGAAAGAGGTGCCAAGGCAGATACAGGAAGCCTTTAGAACCCCAGCCAGACAAAACCTGGAAAGAACCTCTCCTCACCATATTACAATCAAACTTCCAAACACACAAACCAAAGAAAAAATATTGAAAGCAGTTAGAGAGAAAAATCAAGTTACCTACAAAAGTAAGCCCATCAGGATTACAGGAGATTATTCAACACAACCTTTAAAAGCCAGAAGGGCCTGGAATGATATATTCCAACTTCTGAAAGATAACAACTGTCAACCAAGGTTACTTTATCCTGCAAAGCTATCCATTCAAATAGACAGAAAAATAAGGACATTGCATAACAAAAGTAGGTTAAAGGAGTATTTGAAGACAAAACCAGCTCTACAGAAAATACTTGATAGAATCCTCCATGCTGAAGAAAAGGAAAAGCACACATATAAGGAACCTCGAAAAAAGCAATACTAAAATGCTAGTTAACACCAGAGAGCACAGGTAGAACTGGAACCACAAAAAAACTAAAAAAAGGCAAACATAAATACACACCTTTCAATAATATCTCTTAATATCAATGGCCTCAATGCCCCAATGAAAAGACATAGGTTTGTAGACTGGATTAAAAAGCAGGATCCTACAATTTGTTGTCTCCAAGAAACTCACCTTTCTACAAAGGATAGACATTATCTTAGGGTGAAAGGTTGGAAAACGGTGTTCCAAGCCAATGGGCCTAAAAAAAAAGCAGGGGTTGCTATCCTAATATCTGACAAGGTAGACTTTAGTCCAACATTAGTCAAGAAAGATAAGGAAGGTCACTTTATATTGATTAAGGGCACACTCCAACAGGAGGACATTACAATCCTAAACATATATGCACCTAACACAGGGGCTCCCAAATTCATCAATCATACACTATTAGAAGTAAGGTCACAGATAACACCAAAAAATATCATTAATTTATTTGCAAGCAGAAAGATATAAAGAGAAGAGAGACAGAGAATGGTTATGCCTGGGTCTCAAGCCACCTTGTGCATCTGGCTGTTCATGGGTACTGGAGAATCAAACCCAGGTCATTTTACATTGCAGGCATGTGCCTTATCCACTGAGAAATCTCTCCAGAACTATTTTATTTTATTTATTCTTTTTTCTTTTATGGAGAGAAAGAGAGACAGACAGACAAAGTGTTGGGAGCTGTAGCTGCTCTTTGTCCATAAGAACTGAAGCTGTTTTGGGATCTCCGGGCACAGAGACCTCATCGTATGGCCTTGGCAAACAGTCTTCAGAAACAGAGGCATTTGTGGAGCAGACTTTACGCATGTAGGCACTGCCTGGAAAGTTTTACTTTCTGTATATAAGCTTGTGCTTGCCGGAATAAATCTGAGACCTTGATCAGAATATAGACTTGGTCTCCTTTGTGTCTCTTGTCTCCCATCCAGGTTACTTTCCCCTCATGTACTTGTTTAACTCCTCGCTGGCCAGGGCAAGTGGCGCCCAAATGTGGGGCTTGAGGTACAAAATGTGATCTGAATGTCGCTCAAGTGTACGTCGTCACACCCATTGGATCACCACCTCATCAGTGAGTGAAGATCCGCATTCAGATCACCGCAGGAGTGCCCACCTATGATACAGATCTGGAGAGGTAAGAAAAGCGACGCAATTATGGGACAAGCATTAAGTAAGCATGAATTGTTTGTTGAAGGGCTTAAAACTTCTCTCAAGACACTTGGTATACAGGTTAAGAAAAAAGATTTAGTGAAATTCTTTGTCTTTTTAGAAGATGTCTGTCCCTGGTTCCCCCAGGAAGGAACTATAGATGAGAAGTGGTGGCGTCGTGTTGGTGACTGTCTAAATGACTACTACCATTCTTATGGTCCTGAAAAGGTTCCAGTGCAGGCGTTTTCTTATTGGAATCTCATTAATGACATATTACAGTTCTGCCCCTATCACCCTGATGTTTCAAAAGTAGTTACAGATAATGAGAATTTCCTTAAAAATAAATTCACCAGTAGTCAGACCTCACTCCCTAAGAATGAAGTCCCAGAGAATCCCTACCCCGGCTCTCGCTCCATGCTGTGCTGTGGGCCAAAAACCTGCCCTTTCTCTCCAGGCTCTAATTGCTCCTCTATTATCATTCCTATGCCAGAAAATGCTGATGATCCGCCACCTAATAACCCATCCCTGCCTAGTAGCCCTCTCCCGTAATCTATCTATCCAGTTCTGTCTAACTTACAAACCACCAATCCTAATGAAGACTCCCTTTCCCCCTGAGAAAGAGGCAAATAAAGCTGAGAGAGAAGCTGAATTGCAGGATGAAGCTACTAAATATCATAACCCTGATTGGCCCCCCCAGACACTTTTGGGTATACGGTCACCACCCTATAACATAGCATCCCCTTCCTCTGCCCCAGCGCTTGGTGCTCCCTCTGGTCTGGAATAAATAACTAGACAAGCCATTACTAAACTTTCCTGGGAGGCACAGTCTCTTAAGACACTCCTCCAAGCCAAAAAGGAAAAGTCGCAGCTGCTCAAGCAATTAAGCGATCTTGATTTAGAAATACACTCCCCCTCCACTCACCCTGTTCAAAAAACTAAAACCAAAAGTAAAGCTCTCCATGCCTTTCCTGTAACTCGCTCCCAAGTTAAACCTATTGAAGGAAAAACTAATGAGGCTGAGCCCAGGATCCAGATAGCCCAGAAGAGGGAGAGGGAGAATCTGAGACAAGGGAACCTGCTGGGTCAGAAAGCACTGAGAATGAGGAAGGGGATGAAACTCTACTCATTAAAGCCCAGAGATATCGCCGTCTTAAGTTTAAACATATAAAAGAGTTTTAAGATGCAGTTAGTTTTTATGGTCCTATTGCTCCTTTCACTCTCTCGCTGTTAGAATCTCTAAGTGAAGACTTACTTACTGTAATGATTGGGTGATGTTAACTAAAGCTACTTTAACTAGGGGTGACTTTCTTCTATGGAAAGCTGATTACACTGAGAGGTGCCAGGATGCTGCCGACCGTAATTTGGCCGCTGGTGGTTCCTCCAAAACCTGGACGCTAGATAAACGTTTGGGCAACTGTCCCTACAATATGATTGAAAAACCAGATTTCCTCCAGGATTACTTACACAAATTCAACATGCAGCTCTTAAAGCCTGGAAGAGCCTTCCCTCTAAAGGGTCAGCTGTCACCTCTCTTGCTAAACTGAGACAGGGTCCACAAGAGCTTTATAGTGATTTTATCAGCCATCTTACAGAGGCCGTTGAGTGCCTCATGGGAAAGGAGGAAACAGATAAGTTGTTAGACCTCTTGCCTTTGAGAATGCTAACTCAGCCTGTCAAGTGGCTATACGCCCCCATCGCCATGGCAAAAATATTTCTGACTTTATCAAATTCTGTGCTGATGTAGACCCTGCGTCCCACAGCATTGGATTAGCCATAGGAGTGGCCCTTAAAGATTTTACCCAGGGGGACAAGCTCAAAACTTGTTTTAATTGCAAACAACCAGGTCATTTTTCCAGAGATTACATGGCCCTTAAGGCTGAGCAGCTGCTCCCATCCTCTCTGTGCCTGGAAAGTTCTTCCTCAAGGTATGGCTAATAGTCCTACTCCATGTCAGAAATTTGTGGCTAAAGCTTTACCTCTACAAGAAGCAAATTTCCCCAATTATATATTATTCATTATATGGATGATATTTTATTAGCTGGAAAGAAAAGACAGAAATCTAGTTACAAAAAGCAAAAAAGGAAAAACTGATATAGGGATCAGTAACAAGATGGTTAAATTGTAGTTTGTTTATTTTAAATTTTTTACTTTTGGATGCAAAAGGGTCTTGTCTTGCTGACCATTTTTGGCGGGCACAAACCAACAGTAATTATGCTAAAGTAATGTGGAAGGATCCATTGACTAACAAATGGAGTGGACCCGACCCTGTATTAATATGGGGATGAGGATCTGTTTGTATTTTTTCACAGAAAGAAAATGGAGCCAGATGGTTGCCAGAACGTTTGGTGCAGCATGCAAGCCACGAGATCAAACAAGAGGACACTGCTGATCCTGATAATATGGAGTCATCTACATCTTGCTTACAGTGAACTTTACTGGACCTATGTTCCTGATCCTCCTATATTACATCCAGTGACTTGGGAGAAAAAAGAAATCATAGTTCTAGTCAATAACACTCGGTTGCTTAGTACACAATCTAGTAAAAATATAGAATTACATCAAATAATTATGAGTTCATATTCACAGTGTGCTCTAGGTATTCCACTATGCTTTTCTTTTTTCTTTTTTTTTTTTTTGTTAATTTTGTATTTATTTATTTGAGAGCAACAGACACAGAGAGAAGGACAGATAGAGGGAGGGAGAGAGAATGGGTGCGCCAGGGCTTCCAGCCTCTGCAAACGAACTCCAGACGCGTGCGCCCCCTTGTGCATCTGGGTAACGTGGGACCTGGAGGACCGAGCCTTGAACCGGGGTCCTTAGGCTTCACAGGCAAGCGCTTAACCACTAAGCCATCTCTCCAGCCCTCCACTATGCTTTTCTAAGACTAGCATAGTGGGATGTTTTGAAATAAAGGAAAGAAACATTACTGTAAAGCATGTACAAGGTACAAAGAAGATAAAGCAGGTTCAAACAAGCAGAATTTCTATTTGGCTTCCCTATGGAAATCAAGTTACAGGGGATAGTCCACCAGAGGACTTTATTCCCTGTGAAGGAAATACATCTTGGTTCAATAAATCTATACATTGGAGCAAATGTGTAGGGAAAAAATTTATCAGGTATAATGTTTCAGGATCTACTAGATATGTTAAGGACTGGTCAGGATCAGCAGGCTCTATAGAGAGTAAAACTGAGTGGTTAATGATTGGGCTACTGGACTGTCCTCAGGATTGTGGTGGTCAGACAATGGACATCAGCAAACTTATGTGTGGAAAATTGCTGCTGCTATGGGAGATATCAAGGTTACATCTGCCATAAATAGCCTTCCAAAGGGAACTGTTATGGCTTGTGTTACACCACCTTATGCCCTGATGTTAGGTGATATAAATATTACCTGGTATCATGGGTCTGAGGAAATGTTTAATGTTACCTGTGATAATTGTAGTCTGTCCAATTGTATTTCTCATGATTCTGGAACTGGAATGATTGTCAAACAACCTGCGTTTGTTATGATTCCTGTTAATCTTTCAAACCCTTGGTATTCTGACAAAGGTACTCAAATTCTAGAGGAGGTTAAAAATAGTTTAAGTAGACAAAAGAGAGTCGTAGGTTTAGTTATTGCTGGGATTGTTGCATTCATTACATTATTAGCTTCTATTACTACTGCTGCTGTTGCTCTTACACAAGAAGTTCATGCTGCACACTTTGTTAATTATCTAGCTAAGAATGTTTCTGTTGTTTTGGGAACTCAAGATACCATAGACAAGAAGTTAGAAGAAAAAATAAATGCTTTATTTGATGTAGTGACCTACTTAGGAGAGCAAATTCAAGGAATGAAGATTAGAGCTCAATTAGAATGCCATGCAGATTATCAATGGATCTGCATCACCTCTAAGACTTATAATGCTAGTTATAAAGATTGGGTAAAGGTCAAAATGCACTTAAAGGGAATTTGGCACTATGATAACATTTCGTTAGATTTGGTTAATTTACATTCAGAAGTTTTAGCTATACAAAACAGTCATCTTGATTTTGATGCCACTAAGGCTGCTAATGACTTACTTACTGCAATTAAGTCTGTGTTGCCTGGTTGGGACTCTCTAAGTTCCTGGATAGGCAGCTTTGCGGCTGTGGGAGTTTGTCTTCTGCTTCTCTTAGGCCTATTGCCTATTTTCTTCAACTGTCTAATGAAGTCTATTGTGAATGGTCGTGCAGAGGTCCAAGCCATGCACTATAGAATACGTCCTTGACTAGGAGCTGCATAGGATTCAGACCTATGCATATCAGCTCACAATAAAGTGAGTATGATATGGGCACCAACATGGGTGCGAGGCAAAGCACCCCAAGGGAAGGTCCCTTTCTGACTGCTTCTGAATTCCCTGAGAGAAAAACCTGACTTGCATGGAGGTTGGTACCACTCTTATTATGATCATATAGGCCCTGCCTCCCCTCCCCAAAAGGTACCAAGGGCCAAGACTATGGGTCGAAAAAATGACAACCCACAGAAGGTGTCAGGTCAATATCCCCCAGTTGGTTAAAGCCCACCACTGAATAGCGGGTCTCCCCGTCTTTTGTATAAAAGAAGGGAGGAGATGTTGGGAGCTGTAGCTGCGCTTTGACCATGAGAACTGAAGCTGTTTTTGGATCTCCGGGCACAGAGACCTCATCGTATGGCCTTGGCAAACAGTCTTCAGGCAAAGAGGCATTTGTGGAGCAGACTTTAGGCATGTAGGCACTGTCTGGAAAGTTTATTTTCTGTATATAAGCTTGTACTTGCCTGAATAAATCTGAGACCTTGATCAGAATATAGACTTGGTCTCCTTCTTTGTGTCTCTTGTCTCCCATCCAGGTTACTTTCCCCTCATGTCCTTGTTTAACTCCCTGCTGTCTGGGGCAAGAAAGAGAATTGGAGTGCCTAGGCCTCAGCCATAGATATTGCATGCCAGATGCTTGCCCCACCTAGTGGGCATGTTCAACCTTGCACTTGCCTCACCTTTGTGCATCTGGCTTCCATGGGATCTGAAGAGTCAAACATGAGTTCTTAGGCGTCACACGCAAGAACCTTATCCACTTAGCCATCTCTCCAGCCCTTATTTTATTTTTAAAATATTTGATTTATTCAGTAGAGAAAGATAATGAATGAATGAATACACCGAGCCCTCTTGAACATTCGTAGCAAACTTTGTGCATCTGGCTTTATGTCTGTACTGGAAAATAAAACATGGATCATCAAGTTTTTAAATCAGATGCCTTCAAGAACTGAGACACTTCTTCAGAGCAGGTTTGATCCTGTCTTGAGCATGGGAGGGTGCTTTGTGATGAACATGTTGCGTTCATAAAGTCAGTGCATCAATACTACCTCCTGAAGTGAATCTTAGCATATTGTTCTTTTATAGTTCCATGATGCTGGGATGAACATCCAACAGGACACAGTATAGAGGAGGAAGGGGTTGATTTCTTGCTAATAGAGCCCAGGGGAACAGCATCAGTGGTACTTTCTTGCTGATGGAGCCCAGGGGGACAGCATCAGTGGTACAAGAACCTGGATTCCTTTCATAGATCCAAGCAGAGAGACATCACCAACAGCAATTACCACAAGCAAGCTTGAACCCCCAGAGCTCAAATGGCTGTACACATACCTAGGAAGGCTTAACTGGATATCTGCCCCCAAACACACCTTAGGGCTGAACTCAGTTCAACCCCAGTGACATGACCCCTGTATCAGGGATCTACAGGCTATGGGTTCTAGCAGTATGTTTAATAAAATTTCCTGAGTTGGGATGGAGAGATAGCTTAGTACTTAAGGCATTTGCCTGCAAAGACCAAAGACCAGGCTTGATTACCCAGGACACACAGAAAAGTAGATGCACAAGGTAAAACATGCATCTGGAGTTTGTTTACAGAGGTCAGAGACTCTGGCATACCCCTTCTCTGCTACCCCTCTCCATCTATTTGTGTCTCTCCTCTCTGTCTCTCTCTGCTTGAAGATAAATAAATAAAAATATCTCAGTCTAAGGAACCAAACATTGAAAGTACCACAAACCATTAACTGAATGTCCACCATCCTTTCACATTTGAAATTATAATAATGGCCTGGAGAGATGTCTTTAGTCATTAAGTAACTTGTCTTCAATTCTTAAGGACCCAAGTTCATTTCTCCAGTACCCATGTAAGCCAGATGCACAAGGTGGCATGTGAATCTGGACTTTGTTTGCCTTGGCTAGAGGCCCCGATGCACCCATTCTCTCTCTCTCTCTGTCTCTCCCTCTCTATCTGCCCCCCTCTCAAATAAATTAAATATTTAAACAAGAACTAAAATCACACATCAAGTGTAGTTCTTATTTCTTTTATATTAGAGAAAGAATTAGAGAGAGAATATTAGTGCATGAGGGCCTCAGCCACTACAGTTGAACTCCAGATGAGTACACCACCTAGTGGGCATGTGTGACCTTGTGCTTGTCTCACCTTTTGATCTGGAGAGTTGAAAATGGGTCCTTAAGCTTCACAGGCAATGATCCTCACCAGTAAGCCATCTCTCCATGCCCAGTTCTCTTTTCTAAAGTATTCTATTTATTTATTTGCAAGCAGAGAAAGATAGAAGAGAGAGAGAGACAGAGAAAATGTGGATTCTAGGGACTCCAGCCACTGCAAACAAACTCCAGATGCATGCACCACATTCTGCACCTGGCTTATATGGGTCGTAGGGATTCAAACCTGGGTCTTTATGGTTCACAGGCAAGCACCTTAAGTGCTGAGTCATCTCTCAAGCCCTAGTTCTTTTTTTGATTGTTTGGATTGCTCACATATGTGTGTGGTACACAAGCTTGGATGTGTGCTGCACACATCCATGTGGGATATGCATATGAGTGAAGGCTGGAGATTGACATTCTTCTTTAAAATACTTTATAGATTTTTATTTATGTATGACAGGTTGGTGGGGGGGGTTGATAAGCTGTTCCTGAAATAGACATTGCATGGAGTTCAGCTCCAAACACAGTTCCCAGCTCCAAATGTGACAGCTCCTCTCACAAATCCTATAGGATACAGGATATCAAGTGCATAGTCAGGAGAAGGAAATCAGTACTTATTGATGAGAAAGAGAGAGAGAGAGATGGGGGGATGAGAATGGGTGAACCATGCCTCTAGCCATTGCAAAGGAAGTACAGGCACATGTGCCTCCTTGTTCATCTGGCTTACATGGGTACTTGGGAGTCAAACCTTGAACTAGGGTCCTTAGGCTTCTCAGGCAAATGCTTGACTGCTAGGCCATCTCTCTGACATTCTTATTCTTACTGTCAGGGTGTCTTCTGAACCTGGAGCTCATTCTTTCAGCTTGACTCACTGGCCTATGAACACCAGGATTCCTTCTTTCCCCAGCACTTGTATGACAGATATGCAACAACACTCCTAGCATTTCACATTGTTCCTGTATATTCAAACTCAGATCCACCTTCCTGTGTAGCCAGGTCTTAACCCACCCTGCCTCTTCCCTGGGCCCCAGTATTGATTTTCAACACAAAGCAAACATTTAAAAATTGCAATGTACATCAGGCATGGTATCAAACATGTTTAATATCAGCACTCCAGAGACATGTAGGAAGATCATTGTGAGTTTGAGGCCAGCTTGAGACAACAGAGTGAATTGCAGGTCAGCCTGTGCTAGAGCCAGATGCTACCTAAAAAAAAAAAAAAAAGAAAAAAACTGCATGGACCATGGAAGAACAAAGTCAGATAATATCTTTGAATTTTTTGTTTTATTTTATTTACTTGAGAGAGAGAAAGAGAATAGGCATGCCAGGACCTCCAGCCACTGAAAACGAACACCAGAGGCATGCACCACCTCGTGCACCTGCTTTTATCTGGGTCCTGGAGAACTGAACCTGGATCCTTAGGCATTGTGGACAAGTGCCTTTACCACTAAACAATCTCTCCAGCCCTGATTTTTAAAAAATTATTTGATACATGGTTTCCAGGCTGCCTAAAACGATCCATCCTCCTCCCTCAGCCTTATGGGTGTTTTGATTACAAGCTTGAGCCTCCATACCCTTGAACTTTCTGTATAGGGTTTAAAACTGAAATGAGAGATCTAAAATGACATTCAGTGATATAATGACTGAGTTTCTTTACAATGTGCTTCTCCAACACAAAATGGCCTGGATATCCATGACCTCACAGTGCCTGACACTACCTACACACAAACATTATAATATGAGGAAAAGATGATGACATCAAAGTAAAAAAGAGACTGATTTAGAGGGGTGGTGTTATGATGGAGAGTGGAGTTTCAAAGGTGCAAGTCAGGGAGGGAGGGAATTACCATAGCATATCGTATACAATTATGGAAACTGAGGCAGTCTGGGAACCATGTCGCAAATAATATTTTAAAAAACTGAGAGTCCTACCCTTCCTGTGGTTCTGACATTCTTTCTGCCATCTCTTCTGCAATGGATCCTGAGCCTTGAAAGATGTGATTGAGATATTTCACTGCTGAACACTTCTCTGTCACTTCTCAGCATCTGGTGACTTCTGAGTCATCCTAAGGTCAATGCCATTTGGAAAGAGGAGTTCTTCCAACGAAAAGGGAGAGTAACATTAATTTATGGGTATGAACAGTAAGAGAAGTGCTTACTGGACAGTTTCATGAGCATAGTATATATATATTTACCCAGACACCACCAGATGTTACACCCCTAGGGCTCATGACCACCCCTGTAGTATGTTTTCAGTATCAGGGATGTATTCTCTCCCACGGATTGGGCTTCAAGTCCAATTATATGGCAGTTCGTTTCTCCCATAACAGACATACCCCTATTGTACCCTGTGGTGGTTTAATTCAGGTGTTCCCCATAAATTTAGGTACTCTAAATGCTAGGTTCCCAGCTGATGGAGATTGGGGATTAATGCTTCTTAAAGGCAGTGTATTGTCTGGGGTAGGCATATGGGAATTATAGCCAGTTTCCCCTTGCCAGTGTTTGGCACACTCTCCTGTTCCTATTGTTCACCTGATATTGGTCAGGGGGTGATGTCCATCCTCTGCTTATGCCATCATTTTCTCTGCCATCATGTAACATCTCCTTGAGTCTGTAAGCCAAAATAAACTTCTTTTTTCTCCTTAAGATGCTCTTGGATGGGTTATTTCTACCAGCAATGTGAACGTGCCTGCAACAGTAAAGTGGTACCAAGGAGTGAGATTGCTGCTAGACACCCGACTATGTGGCTTTGGCCTTTTGGAGCTGATTTTCAATAGGAATGTGAAATGATTTGAAACATTGGCCTAAGGGATGCCTTGTAGTGCTGTTAAGTACAGATTGATATGCACAAAGTTAAAGACCTGAATGCAATAAAAACTATGGACACTAAGGTTTGGCTTATGTTGGTGAGAAAGAGCTTTGTCTGGACTGTTCCAGCAGTTTGTATGAGATACTTGCTGTTGTGCCCATGTCCTGAGAAGTTGTGCAGGGTTGCTTTGTGTAGAAATGGACTGGTGTAAGCAGAAGGATATGGCACAGAAAGAAATATTTAGTCCAAAACTGTTGCCTGTTCAGGTTAAATTGAGAGATTATTACCTTTGAGATTGGGCCAGCTTACCTGCACTTGGGTAACAGGGAGAACATAGACTATTGAAGGGGCCTGAGTGCTCAAGGAGTGTCCCGTTCTTTAAAGTCTGCTTTATTATTTCCTGGGTTAACATATTGGCATTGTGGAGTATGAGAAATTTAGGAAAGAGAGGGTCATTGAATTTGCAACATGGTCATGTGTTTTGGAAATGGCTATGGGCAGTATGAAGCAGGTTTGCTAGATACCTCCATTGAGACCCCCATGGGGCCATGAGGATGAACTGTGGGTTGCAATGGAGACCCAGTGGAGATGCTGGGATCATGAGATGGCCACCAAGGAGAGCTGCTGGTCCCAGATGAAGTTTTCCAGGACTGTGAGTAGCCTATTTGGAGGGGCTGAATGGGAGCTCCAAAGACTTGTGTTTGGCTATTGGTCTTGGAGACTTGTTAGATATGGAGCTACTGAATTTGATATTTGCCCTCTTTAAATCTTGTATTGTTGCATATTTCTTTGCTATGCCCTATGCCATTTTTTTGCAGGGTGAAGGTTTATTCTGTGCCATTATGGGTTTGGGGGGTATGTTTTTTGGTGTTATGACTCAGTCAATAGACTTTGGATTATGAGAATGTATGAACACAATTGGAATTGATAAAAAAAATCTATGGGGACTTTTAAAGTTGGATGGATGCATTGCATTTTAATCATGTATGGTTATCAGTTTATGGGGGTTAGGGGTGGGATGTGGTGGTTTGATTCAGGTGCTCCCCTTACATTTAGGTATACTGAATGCTAGTTTCCCAGATGATGGAAAATTGGGAATCAATGCCTCTTGGAGGCTGTATATTGTTGGAGCAAGCTTGTGGGCATTATAGCCACTTTCCCCTTGACAATATGTGGCACACTCTCCTCTTCCTGTTGTCCACTTGATGTTGGGCAGGAGGTGATGTTCACCCTCTAGTCATGCCATTATTTTCCCTGCCAGCATGGAACACTACTTAAGTATGTAAACCAAAATAAATCTCTTTTTTTCCCAACAATGTCCTCTTGGCTTAGCGATTTCTGCCAGCTGTGTGGACCTGACTGCAACACACCCATTATCTCATTTGGCCTGGGTGGCCAAATGTAAGGCTTTCAGTGCCTACTGTTGATTATCTCCACTGGTGATTTCTCTCTCTCATTGAACTGCATGCAATGTAGATTTTTCCAGCTTTCTGTCATCTGGTCTACATGAAGGAGGTTTTCAGCTCAGTTCCAGCAGGATTTCTCAGTTACCTTGCAGCCCAACTATGTGGAGTATTCAGCAGTAGGGTCTTACCATCTATTCCTGGTAGGAAACCAAGAACCTCTGCAGTAGCTGTAATGTTTGGGGAGTATCAGTGAGCTCCCTGACCAACAACCCGCTGGCAAATATCCCAACCCTGACAATGAAAATTAAGAAAAGTTTCTAGTAACAGTCTATAGCTTCTGAGTGTTCCATTGTCTGAAAAATGTAGATTTCTTTATGACTTACTTATATCCTCTTAGATTTTAATTAGCCCTGCCACCACCTTTCCTTTACTCAATCTCTTCCCCTGACTTCACTTGGGCCTTTTCACCACATTAATCTGTTATTCTACTTACATATATACACTACCATCCTATTTAGTCTCCTCTCCCTTCCTATTCCATATATATATCATTTATAGCTTACTGGTCTCTACTACTGAGTTTTGTTCCTACTCACATAGAAGTCCAGTCATTTGTAGCTAGGATCCACATATGTCTGGAGTTTGTTTGCAGTGGCTAGAGTCCCTGGCATATCTATTCTCTCTGTCTACCTGCCTGTTTCTTTCTCATAAGTAAATAAAATATAAGCAGGTGTGGTGACACATTCCTTTCATCCCAGCACTCAGGACGCAGATGTAGGAGGATCATGGCTGTGAGGTCAAGGCCACCTGAGACTACCAAGTCAATTCCAGGTCAGCCTGGGATAGTAGTGGTTATAATTCATTTTCCTTTCACTCATTCTTAGAGTAGTGATTTCCCAGTACGGTTCCAACTTAGTGCTTTCAACAGTTTGCATGCCTAGGGACATGCACGGAGCTATAAATGAGTCTTAAGCAGCTAAAACAAGAGAGGAGATCTTGGCGAAGAAGGGTTGGTGCCTGTGGGCAAAATTGCTTTATGTCATGTTCCTCACCTGGACAGTTACCATCTTGCCTTGATTTTCTTTTTAAAACATTTATTTATTTAAGAGAGAGAGAGACAGATAAAGACTCAGAGAGAAATAAAATGGGTGTGCCAGGACCTCCAGCCACTGCAAACAAACTCCAGATACATGCATCCTCTTGTGCATCTGGCTTACATGGGTCTTAGGAATCGAACCAGGGTCTGTAGCCTTCACAGGCAAACTTGTTAACTGAAAAGCCATTTCCCCAGCCCATGCCTTGACTTTTAATTCAGGCTACACCATTCCCACTTGTCCTCCACTCCTAGCCTCCCTCCATCCTCAACTCTCTTCCTTTCTAAGTCTCTTGTGATTCTCCTCCATGTGTCTCTTGTGGCTCTGCTTCATGTCTCTCTCTCGTGACTCTGCTTGATGTCTAACTCTCTCGTGATTCTTCTCCATTTCTAACTCTCTCATGACACTCCTCCATGTCTTATTCTTTCGTAATCCTCTCCTTTCCCTAATCCTCTACATCCCTAGCCCTCCTCCATCCTTAACCCTCCCTCATTTCTAACCTGCCCACACCCCTAGCCCTCCTCCATCCCTAACCCTTCCCCATCCCTAACTGCTCCATCCTTAATCCTGCCCCATTCCTAACCCTCCTCCATCTCTATCTCCTCTCCTGCCTGTACATGGTAGGAACTCCTGAACTTCCAGATCATCCAAAGTCATCCACCCACTTCAAAGTCATGGGCATATCTACATGTGCAAAGCCTTTTTGATAGGCAAAGTAGAGAAAAAAATCCAAGTTCTGAGAAGCCACGCATGGAACAGAGTAGGGCAATTTTTCTGCCTTTGAATGCAAGGGTCTTTTGGTTCTGTGTTACAGAAGGTGCTTGTCTGAAGACTTGGACCTTACTGTACACTGTCACAGGGATCCTGATTTCTTTATTTTCCTGCCATGCCCTTTCTCCATCTTTCCTTTTAAATATTTTATTTATTTATATGAGAGAGAGAGAGAGAGAGAGAGAGGAGAGAGGGAGAATAGGTGCACCATGGCCTCCAGCCACTGTAACTGAACTGCAGATGCATGAGCCACCTTGTGCAACTGGCTTCATGTGGGTACTGGGGAATCAAACCTAGGTCCTTTGACTTTGATGGCAAGTGCCTTAACCACTAAGCCATGTCTCCAGTCCCCTCTTTTTTTTAAAGAAATGATACTTGCATCACAACAGCCTTTCTTGATGTCTGTCTGTCTGTCCTCAGTGAAGCTCTTCTGTCCCTGAGAGTTGCAAGACATTGAGCCAGGATGGTTGTGGTGTGTCTGAATGGGGTCTTTGATGGTGTATCCCCTAAAACTCATGTGTAGCCAGTTTCCACACACACACTCTAGACAGCATCTTCACCGTCTACAGTACTGCCCATGCCTCTTGGCCAACTTTTCTTCCTGCACTTGCATTCTTTTCTCTATTATTTTATTAACACTTTTTAAAAAAAATTTTTATTTATTTATTTGAGAGCGACACAGAGAGAAAGACAGATAGAGGGAGAGAGAGAGAATGGGCGTGCCAGGGCTTCCAGCCACTGCAAACGAACTCCAGACGCGTGCGCCCCCTTGTGCATCTGGCTAATGTGGGACCTGGGGAACCGAGCCTCGAACCGGGGTCCTTAGGCTTCACAGGGAAGTGCTTAACCGCTAAGCCATCTCTCCAGCCCTTCTCTATTATTTTAAAATATTTTATTTACTTATTTATGAGGGGGAGAGAATGGGTGCAACAGGGCCTCCAGCGAATGTAAACAAACTCCAGACATATAGCCTCTTTGTATATCTGGCTTTATATGATTTCTAGGGAATTGAACCTAGCTTTTTAGTTAAGTGCCCTAATCACTAGGCCATCTGTCCAGCCCATGCCCTTGCATTCTTGATGAGCAAATACTGAATAAAAATTCAGTACTTGGGAAGTATTTCATGATTTGATTCTATCTGCTTTTAAAAATGTTATGTACTTATTTGTGAGCAAAGAGAGATTGAAGACAGACAGAGAGTGTGTGTGCGCACCGAGCTTCTAGCTGCTGCAGATGAACTCCATATGCATGCACCACCTTGTGCATCTATGCTTACGTGGGTTCTGTGGAATCAAACTTGGGTTGTTAGGCTTTGCAGACAAGTGCCCCAATGCCTGAGCATCTCTCCAGCCCTCTGTATCTCTAATTATCTGAGAGCATGTGGTCCTCAGGCTTGGAGAAGTCTATCTTCTTAGTGCTATCACACAGTACCACAGGCAGATGCGACAGAAAGAAGAAAGGTTTAACTCATCTTACTGGGAAGTGGATGGTGGGGAATAATGTATGGTGATGGTGTTCTCACTGACAAGAGTTCAAAGTTGACTTAGAAACAGGAAAAGCAAAGGAAGTACACTGACAAAAATATATTGAAGAAGCTTCCTGTTGTACTGTACGTCTGGGTCTGGGTCTGCCTGTCCCTCTTATAAGTCCACGATAGAGATTTCCACCCTGATAAATTAATCTAGACCAAAGGTTCCACCCCATAGATGCCCCACAGATAAGTATTTTATTATTTTAAATTTTCACTTTTTTTTCACTTTTTGAGGTAATTTCTCACTGTAGCCCAGGCTGACTTGGAATTTACTATGTAGTGTCAGGCTGGCCTCAAACACACAGGAACCCTCCTATGTCTGCCTTCCAAATGTTGGGATTAAGGGAGTTTACCACTACGCCTGTCTTTTCTCTGCTATTTTTTTTTTTTTTTTACGGCTTCAATATTTGTTTTTTTTTATTTGTGAGAGACCAAGAGAGAGACAGACAGACAAACAGAATGGGTGCACAATGGCCTCCAGCCACTGCAAATTAACTCCAGACACATGTGCCACCTTGTGTATCTGGCCGTAAGTGGGTCCTGGGGAATCAAACCTGTGTTCTTAGGCTTTGCAGGCAATCATCTTTAACCACTGAGCAATCTCCCCAATCCTCAAATTAGTGTTTTTGTGTGCAGAGAGAGAGAAAAAAATTCCCACAGTGATTTTTCAGGAGATAAAACCTTCTGAAGGTCTTGTGCAGTGCATAGCTTGTCTACAGTGTAGCACAAAGCTGATCTGTTTTTCTTTAAAGAATTTCATAATAATTACATTATTTTTGGCTTGTGTTATTGATGGCTAATTGTATGCTGACAATAAAGTTAGTGGTGAATAATTGTAAATTATACATTATGTAAATATAATAAAAATATAAGATATATGATACAAATAAAAATAACATATAGTATAATAATTTGGGGGGCTCTGTTGAATTGGGATGGAAGTTTGAGATAAAGTTGTGGTTTGATGCTATGGTGGTTTGAATGGATGTCCCCCCAATAGGTGCTTGTAATTTTGATATCCAGTCAGCTTGCTGGAGAAGGTGTCACTGTGGGTGGATCCCAGGGTCCAGCAGGTTTGGGGGCAGTTTGGGGCAGATCTATTTTCAGATAAATGCAAAATGCTTGAATTCTGTCATTAGGGAATTCCTGAAGTGTGGTTGCTTGTGATGCTGGTGGCGGTTGCCTTTTTGTCCTCTCTGTGTGGATCTGTGAAGGTGGGCCCAGCTTCTTCCACCATGATGGCACTTCCCCTGAGTCTGTAAGCTTCAGTGAATTCCCTTCCTCCCATATACTATGCCTGGTCTGGAGGTTCATCCCAGCAAATGAAGCTGACCATGACAGATGCTTACAGATAGTCTTTAAAAAAAGTTTTTTCTTGTATTTTGAGGCAAGGTCTCACTGTAGCCCAGAATGACCTGGAATTCCCTATATGGTCTCTGGCTAGCCTCATGCTCAGAGTGGTCTTCCTACCTCTGCCTCCTGAATACTGAGATTAAATGCATGCACCCCCACACTTGGCTAAAATTAGTATCTTTTTATTTTTTTAAGGCAATCCAGTCAGACTGGGCTTTGTGTGTTTGTGGTGGGGAGAGAGAGAGAGAATGGGTGTTCCAGGCACTCTAGCCACAGTAATTTAACTCCAGACATGTGCATCGCCTTGTGCACACGTACAGACTTGTGCATTTGCATCATTTTGTGTGACTGGCTTGCATGGGATTGGAAGAGTTGAACATGGGTCTTTGGGTGTCTCAGGCAAGTGCCTTAACCACTAAGCAATCTCTCCAGTCCTAAAATTAATATGTTAGTAAACAGTTGTATAATATACTATTTAGTGCTGGAAAGATGATTTAGTGATTAAGGTGCTTGCTTGAAGCCAAAGGACCCAGGCTTGATTCCCCAATACCCACTTAAAGCCATATGCACAAGGTGGTACATGGATCTGTAGTTTGTGTGCAGTGGTTGAAGGCCCTTGAGCCCCCATTCTCCTTATCTCTCTCTTTCTTTCTTTCTCTCTCTCTCTCATAAATAAATAAAAATTAAATTTAATTTTAAAGGTACTATTTAGACTGGATATGGTGGCACACAACTGTAGTCTCAGTATTTAGGAGACTGAGTCAGGAGATTCTTCACAACTTTGAGGCCAACCTGGGCTATGTAGTAAGACTTGTGATAAATATTGCATACATGTATGAAATATTTTCAATAAAGGAAGAAAAAACTGAATTAAACCAACCAATGAAACATGCATATAACATGCAGAGATACTGGTAAGGATTATATTTTGAGAAAATAAGTTTTCATTTGTCTTTTAAATTTGGTTTAATTATTTAACATTTGTTTGTTTATTTGGAAGCAGAGAGTGATAGAACAGAATGGGCATGCCAGGACCTCCAGCCAATGCCAACAAACTGTAGAAACATGCATTACCTTGTGTCTCTGAGTTTATGTGGGTCCTAGGTAATTGAAACTGCCTCGTTAGGGTTTGTGGGAAAGCACTTTAGTTGCTGAACCATCTTTCCAACCCATGTTTTTTTAATGTCAGATGTGACTGTGGGTGTGTGCAGTTGTATCTAATATATCTAAGAGGAACTATTATTTGTGGTTCCTTAAATAGTGGTTGTTTGGTTTATAAATTTCATGCAAGCCATTCTTTATAGAATTTCTATTAATTTTCTTTCATAAAATAATGAGCCCATGTTTTTGTGAAGTCTATGTGAATATTCTCTTTAGAATAGCCTTTGAAATTTATTGGCTTTGTGGGATCACTGTAGGAAAGGCCCATGTTTGATTTGTTATTATTTTTTCTGAGCAGATCAGTTCAGTGATCAGTATTCTGATATTTGGAATATTGCATTGTGAGATTTCTCCTCCTTCCTTCCCTTCCTTCATCCTTTCTTTCATCCCTTTCTTATTTTCTTCCTTTCTCCCTTCCTGCCACCTCCATTCCCCCTCTCTTCTGAACGCTTGAGCACCCAAGTCTCATTCCGTAGTACCCATGTAAGCCAGATGCACAAGGTGACATCTGTGTCTTGAGCTCGTTTGCAGTGGCTGGAGGCCCTGTCATGCCCATTCTCTCTATCTGTCTCTCTCTCAAATAAGTAAGGAAATAAGTATATGCATGCATGTGTGTGTGTGTGTGTGTGTGTGTGTGTGTGTGTGTGTGTATGTATGTATTGGTTTTCCAAGGTAGGGTCTCACTATAGGTCAAGCTGACCTGGAATTCACTATGTACTTTAAGGGTGGCCTCGAACTCATGGTGTTCCTCCCACTCTGCCTCCAGAGTGCTGGGATTAAAGGCATGTGCCACCACAATGGTCAGGAAAAATATTTCTGTTAAAAAAAGGAAGAAAAGCAAAAGGCAAAATTGGGAATTAAAGGGACCTCACTCAGGTTAAAGTCAGAAGAAAATGTAAATGACAGGCCTTTATTATATGTAAATGTTCATCCTGACCTTTTTTTTTTAATAAAAATCAAATTCAATGCAAATTAAACTGATGATAAACACTTTAAACAGAAACTTAAAATTCTCTAAATCATTTATTCAATAATATTAAACATAGTAATGGTCTGAATTATGCTTTCTTCTAATATATGATTTGAATTTGCTTTCTAAGGTGTGGTGGTTTGATTCAGGTGTCCCCCATAAACTTAGGTGTTCTGAATGCTAGGTTCCCCAGCTGATGGCAATTGTTAATGAAAGCTTCCTGGAGGAGTGTCTTGTTGGGGGTGAGCTTATGGGTGTTATAGCCTGTTTTCCCATGCCAGTGTTTGGCATTCTCTCCTGTTGCGATGGTCCAACTTATGTTGGCCAGGGCATGATATCCACCCTCTCTGCTCATGCCATCGTTTTCCCCTGCCATCATGGAGCTTCCTCTCAAGCCTGTAAGCAAAAATAAATCTCTTTTTCCCAGAAGCTGCTCTTAGTTGGGTGATTTATACCAGCAATGTGAACCTGACTGTAACAGTAAAGTGGTACTGAGGAGTGGGATTGCTGCTAGACACCTGACTGTGTGGCTTTGGCCTTTTGGATCTGATTTTCAAGAGGAATGTGGAAGGATTTGAAACCCTGGCCTAAGAGATGCCTTGCAGTGCTGTAAGTACAGATTGATGGACTAATCTGGTCAGAGTTGAAAGACCTAAGTGCAGTAAGAACCATGGGCTGTGAGGTTTGGCTTATGAGGGTGAGAAAGAGCTTTGCTTGGATTGGGCTAGCAGTTTCTGTGAGGCTTGTTGTTATGCCCGTGTCTGAGATGTTGTGTTGGGTTGCTTTGAGTAGAAATGAACTGGTGTGAGTAGAGGGATATGGCACAGAAAGAAAAAGCTCTGGGCCTAAATTGCTGCCCCTTCACTTGCAAATTGTTTGAGAGATTACAACCTTCCAGATTAGGCTATCTGACCTGCACTGGGGCAACAGGAAGAATATAGACCCCTTTGAAGGTGCCTGAATGCTCTCAAGTGTCCTGTTCTTTAAAGTCTGCTTTATTCCCATGCCCGGATTAACAAATTGGCACCCTGCCTGGTATTGTGGAGTATAAGAAATGCTGGAGAGTCATTGAGTTTGCAACATGGTCTTGTATTTTGGAAATGGCCATGGACAGTGTGAAGCAGGTTTGCTGGATATCTGCATGGAGACCCTCACGGGGCCATAAGGATGAACCGTGGATTGCAGTGGAGATGCAAGTGGGACCACAACATGGTTGCCAAGGAAAGCTGCTGGCCCCAATGACGTTTTCCAGGACTATGAGCAGCCTAGCTGGAAGGGCAGAATTGGAATACCAAGACTTGTTGCTGGTTAGAATTATCAGACTTGGAAACTTGCCTACAGTTATTGGACTTGAAGCTACAGAGTTTGATGTTTGCCCTGGTTCTTTTGAATCTTGTATTGGTTGAATATTTCTTTGCTATGCCCAGTGCCATCTTTTGCAATGTGAATGTTTATTCTGTACATTATGGGGTTTTTGAGGCTACTTTTTGGTATTATGGCTCTGTTAAAAGATATTGGACTATGGGGAGGGGCGGCTGGAGAGATGGTTTAGCAGTTAAACACTTGCCTGTGAAGCCAAAGGACCTCGGTTCAAGGCTTGACTCCCCAGGACACACGTTAGCCAGATGCACAAGAGGGTGCATGCATCTGGAGTTCATTTGCAGTGGCTGGAAGCCCTGGAGCACCCATTCTCTCTGTCTGCCTGTTTCTTTATCTCTCTCTCTCTCTCTCTCTCAAATAAGTAAATAAAAATAAAATATTTTAAAAAAGAAAAGAAAAATAAAGATATTGGACTATGGGGATGTTTGAACATCATTGGGATTGATAAAAGCTATAGAGACTTTCAAATTTGGACTGAATGCATTGTATTTTATATGATGTATGGATATCAGTTTATAGGGGCCAGAGGTGGAATGTGGTGTTTTGATTCAGGTGCCCCCCATAAATTTAGGTGTTCTGAATGCTAGTTTCCCCAGCTGAAGGCAATTGGAAATTAAAGCCTCCTGGAAGGAGTGTATTGTTGGGGGCTGGTTTATGGATGCTATAGCCAGTTTCCCCATGCCAGTGTTTGGCACACTCTCCTGTTGCTATGGTCCACCTTATGTTGGCCAGGGCATGATGTCCACTGTCTGCTCATGCCATCATCTTCCCCTGCCATCATGGAGCTTCTCCTTGAGCCTGTAAGACAAAATAAAGCTCCTGTTCCTAGAAGCTGCTCTTAGTTGGGTCATTTATAAGAGCAATGTGAACCTGACTGCAACAGAAGGGGAGGTTGGTTTTCATTTGATTGGGGCTTTACATGGGTACTTTACATGGGCATTGTAACCATGGTGCTAGAAGTCTACCTGCTTGTGACTTTCCTGTGGTCAGGTTCCTCAGGATCATCAGACTTACATGAGTCACATGGTGAGAGACAATAAAACACTTGTGTGTTATCATCCCTCCTCATGCTTATAAATCTACCAGGATTCTTCCTTGAGGGCATATTATCTCCTACTGACCACATTGTAAAAGTTCTCTCCCCCCAGCAAGGCTGAAACAGTTAAGGCACTCACCTGTGCAGCTTCTGGAACCAGGTTCAATTTCCTAAGACCCAGGTAAGCCAGATGCATAAGTTGGTGCATGCACATGGAGTTCACTTGCAATGCTTAGAGGCCACTGCACACTCATTCTCTCTTTCTCTCTCTTTCTCTCTCTTCCTCTCTTCAATATATAAATAAATAATCTTTACTTTTAAAGTTGCCCCCTCTTAAAACTCTCTTTGTATTGAGATAACCAATGTTGATTACTGGTTCAACCAGAGAAACCTTGGGGGCAAAACAAATCTGGCCCATCATGGGATGTTTTTCCTTCCATTAGGAAAGTACAGTAACATTTGCAATACTGAGATTCTTGTTACATTTTCCCTTTGCAAGTGGGACAAAGGAGACAAGTTGAGTATGGGTTCAGAGGGTGTACGGTTACAAATGGCCTGCATAAATTTTTGAATGTAACTACCAGTCACATCTTGTACATTTTACACCTGAGCTGGAGGCTATAGCACAGCACACCTTTAATCCCAGCCCTCAAGAGACAGGAGACAGAGGTAGGAGGATTATGGCCATGAGTTTGTGGCCACCCTGAAACTGCAGAGTCAGCTTGGCCTAAAATAAGACCCTATCTCAAAAAAACTAAATAAATAAATTACATATGGAAGCTCTCTTCCTTTCAGTTTGCTGAATTCTCAGAGTATTTGAGATTAACTGTGTCTTCATGTGTTTTTTTATTATTATTATTTTAGAGAGTGAGAGACAGAGAGACAGAATTGGCATGTCAGGTCTTTAGCCACTACAATTGAAGTGTAGACTCTTTCCCCATTTAGTGGGCATATGTAACCTTGCAATTGCCTCACCTTTGTGTGTGTGCCTTATGTGGAATGTGGAGAGATGAACATGGGTTCTTAGCCTTCATAGGCAAGCACCATAACCACTAAGCCGTCACTCTAGTCCTCCAGATAATTTTGTTGTTTTTTCGAGGTAGGGTCTCACTCTAGTCCAGGCTGATGTGGAATTCACTACATAGTTTCAGGGTACCCTTGAACTCACAGTCATCTTCCTACCTCTGCCTCCCAAGTGCTGGGATCAAAGGTGTGTACCACCATGCCCAGCTCTCTAGATGTTTTTAAAAAGACTTTTTATTTATATGCAAGCATAGAGGAGAGGGAGAGAGAAAGAGAGAGAGAGAGATACCACCCTAGTGCCTCTAGCTGCCACAAACAATATCCCAAAGCATGCACCACCTTGTGCATCTGGCTTTATTTTGGACCTAGGGAATGAAACCCCATTCATTTGGCTTTGTTGGCATGACACCAACCAATGAGCCATCTCGCCAGTTCCCCCAGATAATTTTAAACAAGGCAGAGCTTTTGCAGTTTCCTACCTGGAAATACAGCTTTACACTTTATTAAATTTTAAAATGTCCCAATTGTTCAACTATCTAAAAACCCATTTTTAAATGAGATGATGTCCCACATCTAAGTTATTAAGAGTTGGTGGCTGAGCGGGGCATGTTGATGCATGCTTTTGATCCCAGCACTCGGTAGACAGAGGTAGGAGATTCACCATTACTTCAAGTGAATCCCAGGTCAGCCTGGGCCTGAGTGAGACCCTACCTTATAAAACAAAACAAAATATATAAATAAAATAAAAGAGTGATTTTTTTTCTTTTTTTCTTTTTAATTTAGTTGAGAGAGATAGGGAAAGAAAGGCAAATAGAGAGAGAGAGTATGGGCATGCACGGACCTCATACTGCTGCAAACATACTCCAGAAGCATGTGCTACCTTGTGTACTTGGCTTTCTGTGGGTCCTGGTGACTTGAACCTGGATCCTTTGGCTTTACAGGCAAGAACCTAACTACTGAGCACTCTCTCCATCCCCTGCTATTTTTCCTTATATGTGTGGGTTTATTTTATGGGAACATGTACTCTGATGTCTCTGGATCTGAAGTATTTCCCCAGAGTGGTCAAGTCTGCTCATCTGAATCTGAATTTGTAAGAGAAATCACATCTACATGCAGGGATCTTTGTGTCATCTGCAGTGTTCACAGTCTTGGAGGTGATGTCCAAATGACAGGGGCCCCAGTGTTCCCAACAGTAGCTTGTTTGCACTGCAGGGATGATCTCTTCCTCCATCCCAGTTCACTCAGAGAGGTATTTGGAAAGATCTCTTTTGCCTGTGAAGGTTGGCCAAGAAAAAGGGACCCTCAAGTGGAGGTCAGGCTATGAGTGAGCCAAAGCCTTGTACAAGACATGGTATTAAAAGTGACTGGCCAGTGGGACGTGGTGTTGCTCATACCTTGAATCACAGCATTTGGGAGGAAGAGGTAGGAGGATCATGGCTTTGAGCTCAAGGTCAGCCTGAGACTACAAAGTGAATTCTAGGTCATCTGGGATAGAGTGAGATTCTACTTCAGGAAAACAAAAAAAGTGACTGGCATATTGGGGCTGGAGAGATGGCTCAATGCAGAAAGCACTTGCTGTGCAAGCATGAGAATGTGAGTTCTAAGCCCCAGTACCCATGTAAAAAGGCAGGCAGGGTGGTGCACCCTTGTCATCCCAGTATGTGGAAGTGAAGACAGGAGGATCCCTGGTGCTCACTGGCCAGATCATCTAGCTTAATCCATGGCCTCCAGGTTCATTGAGAGGCCCCATTTCAAAGAACAGGTCAAAGAGGCCCTGAAGGAAACACCTGACCTTGACATCTGGTCCGTGACACGTGAAGAGATGTGCAGGTGCATAACACACGTATGAATCTACACACATGCACACATAAGTGCATACACACACGAACACACACACACATTGCATGACATTAAGACATGTGAGCATATACACCCAGAACCCATCCCATACTCTTAATTTCAATGTTCATGGTGGATGAAAACAAGTGCAAATGAATGTTTGATTTTCTCACCATTCACTAATTTTTGGACGTTTTATTTCTTTGAGAGAAAGAGAGACAGAGAAAGAGAGGATGGGCACAGGAGGGCCGTAGCCACTGCAAATGAACTCCAAATGCAAGTGCCACCTTGTGCATTTATGTGGTTACTGGGAAACTGAGCTCAGGTCCATGGGCTTTGCAGGCAAGTGTTTTGACCACATTGTCATCTCTCAAACCCTACCACACAACTCATATGGGGAAAATATAGTAAGTAGGAAGTAGGAGGAGACTGAAATTTCACCTTGACACTTCTGCCTTGTGATTCTTGGTTCCTAAATTCCTGTCACTTCTGCTCTGTTGTTCAGTTTCCTGACCTTGGTACCGAGTTTTTGTCACTGAAGTCCTTTTTAATTAAGTAGTTTATTTATGAGAGAGAGAGATAATGGTCATGTCAGGGACTATAGCCACTAAAAATTAACTTCAGACACATGCATTATTGTGTGCATCTGACTTCAGCTGGGTACTGGGGAAGTGAACTTGGATCCTTAGGCTTTGCAGGCAAGTGCCCTAACCACTAATCCATCTCAGCCTGTGCCAGAGGGAGACTGCCTCAAAAAAAAAAAAGGGTAAAGTAAGTTGAAGAGTACAGCATTTGTGTTTGTGTGTGTGTGTGTGGTGGTGAGGGGAAATGCACATGTCACAGTGTGTATTTAGTGCTCAGAGGACAGTCTTGGGATGTTGGGCCTCATCATTCACCATGATTGAGAAAGAGAGAGTGAAAGATGTGATTTTTTGTTGTACCCACCGGCTAACCATACCTGCAAGCTTTGGGTTTCTCCTAATTCTGTCACCCATTGGTGTAGATAATTTGGATGCCAGATGCAGGCCTATCCCATCCAGCTTTATGTGGATTCTGGGGCTTCCAAACTTCAATCCATAGGATCTTACCCTATTAAGAAAGTTGAAAATTGTCCCAGTATTTTTGGCTGCTAAAGCTATAAGACTCTCTCTCTCCTTATATATATATTCACACATATGCATAGGAAAGTGTGTGTGTGTGTGTGTGTGTGTGTGTGTGTGTGTGTGTGTGTGTATGTCATGATCCAAAAATGTTAAATGTAAACCTCTAGAAACCTCTAGACTACTAAAATTGGAGCTGGTACAATGCCTTTATATGAAGTGAACTTTTTCCTCTCCATACATTTATCAGACAAAGTTTAATTAATTTCTTTATTTTTGTTTTATTTTTTTGGCCTGGGGCCTCTCTGTAGCCAAGACTCACTTGTAATTCATTACTAGGTAGCTGCTGGCTGACCTGGATCTTTTGGCTTTGCATCTAAGCACCTTCATTACTTAACCATCTCTCCATTGGTCCTGGGGACTAGAACCTGGGTCCTTAGCTTCATAGGCAAGTGTGTTAACCAGTAAGCAATCCTAAGGCCTAAAAATATTTTTTTATTCTTTATTTTCAAGCAGAGTGTGAAAGAGAGAAGAAAGACAAAAATAATGGGCATGCCAGGGCCACCAGCCACTGCAAATAAACCCCAGAGACATGTGCCACCTTGTGCATCTGGCTTACATGGGTCCTGGGGAATCAAAGCAAATCCTCTGGCTTTGCAGGGAAGTGCCCTAATGGTTGAGCCATCTCTGCACCCCCCATGTCTGCTTTTAAAGATCCAAACCTATATCTTGATTGAATAATTTCTGTGCTGTTCTCCTTTAAGTATGAGTTCAAGGCTATCCTGAGACTTCCTATCTTTCAAAAGTAATTAAGCTGGACATGGTGGTGCATGTCTTTAATCCCAGCACCTAGGATGCAGAGGTAGGAATATCATTGAGATTTCACGGCCACCCTGAGACTACATAGTGAATTCCAGATCAGCCTGAGCTAGAGTGACACCCTACCTCAAAAGGAAAAACATATATATTTTATTTATTTACTTATTTGAGAGAGAAAGAGACAAACTCCAGACACATTTGCCACCTTGTGCCTTTGGCTAATGTGGTTATTAGGGAATCAAAACCTGAACCCCGGGTCCTTAGGCTTTGCAGGCAAGCACCTTAACCCCTGAATCACCTCTCTAACCCTCAATATAATTGTTTGTTTGTTTGTTTGTTTTTTGAGGTAAGACCAAGCTGTAGCCCAGGCTGACCTGGAATTTGCTATGTAGTCTCAGGCTGGACTTGAACTCATGATGATCCTTCCACGTTGGCCTCCTGAGTGCTGGGACTAAAGGTGTGCATGAACACTCCTGGCCACTAACTATCTTATTGGAATTATTGGACATGGAAATTTGTTGTTGAACATGGAGCTACCAAATTCGATGTTTGTCCTTGTTGCAGTCTGGTTCACATTTCTGGTAGAAATCCCCCAACCAAGAGCAGCTTCTGGGAAGAAGAGATATATTTTGACTTACAGGCTCGAAGGGAAGCTCCACGATGGCAGGGGGAAACGATGGCATGAGCAGAGGGTGGACATCACCCCCTAGCTAACATAAGGTGGACAATAGCAATAGGAGAGTGTACCACACACTGGCATGAGGAAACTGGCTTTAACACCCATAAACTCTAATTCCCAAATCTCCATCAGCTGGGAACCTAGCATTCAGAACACTTAAGTTTCTGGGGGACACCTGAATCAAACCACCACAGTCCTCTTTAAACCTTATATTGGTTGAATATTTCTTTGCTATGCCCAATTCCATGTTTTGCAGAGTGAATGTTTATTCTGTGCTATTATATTTTTTTAGGGAATGTTCTGGTATAATGTCTCATTTAATATTCCTTGGACAATGGGGATGTATGAGCATTATTGGAGTTGATAAAAACTATGGAGACTTTTAAAGTTGGATGAATGCATTGCATTTTGTGTCACGTATGGTTATCAGTTTATGGGGGTGAGGGGCAGAATGGCGTGGTTTGATTCAGATGTCCCCAGTAAATATAGGTGTTCTGAGTGCTAGGTTCCCAGCTGATGGAGATTTGGGAATTAATGCCTCTAAGAGGCAGTGTAGTACTGTTGTGGGCAGGCTTATGGGCATCATAGCGAGTTTCCTCTTGCCAGTATTTAACACATTTTCTTTTTCCTGTTTTCTATATGATGTTGGCCAGGAGGTGATGTCCATCCTGTGCTCATGCCTCCATTTTCCCTGTCATTGTAGAGCATCCCTTCAAGTCCGTAAGCCAAAATGAACCTCTTCTCTTCACACAAGATGGTCTTGGTTAGGTGATTTCTGCCAGCAATGTGAATCTGACTGCAACACACCCTTTGCTCATTTTGCCTGGGTGGCCAAATGTAAGGCTTCCAGTGTCTACTGTTGAGTATCTCCACTGGTGATTTCTCTCTCCCATCGAACTCCATGCAATGTAGACTTTTCCAGCTTTATGTCATCTGGTCTAAATGAAGGAGGTTTTCAGCTCAGCTCCAGCAGGATTTCTCAGTGACCTTGCAGCCCAAGTATGTGGAGTCTTTAGCAATAGGGTCTTACCATCTATTCCTGGTGGGAAACCAAGAGCCTCACCAGTAGCCTGTAATGTTTTGGGATTATTGGTGATCTCCCTGGCCAAAAACTCACTGGAAGGTATCCCATACCAGCCACTGAATAATATTCTAGTAACAATCTATGGCTTTTGAGTGTTCGACTGTCCAAAATAGTAGGTTTCCATATGACTTACTTATATAATCTTAGATTTCCATATGACTTACTTATATAATCTTAGATTTGATTAGCTCTCCCCCACCTTTCCTCTTCCCCTGACCTCACTTAGGCCTTTTCACCCCCATTAATCTGTTCTTTTACTTACAAATAAACAAAGCATCCTATTAAGACCACCCCCTTCATTTCTCTTCCCTTCATATCCCCTTTCTAGCTTACTGGTCTCTACTACTGAGTTTTATTCCTACTCACATAGCAGTCCAGTCATTTATAGCAATCATAAACATATGTCTGGAGTTCATTTGCGGTGGCTAGAGGCCCTGGCACGTCCATTCTCTGTGTCTCCTTATCTGCCTGTTTCTCTCTCATAAATACATAAGCAGGCACGGTGACACATTTTTTTAATGCCAGCATTCAGGAAGCAGATCTAGGAGGATCATGGCTGTGGGTTCAATGCCACCCTGAGACTACCATCTAAATTCCAGGTCAGCCGGGGCTAGAGCAAAACCCTACCTCAAAAAACACAAAAACAGAAGGGAGTACTGGTAGTTAAAATTCATTTTCCGTTCTACTCATTGTAGTGATTCCCCAATGCAGTTCCAACTTACTGCTTTCAACAGCTTGCATGGCTAGGGACATGTGTGGAGCTAGAAATTAATCTTCAGTAGCTAAATCAAGGGAGGAAGTCTTGGAGGAGGGGGGGTTGTTACCTTTGAGCAAAATTGTTTTATGTCATGTCCCCAGCTTGTACAGGAACCATCAAGCCTTGTCATTTGATGCAGGCTACACCGTCCCCACTCATCCTCCACTGGTACTTCCCTCCATTCCCAACTCTCCTCCTTTCTAACTCTCTTGTGATTCTCCTCCTTGTCTCTCTTATAACTCTCCTTCATGTCTAAACTCTCGTCACTCTCCTCCATGTCTAATTCTATTGTGACTCTTCACCATGTCTTCTCTTGTAATCCACCCATCCCTAATCCTCTACATCCCTAGTCCTCCTCCATTCATAACCCCCCCCCTCATTCCTAACCCTCCTCCATCCTTAACCCTCATCCATCCCTAACCCTACTCCATCCCCATCTCCTCTCCTCCCTGTACTTGGTAAGAACTCCAGCACATCCAGATCATCCAACATCATCCACCCACTTCAAAATCATGGACATATCCACATGTGCAAAGCCTTTCTGATAGGCAAAGTTAAGAAAAAATCCAAGTCCTGAGGATCCATGCATGGAACAGGGCAGAGAAATTTGTCTGCCTTTGAATGCAAGGGTCTTTTGGTTCTGTGTTCCAGGAGGTGCTTGTCTGAGGACTTGGACCTAACTGTTCACTGTCACAGAATCATATTTCTTTATTTTCTTGTCAGGCACTTCCTCCATCTTTACTTTTAAATATTTAATTTATTTATTTGAGAGAGAAGGGGTGTTCAATGGCCTCCAGCCACTGCAAGCAAACTCCAGATGCCTGAGCCACATTTTGCAACTGGCTTCACATGGGTACTGGGGAATCAAACCTTGGACCTTTGATTTTTCAGGCAAGTGCCGTAAAAACTAAGCAATCTCTCCAGGCCCCTCTTTTCATTCAAACAAAAGACCCTTGCATCCCAATGGCCTTTCTTGCTCTCTTGATGTCTGTCTGTTTGTCCTCAGTGAAGGTCGTCTGTCCCTGAGCAGTTGCAAGAGATTGAGCCAGGATTGTTGTGGTGTGTCTGAACCAGCAATGGGGGTCTTCGATGGTGCATCCCCTAGAACTCATGTGTGGCCACTTTCCACACACATTCTCTAGACAGAATCTTCACCTTCTGCAGTACTGCCCATGCCTCTTAGCCAACTTTTCTTCCTGCCCTTGCATTCTTTACTCTTTCTTTTATAGACAGACAGAATGGGTGCACAGTGCCCTGCAGCCACTGCAAATGAATTCCAGACATATGTGCCACCTTGTGTATCTGGTTTAGGTGGGTCCTGGGGAATCAAACCTGGGTTCTTAGGCTTTGCAGGCAATCATCTTTAACCACTGAGCAATCTCCCCAATCCTCATGTGAGAGTTCTTGTGTGCAGAGAGAGAGAAAAAATTCCTGTAGTGATTTTTCAGCAGATAAAACCATCTGAAGGTCTTGTGCAGTGCATAGCTTGTCTACAGTGTAGCACCAAGCTGAACTTTTTTTCTTTAATAAATTTCATAATAATTACATTATTTTGGGTTGTGTTATTGATGGCTAATTGTATGCTGACAATAAAATTAATGGTGAATAATTGTATATTATGCATTATGTAAATATATAATAAAAATAGAAGATATATGATACAAATAAAAATAATACGTAGTATAATAATTTGGGGGGCTCTGTTGAATTGGGATGGAAGATTGAGATAAAGTTGTGGTTTGATGCTATGGTGGTTTGAATGGATGCCTCCCCAATAAGTGCTTGTAATTTTGATCTCCAGCCAGCTTGCTGGAAGAGGTGTCACTGTGGGTGGGTCCTAGTGTCCAGCAGGTTTGGGGTAGTTTGGGGGCAGATCTATTTTCAGATAAAGCGATGCAAAGTGCTTGAATTCTGTCATTAGGGAATTCGTGAAGTGTGGTTGCTTGTGATGCTGGTGGCGGTTGCATTTTTGTCCTCTCTGTGTGGATCTGTGGAGGTGGGCCCAGTTTCTTCCACCATGATGGCACTTCCCCTCAGTCTGTAAGCTTCAATGAATTCCCTTCCTCCCATACACTATGCCTGGTCTGGAAGTTCATCCCAGCAAATGAAGCTGACCATGACAGATGCTTACAGACAATTTTTTAAAGACTTTTTAACTTCTATTTTGAGACAACGTCTCACTCTTGCCCAGACTGACCTGGAATTCACAATATGGTCTCAGGCTGGCCTCATTCTCAGAGTGGTCCTCCTACCTCTGCCTACTGAGTGCTGAGATTAAAAGCATGCACCCCCACACTTGGCTAAAATTAGTATCTTTTCAATTTTTTAAGGCAAGCCAATCAGACTGGGCTTTGTGAGTGTGCTGTGTGTGTGTGTGTGTGTGTGTGTGTGTGTGTGTGTGTGTGTATGAGAGAGAGAGAGAGAGAGAGAGAGAGAGAGAGAGAGACAGAGAGACAGAGAGAATGAAGGGTGTTCCAGGGCCTCTAGCCTCCAGTATGTGCACCGCCTTGTGCACACATACAAACTTGTGCATTTGCATCATTTTGTGTGTCTGGCTTGCATGGGATTGGAAGAGTTGAACATGGGTCTTTGGGTGTCTCAGGCAAGTGCCCTAATCACTAAGCAATATCTCCAGCCCTAAAATTAATATGATAGTAAATAGTTGTATAATATACTATTTAGGGCTGGAAAAATGGTTTAGTGATTAAGGTGCTTGCTTGAAAAGCCGAAGGACCCAGGTTTGATTCCCCAATACACACTTAAAGCCATATGCACAAGGTGGTGCATGTATCTGTAGTTTGTGTGCAGTGGTTGAAGGCCCTGGTGCCCCCCTTCTCTTTCTCTCTCTCTCTCTGCTTCTCTCTTTGTTTCTTTTTTTCTCTCTCTCATAAATAAATAAAAACTAAATTAAATTTAAAAGGTACTATTTAGACTGGATATGGTGGTGCACAACTGTGGTCTCAGTATTTAGGAGACTGAGTCAGGAGATTCTTCACAACTTTGAGGCCAACCTGGGCTATGTAGTAAGACTTGTGATACATATTGCATACATGTATGAAATATTTTCAATAAAGGAAGAAAAAACAACCAATGAAACATGCATATAACATGCAGAGATACTGGTAAGGATTATATTTTGAGAAAATAAGTTTTCATTTGTCTTTTTAAATTTGGTTTACTTAATATTTGTTTATTTATTTGGAAGCAGAGAGAGATAGAACAGAATGGGCATGCCAGGACCTCCAGCCAATGCAAACAAACTGTAGACATGCACCACCTTGGGTCTCTGAGTTTATGTGGGTCCTAGGTAATTGAAACTGCCTTGTTAGGCTTTGCAGGAAAGCACTTTAGTTGCTGAGCCATCTTTCTAACCCTTTCTTTTTGATGTCAGATGTGACTGTGGGTGTGTACAGTTGTAGCTAAGAAGAGAAACTATTATTTGTGGTTCCTTAAATAGTGGTTGTTTGGTTTTTAAAATTTCATGCAAACCACTCTTTATAGAATTTTTATTAATTTTCTTTCATAAAATAGATAACGAACCCATATTTTCATGAAGTCTATGTGAATATTCTCTTTAGAATAGCCTTTGAAATTAAATGGCCTTGTGGGATCACTGTAGGAAAGGCCCATGTTTAATTTGTTATTAGTTTTTCTGAGTAGATTAGTTCAGTGATTAGTATTCTGACATTTGGAATGATATTGCATTATGAGATTTCTCCTCCTTCTCTTCCTTCATCATTTCCTTCATCCCTTTTTTTATTTCCTTCCTTTCTCCCTTTCTGCTATCTCCATTCTCTCTCTCTCCTGAACACTTGAGGACCCAAGTTTCATTCTGTAGTACCCACATTAGCCAGATGCACAAGGTGGCACCTGTGTCTGGAGTTCATTTGCAGTGGCTGGAGGCCCTGGCATGCCCATTCTCTCTATCTGTCTCTCTCATAAATAAGTAAGAAAATATGTACATGCATGTATATATATATGTGTGTGTATGTGTATGTATATATGTATGTATGTATTGCTTTGCCAAGGTGGGGGTCTCACTATGGCTCAAGCTGACCTGGAATTCACTATGTACTTTCAGGGTGGCCTCGAACTTATGGTGTTCCTCCTGCCTCTGCCTCCAGAGTGCTGGGATTAAAGGCATGTGCCACCACAACGGGCAGGAAAAATAGTTTCGTTAAAAAAGAAAGAAAAGCAAAAGGCAAAATTGGGAATTAAAGGGACCTCATTCAGGTTAAAAGTCAGAAGAAAATGTAAATGACAGGCCTTTATTAAATGTAAATGTTCATCCTGACCTTCTTTTTAAAAAATAAAAATCAAATTCAACGCAAATTATACTGATGTTAAATCCTTTAATCAGAAACTTAAAATTCTCTAAATCATTTATTCAATAGTATTAAATATAGTAATGGTCTGAATTATGCTTTCTTCTAATATATGATTTGAATTTGCTTTAGAAGGTGTGGTGCTTTGATTCAGGTGTCCCCCATAAACATAGGTGTTCTGAAAGCTCGGTTCCCCAGCTGATGGCAATTGGAAATTACAGCTTCCTGGAGGAGTGTCTTGTTGGGTGTGGGCTTATGGGTGTTATAGCCTGTTTTCCCATGCCAGTGTTTGGCATTCTCTTCTGTTGGGATGGTCCAACTTATGTTGGCCAGGGCATGATGTCCACCCTCTGCTCATGCCATCGTTTTCCCCTGCCATCATGGAGCTTCCTCTCAAGCCTGTAAGCAAAAATAAACCTCTTTTTCCCAGAAGCTGCTCTTAGTTGGGTGATTTCTACCAGCAATGCAAACCTGACTGCAACAGTAAAGTGGTACTGAGGAGTGGGATTGCTGCTAGACACCTGACTGTGTGGCTTTTGCCTGTTGGAGCGGATTTTCAAGAGGAATGTGGAAGGATTTGAAACCTTGGCCTAAGAGATGCCTTGCAGTGCTGTAAGTACAGCTTGATGGACTATTCTGGTCAGAGTTGAAAGACCTAAGTGCAGTAAGAACTATGGACTGTGAGGTTTGGCTCATGAGGGTGAGAAAGAGCTTTGCTTGGACTGGGCTAGCAGTTTGTGTGAGGCTTGTTGTTATGCCGTGTCTGAGATGTTGTGTTGGGTTGCTTTGAGTAGAAATGAACTGGTGTGAGTAGAGGGATATGGCACAGAAAGAAAAATCTTTGGGCCTAAATTGCTGCTCCTTCACTTGCAAATTGTTTGAGAGATTACAACCTTTCATATTGGACTAGCTAACCTCCACTGGGTTAACAGGAAGAATGTAGACTCTTTTGAAGGGGCCTGAATGCTCTAAAGTGTCCTGTTCTTTAAAGTCTGCTTTATTCCCCCCTGGATTAAAATATGGGAACCCTACCTGGTATTCTGTAGTTTAAGAAATGCTGGAGAGTCATTGAGTTTGCAACATGGTCTTATGTTTTAGAAATGGCCATGGGCAGTGTGAAGCAGGTTTTCTGGATGCCTGTGTGGAGACCCCCATGGGGCCACAAGGATGAACCGTGGATTGCAGTGGAGATGCAAGTGGGACCATAAGATGGCTGACAAGGAAATCTGTTGGCCCCAATGGAGTTTTCTAGGACTATGAGCAGCCTAGCTGGAGGGTCAGAATTGGAATGCCAGAGACTTGTTGCTGGTTAGAATTATCAGACTTGGAGACTTGTCACTGGCTATAGTTGTTGGACTTGAAGCTACACAGTTTGATGTTTTCCCTGGTTCTTTTGAATCTTTTATTGGTTGAATATTTCTTTGCTATGCCCAGTGCTATCTTTTGCAGTGTGAATGTTTGTTCTGAGCATTGTGGGTTTTTTGAGGCTATTTTTTGGTATTATGGCTCTGTTAAAAGATATTGGACTATCGGGATGTTTGAACATCATTAGGATTGATAAAAACTATGGGGACTTTTAAAGTTGGACTGAATGCATTGTATTTTATATGATGTATGGATATCTGTTTATAGGGGCTAGAGATGAATGTGGTGTTTTGATTCAGGTGCCCCCCATAAACTTACATGTTCGGAATGCTAGGTTCCCCAGCTGATGGCAATTGGAAATTAAAGCCTCCTGGAAGCAGTGTATTATAGGGGGCGTGCTTATGGATGTTATAGCCAGTTTCCCCATGCCAGTGTTTGGCACACTCTCCTGTTGCTATGGTTCACCTTATGTTGGCCAGGGGGTGACGTACACCCTCTGCTCATGCCATCGTATTCCCTGCCATCATGGAGCTTCTCCTTGAGCCTGTAAGACAAAATAAAGCTCCTTTTCCTAGAAGCTGCTCTTAATTGGGTCATTTCTAAGAGCAATACGAACCTGACTGCAGCAGAACGGGAGATTGGTTTTCATTTGATTGGGGCTTTGCATGGGTACTTTACACGGGCATTGTAACCATGGTGCTGGAAATCTACCTACTTGTGACTTTCCTGTGGTCAGGTTCCTCAGGATCACCTGACTTCCATGAGTCACATAGTGAGAGACAATAAAGCACTTGTGTGTTATCATCCCTCCTCATGCTTATGAATCTACAAGGATTATTTCTTGATGGCATATTATCTCCTACTGATCACATTGTAAAAGTTCCCTCCCCCCAGCAAGGCTGAAATAGTTAAGGCACTCACTTGCGCAGCCTCTGGACCCAGGTTCAATTTCCTAAGACCCAGGTAAGTCAGATGCATAAGTTGGTGCATGCACATGGAGTTCATTTGCAATGCTTAGAGGACACTGCACACTCATTCTCTCTCTATCTCTCTTTCTCTCTTCCTCTCTCTTCAATATATAAATAATTAATCTTTACTTTTAAAGTTGCCCCCTCTTAAAACTCTCTTTGTATTGAGATAATGAATGTTGATTACTGGCTCAACCAGAGAAACCTTGGGGGAGAAACACATCAGGCCCATCATGGGATGTTTTTCCTTCCACTAGGAAAAGTGCAGTAACATTTGCAACACTGAAATTCTTGTTACATTTTCCCTTTGCATGTGGGACAAAGAGGACAAGTTGAATATGTGTTCAGAGGGTGTAGGGTTACAAATGGCCTACATAAATTTTTGGAATGTACCAGTCATATCTTGTACATTTTACACCTGACCTGGAGGCTGTAGCACAGCACACCTTTAATCCCAGCCCTCAAGAGACAGAGGTAGGAGGATCATGGCCATGAGTTTGTGGCCACCCTGAAACTGCATAGTCAGCTTGGCCTAAAATAAGACCCTATCTCAAAAAAAAACTAAATAAATAAATTACATATGGAAGCTCTCTTCCTTTCAGTTTGCTGAATTCTCAAAGTATGAGATTAACTGTGTCTTCTTGTGTTTTTTTTTTATTATTATTTATTTATTTTAGAGAGTGAGAGACAGAGAGACAGAATTGGCATGTCAGGGCTTTAGCCAGTATAATTGAAGTATAGACTCTTTCCCCATTTAGTGGGCATATACGACCTTGCACTTACCTCACCTTTGTGTGTGCCTTATGTGGGATCTGGAAAGATGAACATGGGTGCTTAACCTTCATAGGCAAGCACCATAACCATTAAGCCATCACTCTAGTCCTCTACATAATTTTGTTGTGGCTTTTTTGAGGTAGGGTCTCACTCTAGTCCAGGCTGATGTGGAATTCACTATGTAGTTTCAGGGTGGCCTTGAACTCACAGTGATCCTCCTACCTCTGCCTCCCAAGTTCTGGGATTAAAGGTGTGCACCACTATGCCCAGCTCTCTAGATATTTTTTAAAAGATTTTTTTATTTATATGCAAGCATAGAGGAGAGAGAGAGGAGAGAGAGAGAGAGAGAGAGAGAGAGAGAGAGGGAGAGAGAGAGAGAGAGAGACCGCCCCAGTGCCTCTAGCTGCTGCAAACAATATCCCAAAGCATGCACCACCTTGTGCATTACTTGGGACCTAGGGAATGAAACCCCATTCATTTGGCTTTGGTGGCATGACACTAACCAATGAGCATCTCCCCAGTTCCCCCAGATAATTTTAAACAAGGCAGAGCTTTTGCAGTTTCCTGCCTAGAAATACAGCTTTACACTTTATTAATTTCAAAATGTCCCAAGGGTTCAACTATCTAAAAACCCATTTTTAAATGAGATGATGTCCCACATCTAAGTTATTAAGAGTTGGTGGCTGAGCGGGGCATGTTGATGCATGCTTTTGATCCCAGCACTCGGTAGACAGAGGTAGGAGTTTCACCATTACTTCGAGGCCACCCATAGTTTACATTGTGAATTCCAGGTCATCCTGGGCCAGAGTGAGACCTTACCTTAAAAAACAAAACAAATAAAATAAAATAAAAGAGTTGATGGTTTTTTTCTTTTCAATTTAGTTGAGGGGGGAGGACAAAGCAAATAGAGAGAAAGATAGAGCATGTGCATGCAAGTACCTCGAACTGCTGCAAACAAACTCCAGAAGCATGTGCTACCTTGTGTACTTGGCTTTCTGTGGGTCCTGGTAACTTGAACCTGGATCCACTGGCTTTAAAAGCAAGAACCTAACTACTGAGCCATCTCTTCATCCCCTGCTCTTTTTCCTTAAATATGAGGGTTTAATTTATGGGAACATGCAAATGAATGTCAGATTTTCTCACCATTCAGTAATTTTTGGACATTTTATTTATTTATTTGAGAGAGAGAGAGAGACAGAGAGACAGAATGGGCACAGGAGGGCCTCAGCCACTGTAAATGAACTTCAAATGCAAGTGCCACTTTGTGCATTTATGTGGTTCCTGGGAAACCGAACTCAGGTCCATGGGCTTTGCAGGCAAGTGTTTTGACCACATTGTCATCTCTCAAACCCTACCACACAACTCATATGGGGAAAATATAGTAAGTAGGAAGTAGGAGGAGACTGAAATTTCACCTTGACACTTCTGCCTTGTGATTCTTGGTTCCTAAGGTTCTGTCACTTTTGCTCTGTTGTTCAGGTTCCTGACCTTGGTACCAAGTTTTTGTCATTGAAGCCCTTTTTAATTAAGTAGTTTATTTACGAGAGAGAGAGAGATAATTGGGCATATCAGGGACTATAGCCACTAAAAATTCACTTCAGACACATGCACTATTGTGTGCACCTGACTTCAGCTGGGTACTGGGGAAGTGAACTTGGATCCTTAGGCTTTGCAGGCAAGTGCCCTAACCACTAATCCATCTCAGCCAGTGCTAGAGGGAGATTGCCTCAAAAGAAAGGGTAAAATAAGTTGAAGAGTAAAGCATTTGTGTGTATGTGGTGTTGAGGGGGAAATGCACATGCCACAGTGTGTACTTAATGCTCAGAGGACAGTCTTGGGATGTTGGGCCTCATCATTCACCATGATTGAGAAAGAGAGAGTGAAAGATGTGTTGTACCCACCAGCTAACCACACCTGCAAACTTCGGGTTTCTCCAAATTCTTTCACCCATTGGTGTAGATAATTTGGATGACAGATGCAGGCCTATCCCATCCAACTTTATGTGGATTCTGAGGCTTCCAAACTTCAATCCTCAGGATCTTACCCTATTTAGAAACAGTATTTTTGGCTGCTAAGGCTATAAGACTCTCTCTCTTCATATATATACTTTTTTCACACATATGCATAGGAAAGTGTGTGTGTGTACACACACACACACACACACACACACACACACACACACATATAGTCATTATCCAAAAATGTTAAATGTAAACCTCTAGAAATAGACTACTAAAATTGGAGCTTGTACAATGAACTGAAATTTTTCCTCTTCATACATGTATCCGACAAAGTTTAATTAATTTATTTTTGTTTCATTTTTTTTGACCTAGGGTCTCACTGTAGCCCAGACTGATCTGGAATTCATTCCTACATAGCTGCTTGCTGACCTGGATCCTTTAGCTTTGCATGCAAGCACCTTAATTACTAAACCATCTCTCCATTGGTCCTGGAGACTAGAACCTGTGCAAGTATGTTAACCAGTAAGCAATCCTCAGGCCTAAAATATTTTTTATTCTTTATTTGCAAGCAGAGAGTGAAAGGGAGAAGAAAGACAAAAAGAATTGGCATGCCAGGGCCACCAGCCACTGCAAATAAACCCCAGAGACATGTGGCACCTTTTGCATCTGGCTTACATGGGTCATGGGGAATCATGGCTTACATGGGTCCTTGGGAAGCAAAGCAGACCCTCTGTATTTGCAGGCAAGTGTCTTAATGGTTGAGCCATCTCTGCAACCCTCCATGTCTGCTTTTAAAGATGCAAACACATATCTTGATTGAGTAATTTCTGTGCTGTTTCTTCTTTAAGTATGAGTTCAAGGCCATCCTGAGACTTCCTATCTTTCAAAAGTATTTAACCTGGACATGGTAGTGCATGTCTTTAATCTCAGCACCTGGGAGGCAGAGGTAGGAATATCATTGAGAGTTCACGGCCACCCTGAGACTACATAGTGAATTCCAGGTCATCCTGAACTAGAGTGATACTCTACCTCAAAAAAGAAACAATATTTATTTACTTGTTTGAGAGAGGAAGAGACAAACTCCAGACATATTTGCCAACTTGTGCCTTTGGCTAATGTGGATATTAGGGAATCAAAACCTGAACCCCAGGTCCTTAGGCTTTTCAGGCAAGCACCTTAACCCCTGAATCACCTAACCCTCAATATAACTGTTTGTTTGTTTGTTTGTTGAGGTAAGATCTAGCTCTAGCCCAGGATGACCTGGAATTTGTTATGTAGTCTCAGGCTGGTCTTGAACTCATGATGGTCCTTCTACCTTGGCCTCCTGAGTGCTGGGACTAAAGGTGTGCGAGAACATGCCTGGCCACTAACTATCTTTTAATTCCTTCTCCTTTGCATCATCTTCCTTCCTCCTGCTGTCCCTCCTTCTCTCCATTCATTCCTCCCTCCATTTCTTTGCTCCTTCATCTCTTTCTTTTTCCCTTCATCCTTTTCCTCCTTCCCTTCCTTGTTCTCCCTCACTCCTGTTGACATCTGCAATTCAGGGGTGCAAGAATGAAACTATGGGTGCAGGAGGGTTGGAGAAATTGCTTAGCAGTTAAAGTGATTGCCTGCAAAACCAAAGGACCTAGGTTCTATTCCCCAGTACCCACATATAGCCAGATGCACATGACAATGCATGTATCTGGAGTTTGTTTTCAGTGGCTGGAGGCCCTGACACACTCATTCTCTCTCTGTGTCAAACATGTATAATGCCTCCATTCTCTCTTTCCTTCCCTCCCCTTCCTACTCTTAATATAAAATAAATAAAATATATATTTTTCAAAACACTGAAGCAATGGGGAATGGTTTGGGCCTCCTTGGATGTTGCATCCATCTTGTATATGGGCTTGGATTTTCAGGAGGATGTCCATTTATGTGCCATTTTCAAGGAGAAAGCTTGGGAACTGAACACGTTGGTTGTCAGATCACCATGACATTTGCCATTCTGAGAGGAAATGGGGCAAGGAAGGGAAGAAGAGACCTCTATATTCCTACTCCACTGCCATTTCAATTACCTTGTCTAATTCTGGCTGTTCTTTCTGCTTTTTGATAAAGGGTCATCCACTCTAGGCCAGGCTGGCCTCGAACTTGTAATGTTGCCACTTCCCTCCATCTGAGTGCTCATCATGGACTCAATCCTATCACTTCCCTGTCCTGGATACCCATCCATCCATCCCTTCCTCCCTTTCCACTTCCTCTTTGAAACTGTCTTCCTAGACATCTTTCTTCCTGTCAACCATGCTCTGTGTTTATGATGTCCCATTTAATTTCATTTTAATTTAAATATTATTATTATTTTTTTCTTTTTCGAGGTAGGGTCTCACTCTAGCTCAGGCTGACCTTAAATTCATGGTGGAGTTTCATGGTGGCCTCAAACTCATGGAGTTCCTCCTATCTCTGCCTCCCCAGTGCTGTGATTAAAGGCTTGTACCACCACACATGGCATGATATCCTATTTTATAAACATCCTGACTATGACCTTCACACCCTTGTAACTTTTACTTAAAAAACGAATTCCTATCCATGGTGTGATGGGGTAGTATATTGAGGTGAGCTGGGGCCCCCATATAGGATCAGCATCTAGCATCCATTCCCCACTTTGGTCCCTTGCCCTGATTCACAGGCAAAATTGAGTCATCACTCAGTTTCTTAGAGGTCTTTGTGTCCGATCAAAATTGAGGGCAGCCCAAGATATGCACTTGACCCTGGTTTCCATATCACCTTCAATTAGCCTTAATCCAGAAAGTATTTTAATCTATTTATTTATTAATTTTTCTCAGTATGGTGTCACTATAGCCAAGCCTGACCTGGAAAACATTCAGTCTCAAGCTGGCCTCGAACTCATGGGCACAAGCCCATACCTCTACCTCCCGAGTGCTGGGATTAAAGACGTGTGCCACCATGTACAACAAGAATGTATTTTTTAAATTTTTATTTATTTATTTGTTTGTTTGAGAGAGAGAGAGAGATAGAGAGTGAGTGGATTCACCAGGGCCTCTAGCCACTGGAAATGAGCATCTGGCTTTGTATGGGTACTGGGGAATCAAACCTGGGTCTTTAGGTTTTTCAGGCAAGTACCTTAATCACTGAGCATCTCTCCAGCCTCAGAACATTATTGATTTATCTATTTATTTATTAGAGAGAGAGAGAATGGATGATCCAGTTCCTCCATCTATTGCAAAAGAATGGCAGACACGTGTGCCACCTTGTATATCTGGCTTTATGTGTGTACTGCAGAATTGAACCTGGTCTTTAGACTTCACAGGCAGGTGCCTTAACCACTGAGTCATCTCTTCAGCCTCATAAACATTTCATGATTTTATTTTTTGAGTTATGGTCTACATCTAGCCCAGGCTGACCTGGAATTCACTATATAGTCTCAAGCTGGCCTCAAACTCACAGTGAACCTCCTACATATGCTTCCTGTCTGCTGAGATTAAAGAAGTGGGCCACCATGCCTGGCGAAAATGAGAATGTCTAGATGTACAGGCCTATTTATAAAAATTATTATTTCATTTCTGTGCATCCATCCAGTGTGCACATGAAACCTGTCCAGGGTGTCTGTTTGCGATATCTCTGCTTTGTTGTTTGGGTCCTTAGGCTATGTAAGCAATCACCTTAACCCTTAAGCCATCTATTAAGTCCTGGATAATGCATTGTTGTAACTTCGTGTGTGTGTGTGTGTGTGTGTGTGTGTGTGTGTGTGTGTGTGTGAAAACAAAGGGTATTTTCTTTTCCATCTTTAAGAAAAACACCTCCAGCAAGAAATTGAGACACTGTGGCCTTTTAGATGCAGTAATTAGCAGTGAGGAGTTGGCGGCCATTAATTTGACATTGTGATAGCATAGTGGGACACTGTTTTGTCACAGGGTGGCCTTGTGATTTGACCATGGGGCATTGTGATGTCACAGTAGGGCATTGTGATATCACTGTGGGGCATTCTTATGTCAATGTCAGTCATTTTGATGTGACATTGGCAATGTGATGTCATAATTTGGTAGTATGATGTGACAGTAGGGTATCGTGAAGTCACAGTGGAGCATTGCAATACCATAGTGGAGCACTGTTATATCATAGTAGGTATTGTGATTCAGCACCATGGCATTTTGTTGTAATATTTGTATATGGTGATATCACAGATGGGCATTGTGATGTGACACTTGGGCATTGTGATGTCAGAGACAGTACAGTGATTTCACAGAGGGACATTGTGATAAAATAATTGACTGGTATGATGTATATTGACATTGTGATGTCACAATGGTGCATTGTGATGAGACAGTGGGGTGTTGTGATGCCACAGTTGGTGACTGCAGTTGGTGTGACAGGGGGATTATAATGTCACAGTGGAGCATTGTGATGTCACAGTAGGGTGTTGTGATGTCACAGTAGGGTGTTGTGATTCACAGTTGGCTATTGTGATGTCATAGTTGGGTATTGTTTTATAACAATGGGGTGTTGTGATGTCACAGAAGGGTATTGGGATATCACTGTGGGGCATTGTGATGTGACAGCATGATTTCGTGATTTCAGAGTGGCATATTGTGAGAGAGAAGCATTGTTATGTCACAGTCATAGTAATGTCAAAGTGGGACATTGTGATGAGACAGTGGGCAGCGTGAAGAGAAAATGGGACATTGTTATGTCACAATTGGGCATTGCAAAGTGACAGAGGTATTGTGATGTCACAGTTTGAAATTATCATGTGACAGTTGGTGGCTGTCATGTCATAGTGTGGAACTGTGATGAGAGAGTGGTATCATAATATTTCAATGGATTGTTGTGATGTCACATTGGGGCATTGTGAACTCACATTTAGGATTTGTGAAATTACAGTGGGGCAATGTGATGTCACAGTGGTGCTTTGCATTGTCACAGTGGGGTACTGTTATGTGACAGGTTTTGTGATGCCACAGTTTTGGTCATTATGATTGGACTGTTTGGTATTGTGATTTGGTAGTTTTGCATGGTGATATCACTGTATGGCATTGTGATGTGTGAATGGGGTATTGTAACACCACAGTGGGGGCACTGTGATGTCACAATGAGGTTTTGTGATATAGTGAGGAATTGTTATTAGACAATAGAGCATTGTGATGCTATAATGGGGTAGTGTGATGTCACTTTTGAATACTGTGATACCACAGTTGAATATTAGCATGACAACAGTGGGACATTGCCATATCACAGTTGGGCACTGTGATGTCACAGTAATGTATTGTGATGAGACACTGGGGCATTGTGATGTCAGTAGGCATTGTGATGTGTCAGTGGGCCAGTGATGTCATGGGCATTGAGATGTGTTAGTGGGGCATTGTGATGTTGCCATGTGGTATTGACATTTCACAATGGGGCATTGTGTAGAGATGTGTGGCATTATGTCACTGAGGGGATTATGATGCCATAGTGGGATATTGTGATGATACACTGGAGCATTGTGATGTGATATTGGGCATTGTCATGTGACAGTGGATTATTACAATGTCACCCATGGGCATTGTCATGTGACTGTGAGTTATTGTGATTTGATGGTTCTGCATTGTGATGTCACAGTGGGACATTGTGATGTCAATGTTGGGCATTGAGTTGAGACAGTGGGACTTTGTAATATCTCTGTGAGGTATCATGATATCAGAGTGGGACATTGTGATGACATAGTGGTGCATTGTGTTGTCACAATAGTACATTTTGATTCGCCGGTGGGCATTATGATGTGACATTGGGTTATTGTTTTGTTAATATAAGACATAATGACAGAATAAGGCCTTGTAATATGACTGTGAAGCACTTTGATGTCACTGTAGGGCATTGTAAAATGGCAGTGAGTTTTTGTGAACTAACAGTATTTCTGCCTTGTTTTCTTGAGACACGGTTTCTCATTGAACCTGTAGCTTACCATTTGTTGCAGTTCAGTTCGCATTGCTGGTAGAAATCACCCAACAAAGAGCAGCTTCTGGGAAAAAGAGATTTATTTTGGCTTATAGGCTCGAGGGGAAGCTCCACAATGGCAGGGGAAAAGGATGGCATGAGCAGAGGGTGGACATCATTCCCTGGCCAACATAAGGTGGACCACAGCAACAGGAGGGTGTGCCAAACACTGGCATGGGGAAACTGGCTATAAAGCCAATAAGCCCGTCCCCAACAATACACTCTCTCCAGGAGGCATTAATCCCCAAATATCCATCAGCTGGGAACCTAGCACTCAGAATACCTAAGTTTGTGGGGGACACCTGAATCAAACCGCCACATTCCGCCCCTGGCCCCCATAAACTGATATCCATACATGATGTAAAATACAATGCATTCAGTCTGACTTTAAAAGTCCCCATAGTTTTTTATCAATCCCAATGATGTTCATACATCCCCATAGTTCAAGATCTTTTAACTGAGCCGTAATACCAAAAAATAACCTCAAAAAACCCATAATTGGCCGGGCGTGGTGGCACATGCCTTTAATCCCAGCACTCGGGAGGCAGAGGTAGGAGGATCGCCAAGAGTTCGAGGCCACCCTGAGACTACATAGTAAATTCCAGGTCAGCCTGAGCCAGAGTGAGACCCTACCTAAAAAAATAACAAAAAAAAAAAAAAAAAAAAAACCATAATGGCACAGAATAAATACTCACACTGCAATAGATGGCACTGGGCATAGCAAAGAAACATTCAACCAATACTAGATTTAAAACAACCAGGGCAAACATCAAACTCTGTAGCGTCAAGTCCAACAACTCTAGCCAGTGACAAATCTCCAAGTCCGATAACTCTAACCAGCAACAAGTCTCTGGCGTTCCGATTCTGCCCCTCCAGCTAGGCTACTCAGAGTCATGGGAAACTTCATCGGGGCCGGCAGCTCCTTGGCAGCCATCTCATTGTCCCGGCATCTCCACTGGGTCTCCACTGCAAACCATGGTTCATCCTCATGGCCCCATGGGGTCTCTATGCAGGCAACCAGCAAACTTGCTTCACACTGCCCATGGCCATTTCCAAAACACAGGACCATGTTGCAAACTCAATGACCCTCTTTCCAGCATTTCTTATACTCCACAATACCAGGTATGGTGCCGATTTGTTAATCCAGGAGGGAATAAAGCAGACTTTAAAGAACAGGACACTCCTTGAGCACTCAGGCCCCTTCAAAAGAGTCGACATTCTTCTTGTTGCCCCAGCACAGGTCAGCTAGCCCAGTCTCAAAAGTTGTAATCCCTCAGTTGCAGCTGAATGGGCAACAGTTCACCCAAAGATTTTTCTTTCTGTACCACATCCCTCTGTACACACCAGTTCATTTCTATGCCAAGCAACCCTGAACAACTTCTCAAGACATGGGCATAAGAGCAAGCTTTTCACACAAACTGATAGCTCAGTCCAGACAAAGCTCTTTCACACCCTCATAAGCCAAACCTCACAGTTCATAGTTCTTATTGCATTCAGGTCTTGCAGCTCAGACCAGAACAGTCCATCAAGCAGTACTTACAGCATTGCAAGGCGTCTGTTAGGCCAAAGTTTCAAATCCTCCCACATTCCTCTTGAAAATCAGCTCCAAAAGGCCAAAGCCACACAGTCGGGTGTCTAGCAGCAACCCCACTTCTGGTACCACTTTACTGTTGCAGTCAGATTCGCATTGCTGGTAGAAATCACCCAACCAAGAGCAGCTTCTGGGAAAAAGAGATTTATTTTGGCTTACAGGCTCAAGGGGAAGCTCCACAATGGCAGGGGAAGACGATGGCATGAGCAGAGGGTGGACACCACCCCCTGGCCAACATAAGGTGGACCATAGCAACAGGAGGGTGTGCCAAACACTGGCATGGGGAAACTGGCTATAAAGCCCATAAGCCCGCCTGCAATAATACACTCTCTCCAGGAGGCATTAATTCCCAAATATCCATCAGCTGGGAACTTAGCATTCAGAACACTTAAGTTTATGGGGGACACCTGAATCAAACCACCACACCATTGTTTGCAAGATTGATTGACCTCCTCTTTCTGCTCCCTCTTTGGGGTCATAGTCAATCATGACCATGGACTGCTTTCTACATGGGTGGTTGGGATAGAACTCATGTCTTCATGCCAGAGTATCAAGCATTTCTACACTTGAGCAATCTTCCTAGATGCTGATTTATGTTATATTTAAGAACATATTTATTTATTTATGTATTTTACTTGAGAGACAGAAAGAGGCAGAGAGAGGGGGAGGGAATAGGTGTGGATGGCATCCAGCCACTGCAAACAAACTCCAGACACAGGTGGGCCCTTGTGTATTTGGCTTACATGGATTCTAGGGAATTTATCCCAGGTCCTTTTGCTTTGAAGACAAGTGCCTTAAACACTAAGATATTTGTCCATCCCTATTGTATATTTTTTTTCATTCATTTTATTGTTTGTTTGTTTTTTCAGTGGTCTTGCTGTAGCCCTCTAGCCCAGGCTGACCTGGAATTCACTATGTAGTCTCAGGGTGGCCTTAAACTCATGGTGATCCTTCAACCTCTGCCTCTCAAGTACTGGGATTAAAGGTGTGTTCCACCACGCATGGCTTCTGCTTTATATTTTAAAATTATAATTCAATTTAATTAATTACTTATATTGGCTTTTCAAGGTAGGGTCTCATTCTGGCTGAGGCTGACCTGGAATTCACTATGTACTTTCAGGATGGCCTTAAACTCATGGTGATCCTTCAACCTCTGCCTCTCGAGTACTGAGATTAAAGGTGTGTGCCACCATGCCCAGATTCTGCTTTATATTTTTAAATTATAATTTAATTAATTGATTTATTTTGGTTTCTCAAAGTAGGGTCTCATTCTGGCCCAGGATGACCTGGAACTCACTATGTAGTCCCAGGGTGGCCTCAAACTCACAGAAATCCTCCTACCTCTGCCTTCTGAGCGCTGGGATTAAATGTGTGCTAATTTTAGTTATTATTAAATGCCCCGTTTTTTTTTTTTTTAATTTGAGAGAGAGAGGGGGAGATACAGAGGGGAAGGAGAGAATGGGTGTGCCAGTTCCTTTAGGTTCTGCTAACAAATTCCAGAGACATATGCCACCTTGTTCATCTAGTTTACTTGGGTCCTAGGGGATTGAACCTGGGTCCTTTGGCTTTGGAGGCAAGTGCCTCAGCCAGTAAGCCATCTCTTCAGACCCCTGATATATTTTTTAAATAATTTTTTTCTATTTTTTTCATTAAAAATTGTTCATATTTATTTATTAGAGCATGAGTGTGTGTGTGTGTGTGTGTATGTGAGAAAGAGAGAGAGAGAGAGAAAGAGAGAGAGAGAGAGAAAGAGAGAGAGAGAGAGAGAGAGAGAGAGAGAGAATCACCATGCCAGGGCTTCCAGCCACTGCAAATGAATAGCATTAAGAAAACCTAAGTTTATGGGAGACACCTGAATTAAACCACCAGAGTAGGTTATCATGTGGCTTTTTCAAAATATCCTGGATTACTCCTCTCCCACATTCCTTTTATTCAAACTCTTCCCCTGATCTTGCTTAGACCATTCCACCCACAGTAATCTGTCCACCTACACACACACACACACACACACACACACACACACATACACACACACACACACACAGGACTCTGCTACAGATTTTTACTCCAACTCACACACAAGTCTGAGAATTTGTAACTGGGATCCACATATGAGAGGAAACTTGTGACGTTTGACTTTCTGTGTCTGGGTTACCTCACTTAGTATAATCCATTCCAGATCCATCCATTTCCCTGCAAATTTCATGATTTCATTTTTCTTTACCACTGTTTGGAACTCCATTGTATAAATGTACCACATCTTTATTACCTGTTCATCTTTTGAAGAACATCTAGGATGCTTCCATTTCTTAGCTATTGTGAATAGAGCAGAGTAATGATGTGTCAAGCAGCACCTATCTCAAGTGAAAGGTGATAACTGGTATTCTTTAGCACAAGGTGCATGTCAATTTCACATGTGAGGGCATAGGAAAATGTCCCAGTGAAGAATAACATCCTTGATGGCACAGTAACTCATGAATTTGAAGGATATAGAGGAAACAGTGCCAACAAGAAGGATGTAACTGGCTGGCTTTTAATGAAAAGAATTTTTAAATATATGCATGGAACTAGATGTGCTGGTTCATACATTTAATCACAGCCCTAGGGAGTCTAAGGCAGAAGGTGTGGTTGTCTAAATGTGATAGCTTAAATGTATGTGTCCATAGACTTAGTTGTTTTTTTTTTTTTTTTTTTCAAGGTAGGGTCCTACTGTGGTCCAGGCTGACCTGGAATTAACTCTGTAGTCTCAGGGTGGCCTTGAACTCACGGCAATCCTCCTACCTCTGCCTCCCGAGTGCTGGGATTAAAGGTGTGCGCCACCATGCCCGGCATAACTTAGGTGTTTTATTAAAATTTAGTTTGCAACATTAGCCTCTAGTGGGTAGATTCTTGCTACAGGTGGTGGGTCACCAGGGGCAGGTCTTGGAGTCTAGCATTAAGGTGTGCTTGGGAGTAGATATGAGTCTAGCCCTAAAGTGCATTTGGGGGTGTATCTGAGTGCAGCCCTACTAGGTGTACTCAGCAGTTTAAAGTTCCAGCTGTTTGTTCTCTCTGTACTCTCATCTGTGGAAGTAAACAGCTTTTCCACCACTGATGGAGTTTCCCCTAGATTTCATAAACCTGAAACAAACCCTATTCTCCCATAAGCTCTATCTTTCCCAGAAACATAAGAGCTGAGTGCAACAGGATGATTGTGGTAAGTTGAGGCCTGGGCCACAGAGTGAGTTCCAGGTCAGCCCAGGTTATACTGAGACCCTGATTTAAAAAGGTGTACCTGTGTATTTGTAATAGCAACAGTTACAGCCAACGTACATGGTTAGAAAATTGTATATCAACAAATAAAGAAAATGTTGTTTGTTCAAGGATCTAGATACCACTTAGCCAGATGCAGAAAGGTGAGTCAAGTGCAAGATTGCACACGCCCACAAGGTGGCGCTAGTGTCTGGAGTTCAGCTGCAATGGCTGAGGTCCTGGCATGCCAATTCTACAATTCTGTGTCCTCTCTAAGAAAAAAAAAAAGGTGGTTGATTTATGAACTGAAATATAGAAATAAAGAAATGGTTGATGTACACCATGGGTGAGTGTTGAATGCATGAAGCCAAACAGCAAATGTTATGTAGTGTTTTATTTCATTTATGTAGATAATGTAAAATAGGTAAGTTCTCTGAGACAGAAAGAATGTTTGGATATATACAAGTTGAAATGATATGGTAGCCAGGTGTGGTGGCACAGACCCTTCATTCTGACACAGGGGAGGCAGAGGTAGGATTGTGAATGTGAATTTGAGGCCACCCTGAGAGAAATTGTAGAAAAAAATTATTTGTAAAATAAAAATAAAATGAGATGATCAATAGTGGCTTAGGGATGAAGGAGGAATGTCTACTTTCTAGAGAGGACATCTACATAGTAACAGTTGGGTTTCTGAGAAGGTCTCATTTAATATCTTATTTGTTTGTATGAAATAAAAGAAAAAGAGAGAGGAAAAAAATGGGTGTACCAAGGCCTACACCTGCTGCAAATGAACACCAGACCCATGTGTCACTTTGTGCATCTGGCTTTACAGGGGTACTGGGAAGTCAAACCTTGGTGCTTTGGAATTTCAGGCAAGCAACTTAACTGCTGAGCCATCTCTCATGGCCTGAGAAGGTCTTTTGTTCTTCATGTCACAACATGCAGCTATGAGCTCATAGATGCTACCCCAAGTTTTCAGGTGCAGACAGATCACTTCTTCAAAAAAGGAATGAAGGAAACGGTAGGTTTGTAGGCAGAAATGGACAGATCCTTGGGTGGGAAATGTGGTAAGCCCTTTTTATAAATTTGTTTTCAAGGATATAGAGAAATAAAGTCAGATAGAGAGAGAATGGTGCACCATGGCCACCAGCCACTGCAAATGAACTCTAGAAACATGCACCACTTTGTGCATCTGCCTTTACATGGGTCCTGAGGAAGCATACCTGGGTCCTTGGGCTTTGCAGACAAATGCCCTAACTGCTGAGAAATCTCTCCAGCTAGACCCTAAACTCTTGACATGTTGGGCCCTGAAAGGCCCAGGCGTGAGGCCTAGTGGAACTTCCTGAGTCTAGCTAAAGTTTGGCGACCTGTCTCTGGCCAGCTAGGACTCAGCAAGACACCTAGTGGCTTCTGGCCTCCTACTTCCATGCAGGAATTGTACTTACCATTTCAATAGTTACAGTTTACTATTGGCCCTTACTCTCCCCCCTTTCCTAAAATCCCTACCTTTGTCCCCAACATGATATAGGCAACAGCTCATCGCAATAAAGTGAGTTTTTTCCTGTGAGTTCCTGTTTCAAAAAGACTCCCGACTCAGTGTGGTTTTTCTCTGGTGGCTAGGCGAGGTTTCTGAGTCATCGTACGCTCATCTTCCTCCTTGACCCCTAGGGAGGAACCAGCAGGCCTGGTCCTTCCCTCAGCACTACCTGCCCGCCGGAGGAGCCTGGCATTGAACCTTCTGCCCCCACGTGCCAGATGCTGAGATTACTGGCACATAACACTGCACCCAGCTCAGGTGCTGCTGCTGATGGAAGCCAGTGTTTTGTGGATGCTAACAAGCATGCTACCCAGGGAGACATACGGTCAAACCAGGATACATCTTGTAAGACTGACTTGCTGTCTCAGACATCAGAGCAGATGTCCACATCGTTTGCCTCCAACCATCTCACTATGGTAAACATAAGGCTCATCTCACCTTCCTATTTTTATTTTATTTATTTTTTAATTTAGAGAAAGTGAGCTAGAGAGAGAGAATTGGTGCACCAGGGCCTCAGCCACTCTAATTAAACTCCAGATGCTTGCAACACCTAGTGGGAATGTGTGACCTTGCAGTTGCCTCACCTTTGTGCTTCTAGATAATGTGGGGTCTGGAGAGTTGAACATGGGTACTTAGGCTCTGCAGGCAAGTGTCTCAACTGCTAAACCTTCTCTGCAGCCCCTCTTTTTTGGTCAAAATTGTATCAGTGTTGGTTTCTTGTACAAAATACTGGGTTTCTGTGTGACATTATAATTAATATGTGCATATACTGGACTTTATACCCTGAGTGTCCTTACTTTTCCCTAATGGCTCCCATTCTACACTCATTTTCTTTTCCAACCTAGATTCTGACTCAGACTTTAAAAGTAGGTGATATTTTATCTTCATGTCTCTTAAGTTTGTCTTTAATGGTCTGGAAGAAAAATGCTAATGGCAGCCAGGCATGGTGGTGCATGCCTTTAATCCCAGCACTCAGAAGGCAGAGGTAGGAGGATCGCTGTGAATTTGAGGCCACCCTGAGACTACATAGTGAATTCCAGGTCAACCAGAGTGAGACTTATCTCAAAAAAAAAAAAAAAAGCTAATGGCCTCGATGCCCACTTAAACCATTAGAAGACAAGAAAAATTTACATATTATATTTATTATTCTTAGTTTTGTTATGTTGAGCTATCATATCACTGTAGCCCACACTGACCTGTAATTCAGTCTGAAGCGTCAGGCTGGTATCAAACTTATGGCCACAACCCTCCTACCTCAGCGTTCTAAGTGCTGGGATGAAAGGTGAGCACCACATCTGGATTAAATTTCATTTATTCTTATCCTACATATAGTACAGAAAATTTGATCACAAAAAATATGATAGGAATTTTGGTGACACATGAAAATTCATGGAGAATGTGACCAAAGCACGTGTTTTATTTTCCCAGAGAATATCAAAGTTTTTTATTTTAAAATATTTCACTTGAGAGAAGTAGAGAGTATATATATGTATGTTTATATGTATGTGTGTGTGTGTGTGTGTGTGTGTATGTATATATATATATATATATATATATATATATATATATATATGCAACTAGTGTTATTCACCCACCATAGAGGTCTGAGAAAATTTTGATTAAAGGTGGTAGATTGTTCTTAGCATAAATAAATTCCAGATTTTATTGATTGCACTGCTATAACTTAACTGTAGTATGTTCCTCAGGGGCTCATCTGTGTTAACACTGAGTGCCCAACAGGAGGAACTGTGTGGGAAGGTGGTGGTACCTTTAAGATGTGGAGCATGGCTGGAGAAAATATGTCATGGGAAGAGGTGGGCCTTGAGGGTTGATTGAAACCCCAAACTTCCTGTTCCCCTTCTGCTTCCTGACTGTGGGTGCAATGTAACCAACTGGTCTGCTCTTCCTGCCACATTATGGGTATTTTCTTTCATCTGACTTGTTTTTATAAGACAAAAAGAATTTAAAATGAAAATAGGGCTGGAGGGATGATTCATTAAGGTGGCACATTCTTCTGGAGTTCATTTGCAGTGGCTGAAGGCCCTGGTGTGCCCATTCATCTCCTCTTCTCTCTCAAATAAATATTTTTTAATTCAAAAATGAAAATAAGTAAATGAAAATAAGAAAAAAGTCTGCAAAAATGGTTCAGTTGGCAAAGTGCTAGCCACTGCTGTATGAGGTTCTGAGTTTGAATCCCTAGCATCCAGAATAAAGCATCTCATAGCACCGTATACCTGTAATTCAAGCACTGTGGAAGCAGAGACATCCATGGGGTAATTTGGCCAGCTACAATAACCCCTCCAGTTATTGATGTCCCTGCCTCAGGATGAAGGAGAGAAATTGAGGAACATACCCAACATCTACCTCAGATGAAACATGTGTGCATATCTACTTGTGTACACACAAAAACACATGTGAGCCTCAAAACATACCACATGCATGCATATATGTAAACATGCCATACACACAAACATATGCAATCAATATGTTTTAAAAGGGCTGGTGAGAGTTCTCAATGTTTAAAGCACTTGAGTACAAAGCCTAAGGACCAAGGTTCAATTCCCCAGGACCCACATAGGCCAGATACACAAGGTAGCACATGCATATGGAGATCATTTGCAGTGACTGAAGGCCCTAGTGTGCCCATTCTCTCTATCTCTGTCTCTCAAATAAGTAAATAAAACATTAAATATTTTTAAATGAACCATGTAACTCACAGGTGAACTGTACAAACATCATAAGTATTGCACATTTCCCAAATCATTGCTGGAGTTTGTCAATGAAAACCATTGTTCAAACACAGTTACACACTTAAATGTGATAATCAGAATATTAATTCCCTCATGGAAGACTTTGTGAGATAATCTAGGATAGTGGGTACAAACTCCAGCATTATGGAACTGGAAAAATGTACCCTAAAGCTTGCCAGTCAACCAGTAGAAATATACTTTTCTGACACAGAAAAAGAGAAACCACATAGATGTCTTCTGTCAAGTACAGAGCTGTGGTCACACACCCACAATATCTCCTCTCATTTCTGTATTTCACAGAAAACACCTGCCAACATAAAAATACTACACAGAGGTAGAGAACAAAGGGATCTAAGGCTATCAGTAATATATTTATTTATAAATCAGTGTCTTTAAAATACACCCTAGAGCTGAAGAGCTGGATTAGTGGTTAATGCCTTTGCCCATGAATCCTAAGGATCCATGTTCAACTCTCCAGATCCCATGTAAGACAGATGCACAAAGGTGAAGCAAGAAGAATGGCATACATGGCCACTAGGTGGTACAAGCATCTGGAATTCAATTGCAGTAGTTGAGGTCCTGGCACACCAATTCTCTCTCTCTCTCCCTCTCTCTCTGTCTCCCTTTCACTCTCGAAAAAATAAATAAAAATAAGAAAACAAATAAAATACATTCTAAAGCCCATTGCAAATATATGACAGAATGTTGGATGATAGGCAAAATGCAAAATTAAAATGCAAGAATCCATACCTATGAAATGATGGAATAGAGTCCATTCTTGTTTTAAGACAGCAAAGAATAAATGAGGAAAAAGATGTAAGTGCCTTGTGCACAATAACTTCAAGTGGGGGTGGGATGGGGGTGGGGAGATGGCTCAGCAGTTAAGGCACTTGTCTGTGAACCCTTAGGACACAGGTTCAATTCCGCAGTTCCCATATTAAGCCAGATGCACAATATGGGGCATACATCTAGAGTTCATTTGCGGTGGCTGGAGTCCCTAGCATGCCCATTCTCTGTGTTTGCCTCTTTTCTCAAATACATAAATTAAAATTAAATTAAAAAGTCACAAGGAAACTCTCTATCATATATAATTAATTGTATATTAACTATAACTAATATATAATAACAATAGTAATTAAGATGCACTAATGAAGATGAAAAATGAAGAAATGAAACAAGTCACATGTAAGAGCTGACTAAAGAAAGTTATTATTTTCTTTTTTGTATTTTTTTTTTTTTTTATTTTGGAGAGAGAAACACAGCACGTGCGAGAGAGAGTGAACTGGCACACCAAGGCTTCAGCCCCTGCAAGCGAACTTAGGTGCTTGTGCCACCTAGTGGCCATGTGCAACCTTGTTCTTGCCTCACCTTTGTGTACCTGGCTTACTAGGGATCTGGAGAGTCAAACATGGGTCCTTAGGCTTCACAGACAAGCACCTTAATTGCTAAGCCAGCTCTCCAGCACCAGAAATGTGAACTTCTAAGTCATGTTTGGCAGGATGTATAATCACTGATTGTACATGAACATGATTAACTGGGTAGATAGATTGAGTTGGAAAGAACAAATTTAACTGTGGGAAGGGTCTTGGACTGCACCAGAAAGGAGAGAGTAGGCTGAGCACAAGTGTGCATCACTCTCTCTCTTTCCCCCTCCCTCAACTCCCCCCCTGCTGATGTATGATGACAGCCACTTTCTGCCTCTGACATGCTTTCCATACCACAATGGACTCAACCCTGTAATGCTGTAAAACAAATTAAACACTTTACTTACCTAAGTTAGTCTTGGCCAAGTATCTTTTCACAGTAATCAATCAAACAATAAAAACAAAATATGATTAAAAGGAATACATATTGTTTTGTGGGAATCTGGAATTGAAGAAAGGTGATTCATCAAAATTAAGAAACTGTGAAGGAGAACTTGAGTTTAGCCAAGAAAAAAAGTACAAATAGTGGCTTGAGGGTTAAGGCACTTGCTTGCAAAGACTACCAACTTGGGTTTATTTGCCAGTACCTATGTAAAGCCAGATGCACAGCTAGTGGCCCTGTGCACAGGCTCTCCACCCCCCTGCTTGCAAATAAAATAAAAATAATGTTTTATGTGTGAATATAACCTCCTTTCAATCAAATATTTAACTACAGATCAGAAAGTTGACAGAATAAGAAGTTGTGGAGGATTGAATGAATTAATATATTTTTCACAAATTTTCTGTAAGCCAAGATAAACACAAAAATTATACCCAAGTAGCTACTGTAGATAATATTTTACTAACAGTACAAATTTAGTCATTTTAAACATTTTTCTTTTTGGTTTTTCAAGGTAGCATCTTGTTGTAGCCCAGGCTAACATGGAATTTACTATGTAGTCTCATGGTGGCCACAAACACACAATGATCCTCTTACCTCTGCCTCCTGAGTGTTAGGGTTAAAGGTGTATACCACCATGCCCACATTTATTCGTACATTTTTATTTTTATGTGTGTATATGCCCTATGGTCAAAACACCTGCAATATTCCATGGTCTCCACTGCAACTTAAGGTTCACATTCAAATATTCACACAGTTCAGCATTCAGGAGGCAGAGGCAGGTGGACTGCAGTGAGTTCAAGGCCACCTTGAGACTACATAGTGAATTCTAGGTCAGCTTTCATGTTCACCAACCCAGAGCCACACAAGTAATGTGGCATGGTTGGAATGAGAGCCAGCACTCCATGGACCATAGCTGTTACAAGTTCTTTATGCTGACACTGGGGAGCAGAGGGACCACCTTCAAACACTGTTTCTTCAGATATAATTCACATTTTCATATCTTGAGCCTTCAGTGGGTTCAGTCTTGCATTCAGGACATCTTTCTTATTGCAGTAGCCTTATCTCTAATGGTGATAATCTCTTATTTTATTTTTACTTATTTATTAAAGAGTGATAAAGGGGCAGACAGCCAGGGGGGCAGGGAGAATGGACAAGCCAGGATCTCCAGCCACTGCAAATGAATGCCAGATGCAAGTGCCAACTAGTGCATCTGGCTTATGTGGGTACTTGGGAATCTAACTTAGTCTATAGGCTTCACAGGCAAGCACATTAATGGCTACATCATCTCTCCAGTCCACTAATCTCTTTATTTATTTAAGAGAGAGAGAATGGTAGCACAAGGGCCTCCAGCTTCTGCAAACGAGCTCTGGATGCATGCACCACCTAGTACATCTGGCTTACATAGGTAATGGAGAATAGAACCTAGGTTTTTAGTCTTTGCAGGAAAGTGTTTTTACTGCTGAATCATTTCTCCAGCCCTTAAATTTTTATTGTTTATTTATTTACTTACAAGCACAGAGAAATAGAAAGAAAAGAGAAACAGAGATAGAATGAGTATGCCAGGGCCTCTAACCACTGCAAACAAATTCCAGGCACATGCACCACTTTGAACATCTGGCCTTACATTGGTACTGGGGAATTGAACCCAGGTCAGTAGGCTTTGCAAGAAAGTACCTTAACTACTGAGCAACATCACTAGGCCTTTTTTCTTCTTTCTTCTTTCTATGCAGTCCACGGTCACAAGCCATGAAATGGTACCACCCAAAGTTAGGCTGAATCTTCCCACCTCATTTAGAAATTCCCTCACAGGTATGACTTAAGGATTTTGAGCATGACAATGCTAAATCCCTTCAAGTTAACAACCAGAAAAAATCCAAACCAGTCCTCACTGTATGGTAAAGCTTTAATTTCATACAGTTCATTATATACACACACACACACACACACACACACACACACACAAATAACAAATAGACAAATGTATCCGTGTCAACTGAATCTTCCATTCACAGAGGCACACACAATATGGAAACAGCCATACCTTCAAGGGCACACATAAACATTAAAGCACACTAGTGAATATTTATAAAACACATGAACAAGTATGACATAAATGAATATGTATAACACACAAATATATATAACAGACATGAACATATATGACACAAATGAATATGTATCACACCCATGAATATGTGTTATATACATAGATATGTGTGCATGCCCACACACATGTGTATGAATTGACTATATATACATACAAAGTCATGGAATGCTTGCAACAACATACACATATAAGTGCCTGCAGACTTATATATATATTTTTTAATTTTTTTAAATTTAATTTATTAGTTTTCTTTTCAGTAAATACAGGCAGTTTGGTACCATTGTTTAGTCTCATCTGTGATCTACCCCCTCCCATTGGACCCTCCTTGTTGATGAAAATGGGTCTTGCATTGTGGAGTTAGCCCCCAGTTATTGGTATGATAAATGTCTCTGCAAATCATGACCCAACATGTGACTCTGACATTCTTTCTGCCCCCTCTTCCACAAAATTTCCCTGAGCCATGTTGGGTTCATTTTTGGTCTGCTTCAGTGCTGAGGTGTTGGGGGCCTCTGAGGCTCTGGCTCTCTGATTTGGTAGGCATTGATTCTTCTCTGTGTTGGTCTCCTTCCCCCTTGTGCTGGAATCCAGTTCACAGGAAAACATCACCCTTGCTTGTTTCTCCAGTTGTCCTTGGTTTCAGTTGGGCCCCTTCTGAGGTATGTTGGGGCAGCTCTCTTCTTAGGATCTGCTTCTATCTGGAAAAGAGAAGCAGATTCTCCACCGGAGAGTAAGTTAGTACCCGGAAAATTGAGATAACACTTACTTTTTTGATAGACAGTATGATAGGTGTAGGCCCTCTTATACCCCGTGATTGATGGTAGCTTGATATTGTAGAGTGGGCTTGTGTTTGGGTGTGGTTCTGACTTGCTTCCCAGCTCCAGCTATGGGTCTAGTACCAGTGAGTGGATCAGTTAGCCAAATCAAGAGCAATTGGTTCCCCACCATGGCCGCGTACCACTATTCCACCTGTGTGGGCGTCACATCAGGTTATTTGTTGCTAATTAGGTTAAACATGCATTGCTTGGACAGATCTTGGTCGTTTCCCCAGGCGACTGGGGGTAACAACCAAGATCTGTCCAAGCAATGCATTGTTTAACCTAATTAGCCCACAGACTTATATATGAATGTACACACATATATAAATGCTTGCACTTGTATCCACATACCACACATAGGAAAATAGAGATTGACACATGCATAGATTCACAGCCATATATGCACCCCTCATATGAATGTCAACATATACACATGTGCGTACACACACACACACACACACACACACACACAATATATATATAACATAGAAGCATGGTCCACACTTATAGCTCCTGATGCTGGCACCAACTAGTGGCATGTGCAACCTTGCACTTGCCATACTTTTGGTTGTCTAACTTACATGGATCTGGGAAGTTGAACATTGGTTCCTGGGCTATATAGGCAAGCACCTTAACCACTAAACCATCTCTCTAGCCCCAAATGTATGTATGTTTGTTTTTATTAGTGTGGGAACTCAGTAAAATCCAAGTCACGTGGCACATGGGTGGGTGACAGCAGATGATATAGAAAATGTGTAAATCGTGCATGATCCTTTCCTAAGACATGTTGGATGGACAATCTGGTCAACTTGGCCATACTACACACTATCTGGATCCTGAGAAGCTGCCATCTGGCACTCACATTTGCTTTCCCACAAAATTCATGCCTGTCTCTCAGTATGACAATCACCTAGCAACTACAAAAGAAACCCAATTTTCTAAACTATATTTTCATCTCCCAGTCATATCATCACATACGTTTCATCCCAGCACTTGGGAAGTGAATTCCAGGTCAGCCTAGGCTAGAGCTAGAACCTACCACAAAAAAAAAAAAAAATAAATAAATCATACCTCCCCAGTCTGGGTTCCCTGTACAAACAGTGTGTGGGAGGATGTGGTGGTCTGGAGTGAGTGGGCCAGACCCCTGTTTCTGGGCTCCTCCAAACTCCCAGGGCTGGATTCACTGTGCTGGTCTGTGGATGATCAGGCACTGTGGTATGGAGTGAGAGGCCAGACCCCTGTGTCTGGGCTCCTCTCACCTCCTTGGTCTGGGTCCCCTGTGTTGGTCTGTGTGCTGGAGGGCATGGCATAGAGTAAGAACCCTGTTCCCTGGCTCTTCCAAGTCCCCTGCTCCTGGTAGGTCCCACAGTGCTTTGCTTGGGTAGGCCTAGTCCATGTGTGAGCTGTGGAATCAGGCCCTTTCCTCTGGCATCATGACTGGCCACTGGGTACCAACAGCCCTGTTAACCTGAGTCAGAAGGTGCATGGGCAAAAGGACAAAAACTTGCTTCCTCCTCAAAATAAAGAGTCTCCCTAAAATGGGTAGACAGCATTGCAAAAACTCCAACAAAAGTCAGAGGTGGAGAGATCTCTACCAAGGATGCCTAGTCTTACAATGGTACCCACCAATGAAATCATAGAAAATTCATTCACAAAATTAAAACACAGCAACCAATCAAAAAAACCTGATCAAAAAGAAAAAAAAATCACTGAACTGGAATCAAACCATCAAAGAACCAATAATCGATTCAATGACATTGAACAGAAATGTCTCCTAGAGCATTCAACTGTTTGAAGTAGGCTTAACTTGACTGAAAACTATTAAAACATTAGAATACTCCAAAGAGATATGAATAAACTGAAGGTAAATCAAGAAATGGAAGCTCTCAACAACTGGTTCATTAAAGAAAGAACTCCAGGAAGCATCAACAAAATCAGAACTCAAATTGAAATTGTACCTCAAAAAATAGATGTACATGATGCAAAATAACACAACAGAAAGAAAAAAAATCAAACAGAAATTATACATACCACTCTAGAAACCCTCACCAACACAGTTACTCAAGTGGAAGACAAAACCTCTGACCTGGAATACAAGACAGAAGGAATTAATTGGAAGGGCAAAAGTTTTGCTAAGTTTAAAAAATAAAGTGAACATAATATGAGGGAAGTGTGGGATACCCTAAAATGATCAAACATCCAGATCATGGGTATTCTAGAAAGGAGAGTATCCAGGCCAGAGTCAAAGAGACCACATTCAAGAAAATTATTGAAGAAATTTTTCTGAACCTCTCAAAACAGAAATCTATGCAGATACAAGAAGCCAGCAGAAGACCAGACAGAACCAAAAAAGAAACTCTTCAAGACACATCATTGTTAAAACTCTTAAAGGGGGACTTCAGGTTGAGATAGCAGGTGATGTACCACACCAAAGCAGCCTGGCAGGAAAAAGCAAAAAAAAAAAAAAAAAAAAACACATCAAAATACACACTTTTACTAAAAAGTGAGGTGTATAGGAAATTGAAATGGCAGCATAGAAGTAGAAGAGATCCAGAGCATCCAGAGCCCACACGGGCCAGCAGAAGCGCCTCAGGCAGGTCCGTGTGTAGGACCACCACCAGGCTCAGCTTGGGCTGCAGGAAAAGCCAGGTGAGGGGATTTTACACTCACACCAGAGCTCTCAGCAAAGTCAAGAAATGGGAAGGGAGAATGGCAGTGAACAATGGAGGAGCAGATCACAAGGTACAAGAACATGTGCAACAACAAGAGAACAAGAGCAGCATCTGCAGCCTCCCCTTCCCCACCGCCAGTGGCCAGCTCCCGTGAACAGAGCAGCAGTCCAGGGACCCAGCCACACCTACTTGAACCAACAGGGGTCCCAAGCATAACTGAGACCTAAATCATCCTAAAAGGTAACTGGGATTACACCAGGTCACTACCTGCCTAATAAACCTGGTATATGGGCCTGAACCAGAAGTGCTAATTGCACCTTCCATATCATGATATGTTAAATCTGATGGATGGTCAAATTTTCCATTAGTACATAAGCTGTATTTTGGGCTTGTTATTTGTTGCTTCTTGATTTATAGTGGCTTTGTTTCCTCTTCTACTATACAGTAGGGAAGGGTCTCGCCCGGTCACAAGCTGACTTGGAACCTTCTACACATCAGAATCTTAACCTCCTTGTTGTCAGAATTAAGAGAGTTTGTGAGGCACCACACAACCTAAGGGACAGACAGAGGATCTGGTTGTGATAATACCTACTCTTGGATAAGAGGTGCCAATGCAGATACAGTAATCCTTTAGAATACCAGCCAGAAACAAAACCTGGAAAGAACCTCTCTTCGCCATATTAGAATCAAACTACCAATCACTCAAACCAAAGAAAAAATATTGAAAGCAGTCAGAGAGAAAAATCAAGTTACCTACAAAGGCAGGCATATCAGGATTACAGCAGATTACTCAACACAAACTTGAAAAGCAAGAAGGGCTTGGAGTGATGTATTCCAAGTCATGGAAGATAAAAACTGTCAACCAAGGTTACTTTATCCTGCAAAGCTATCCATTCAAATAGACAGAGAAATAAGGACATTCCATGACAAAAGCAGGCTAAAGGAGTATTTGAAGACAAAACCTGCTGTACAGAAAATACTTGAAAGAATCCTCCATGCTGAAGAGAAAAAAAAGCACACATATAAGGAATCAGGAAGAAACAAACAATACTCAAATACTAGTTAACACAAGAGAGCAAAGGTAAAACCAGAAGAACTACAAAAAAAAAAAAATGGTGAAAATGAATACACACCTTTCAATACTATCTCTTAATACCAATGGCCTCAGTGCCCCAAACAAAGGGCACAGGTTTGCAGACTGGGTTAAGAAGCAGGATCCTTCAATTTGCTGCCTCCAAGAAACCAACCTTTCTACAAGGGATGGACACTATCTTAGGGTGAAAGTTTGGAAAATGGTGTTTCAAGCAAATGGATTTAGAAAGCAAGCAGGGGTTGCTATCTAATATCTGACAAGGTAGGTTTCAGTCCAACATTAGTTAAGAAAGAGAAGGCCACTTTACATTGATTAAAGGCACCCTCCAACAGGAGGACATTACAATCCTAAACATATATGCAACCAACATGGGGGTCCCCAAATTCATCAAACAAACACTATTAGAACTAAGGTCACAGATAACACAAAACACAGGGATAGTGGTGACTTCAACACCCCACTCTCATCAATTGACAGGTCATCCAGAGAAAAAATGAAGAGAGGAATCTGGACTAAATGAGGTCATAGAAGGAATGGACCTAACAGATACATACAGGACATTTCATCCAAATGCTGCAGAATATGCACATGGAACATTCTCTAAAATAGACCATATATTATGACACAAAACAAATCTTAACAAATATAGGAAAATTGAAATAATTCATTGCATTCTATCTGACCACAATGGAATCAAACTACAAATCAATAACCAGAAAGGTTGTAGAGCATATACAAATTTATGAAAATTAAACAACACACTACTAAAGGATGAACGGGTCAATGAAGAAATCAAGAAGGAAACCAAAAAATTATAAACTCAAACAATAATGAGAACACAACATAACAATATCTCTGGGACACAATGGAGGCAGTCCTAACAGGTAAATTTATAGCTTTGCATGCCTATATTAAGAAACTAGAAGGGTTACAAGTAAACGACCTAATGCATTACCTTAAAGTCTTGGAAAAAGAAGAAGAAAGCAAACCAAAAATCAGTAAATGGGAGGAAATAATAAAGATTAGGGTAGAAATTAATGAAATAGAAACCAAAAAAAGAAAAAAGAAAAATCCAAAGAATCAATAAACCAAAGAGTTAGTTCTTTGAAAGAATAAACAAAATGGATAAACCCTTAGAAAATCTGACCAAAAGAAAGAGAGAAGAGACACAAAATAATAAAATTTGAGATGAAAAAGGTAACATTACAATAGATGCTAGACAAATTCCAAAAAGCATAGGGACATACGATTAAAGCATATACTCCACAAAGTATGAAAATCTGAAAGAAATGGATTATTTTCTTGATTTATATGACCTACTTAAATTAAATCAAGATGAGATTAATCACTTAAATAAACCTATAACAAGCATGGAGATCCAAGCAGTTATCAAAAAACTCCCAACTAAGAAAAAGCACAAGACTAGATGAATTCACTGCAGAATTTTACCAGACCTTCAGAGTAGAACTAACACTATTGCTTCTTAAGCTTTTCCATGAAATAGAAAAAGAAGGAATCCTACCAAACTCCTTCTATGAAGCCAGCATCACCACGATACCAAAACCAGGCAAAGATAGAACAAAAACAGAAAATTACAGACCAATCTCTCTCATGAACATAGATGCAAAAATTCTCAACAAAATATTGGCAGACATAATACAAAAATATATCAGAAAGATCATTCACCCTGACCAAGTAGGCTTTATCCCAGAGATGCAGAGATGGTTCAACATATGCAAATTGATAAATGTATTAAATTATATAAATTGAATGAAGGACAAAATTCACATGATCATCTCATTAGATGCAGAGAAAGCGTTTGACCAAATGCAACATTGTTTCATGATAAAAGTCCTACAGAGGGGGCTTCCAGTCAAGATGGCGACTGCCTAGCTGCACTACAAACAATGAGGGAAAAAAAGATAGATGCAGATCCTAAGAAGAGAGCTGCCCCAACATACCTCAGAAGGGGCACAACTGAAACTAAGGACAACTGGCAAAATAAGCAAGGGTGATGTTTTCCTGTGAACTGGATACCAGCACAAAGGGGAAGGAGATCAATGCAGAGAAAAATCAACTCCTACCAAATCAGAGAGCCAGAGCCTCAGAGGCCCCCAACACCTCAGCACTGAAGCAGACCAAAAATGAACCAAACATGGCTCAGGGAAATCTTGCGGAAGAGGGGGCGGAAAGAATGTCAGAGTTACATGTTGGGTCATGATTTTCAGAGACATTTATCATACTAATAACTGGGGGCTAACTCCACAATGCACGACCCATTTTCAATAACAAGGAGGGTCTAATGGGAGGGGGTAGATCACAGATGAGCCTAAATAATGGTACCAAACTGCCTGTATTTACTGAAAAGAAAACTAATAAATTAAATTTTAAAAAAATGTAAAAAAAAAAAGGAAGTCCTACAGAGACTGGGAGTAAAAGGAGTGTATCTCAATATAATAAAGGCTATTTATGACAAGCCTACAGCCAACATATTACTAAATGGGGGAAAACTGGAAGCTTTTCCTCTAAAATCAGGAAGAAGACAAGGGTGTCCACTGTCTCCACTTTTGTTTAATATAGTACTGTAAGTCTTAGCCATAGCAATAAGGTAAGAGACACACATAAAAAGGATACAAATTGGACAGGAAGATATCATGTTATCATTATTTGCAGATGACAAGATTCTATATATAAAGGACCTTAAAGACACTACCAGCAAACTGTTAGAGCTGATAAACACCTACAGCCACGTAGCAGGATACAAAATAAATACACAGAAGCCAGTAGCCTTCCTATATGCTAACAACAAAGACACAGAGGATGAAATCAGAGAATCACTCCCATTCACAATTGCATCACAGAAAATAAAGTACCTTGAAATAAACCTAACCAAGGAAGTAAAGGATCTATACAATGAAAACTACAAAACACTCAAGCAAGAAATTGCACAGGACACTAGGAAATGGAAAAACATCCCTTGTTTCTGGATCAGAAGGATCAATATTGTGAAAATGGCAATCTCACCAAAAGCAATATACACATTTAATGCAATCCACATAAAAATTCCAGTGCCATTCTTCAAAGAAATTGAAAAATAATCCAAAAATTCATTTGGAATCACAAAAACCTCAAATATCTAAAATAATACTGAGCAACAAAAATAAGGCTGGTGGTATCACCATACCTGATTTTAACCTATACTACAGAGCCATAGTAACCAAAACAGCATGGTACTGGCACAAAAGCAGACATGTAAATCAGTGGAACAGAATAGAGGACCCAGATGTAAGTCTGGGTAGCTATAGCCACCTGATATTCGATTAAAAAAATGCCAAAATTATATACTGGAGAAAAGACAGCCTCTTCAGCAAATGGTGTTGGGAAAACTGGATATGTATCTGTAGAAATGTGAAAATAGATTCTTCTCTCTCTTCATGCACAAGAATTAAGTCCAAATGGATTAAAGACCTTAACATCAGACAGGAAACTCTGAAACTGCTAGAAGAAAAAGTAGAGGAAACCCTTCAACATATTGGTTTTGGAAAAGACTTTCTAAATATAACCCCAATTGCTCAGGCAATAAAACCACAGAATAACCTCTGGGACCTCATGAAATTACAAAGATTTTGTACTGCAAAGGACACTATGAATAAAGCAAGGAGGCAATCTACAGAATGGGAAAAAATCTTTGCCAGCTATATATCTGATATAGGGTTAATATGTAGGATATACAAAGAACTCAAAACCTTAAATAATAAGAAATCAAACAAACCAATAAAAAAAAATTGGCTATAGAGCTAAATAGAGAGTTCTCAAAAGAAGAAATATAGATGGCATATAAGCATCTAAAAAAATGTTCTACATCCCTAGTCATCAGGAAAAGGCAGATTAAAACTACATTGAGATTCCATCTCAGCCCTGTCAGATTGGCTACCATCATGAAAACAAATGATCATAAATGCTGGCAGGGATGTGGGAAAAGAGGAACCATTCTACACTGCTGGTGGGAATGCAATCTGGTCCAGTCATTTTGGAAATCATTGTGGAGGTTCCTAAAATAGCTAAATATTGATCTACCATATGACCCAGTTAGAGCACTACTAGGCATATATCCTAAGGACTCATCTCATTTCCTTAGAAGTACGTGCTCAACCATGTTTATTGCCATTCAATTCATAATAGCTGGGAAATGGAACCAGCCTAGATGTCCCTCAACTGATGAGTGAATTATGAAGATATAGCACATTTATTCAATGGAGTTCTACTCAGTAGTAAAGAAAAATGAAGTTATGAAACTAGCAGGTAAGTGGATAGATCTGGAAAGGATTATACTAAGCGAGGTAACTCAGGCCCAGAAAGCCAAACACCACATGTTTTCTCTCATATGTGGACTCTAGCTACAGACGCTTAGGCTTCTGTGTGCAAAGGAAAAATCTGAGTAGCAGAAGCCAGTAAGCTAAAAAAGAGCTATAAATGGAAGAGAAAGGAAGGGATGAGGGTAAGTAATAGGTTGGTATTGTATAAAGGTAAGTAGAAGACTAGAGTAATGGGGGAGAAAAGGCCCAAAATGAGCTCAGGGGAAGAGCTTGAGTAAAGGAAAGGTGGAGGGAGGGCTAATCACAATCTAAGAGGATACAAATATAGCTTATGGAATCCTCTGTTTTTGGACAATGGAACACACAGGAGCCTTAGATCATTGCTAGAAAATTTTCAGTGCCAGGGATGGGATACCTTCCAGTGAGTTGTTGGCCAGGGAGGTCCCTGATGTCCCCAAAACATTATAGGCTATTGCCAGTTTCCCACCAGGAATAGATGGTAAAACCCTATTGCTGAAGACTGCTCATACTTGAGCTGCAAGGCCACTGAGAAATCCTGCTGGAACTGAGCTGATAACCTCCTCCATGTAGACCAGCAGACAGAAAGCTGGAAGTAGCCATTCTACATGCAGTTCAATGGGAGAAAGAGATACCACCAGTGAAGTTACTCAACTGTGGACACTGCAAGCCCTATAATTGGCCAGCCAGGCAAAATGAGCCAACTGGTGCAATAATGGTACATCTATCATGGTTGGAAACCAACTGCCCTCCACTTGGACTGGAGGCCTGCTCCATGGGAGGGAATAAGTCACTGATACTGAAAACTTAAAACAGGGGTAGTCATGAGCCCCAGGTATATAACATCTGCTGATGTCTGGATCAATGTATATTCTATGCTTATCAAACTGCCCAGTAAGCACTTTTCTTAATATTTATACCCTTATATTAATGCTACCCTCACTTTGGTAGAGAATCTTCTCTTTTAAGTTGGCAGTGACCTTGGAATGACTCAAAAGCCATCATAATGTTGGGAAGAAGTGACTGGACTACTGAGTAACATCTCGATCACACCCTCCAAGGCTCAGGGTCAAATGTGGAAGGGGTGCCAGAAATAATGTAAGAGACAAAGGAAGGGTAGGACTCCTTACACTGTGCTCCCTCCATGCATAAAATGCCCTGGATATCCATGACCTCATAGTGCCTGATAGTACCTACACAAGACCATCATAAGGGGAGGAAAGATCATGGCATCAAAATAAAAGAGAGACTGATTGAGATAGGGAGGGAATATAATGGAGAATGGAATTTCAAAGGGGATAGTGGGGGAGGGAGGGTATTACCATGGGTTATTTTTTATAATCATGGAAATGTTAATAAAAGTTGAGAAAAAAAAAACTCTTAATGAAACAAAGAGAGAGTGTCAAAATCGGGAAGAGAGAAACAATTCACAACATACAATGACAATTGCATCAGAATTACATCAGATTTCTGAGTGGAAAACCTGAAAGCCAGAAGGGCTTGGAATGAAACATTTCAAATAAGAAAACAAAACAAAACAAAACAAAACTATAGCTTCTACCCCAAGCTACTCTACCCAGCAATACTGTGCCGGTAAATAAATAGAGAAAAGCAACATTTTCATGGAAAAATGTAAACTCTATGATTATATGAACATAAAGCCAAATCTAAAGAGAACAATTGAGGAAATACACACAGAACAGTCATACAACCAATCTCAAGAGCCAACAAAGAGAAGATCACAATAACTAAAATAGACCAGGCTCTACATAGTATAAAACACAAGAAAGAACCAAATACCATAAAGAAACCTCATCACAGCAGGGATAAATTCAAACCTCACAGTAATAAGCTTAAATATTAATGGACTTATCTCACCCATCAAAAGACAAAGGTTATTGGGATGGATCAAAACAAAAAAAAATGGACCTTCCTATCTGCTGTCTTCAAGAAACTGACCTCACTACTAAATATAGTCAACTCTTCAGTGTGAAAGGCTAGAGTATGATATTCCAAGCAAGTAGAAATAAAAAACAAGCTGGTGTTGCTATAGTAACATCTGATAAAATAGACTTTAAATGAAAAGTAATCAAAAAGACAAAGAAGGCCACTTCTTACTCATTAAAGGAATGATCCAACATGAGCACATCACAATCATAAATATATATGCACCAAACACAGGTGCATCACACTTTATTAAAACAAATCTACTCGACAATGAAACTAAAGTAAACACCAACATTATTATAACTGACCCATTATCATCAACAGACAGATAATCCAAGCAGAAAACCAACAGGGAAATAATAAAGCTCAACAACATCATAGAGCAATTAGACCTAACAGGTATCTACAGAACTTTCCACCCCAACTCCACAGAAAACACATTCATCTCAGCAGCCTGTGGAACCTTCTCCAAAGTTGTCCATATATTAGGTCATAAAGGGTCAGGAAACTTGAAGTAACTTCCTGCATCATGTCATATCAAAATCCTATACAGCTTGAAATCAACAATAACAGACATATCCAAAACTACACCAGCTCTGGGAGAACAAACAACACACTTTTAAAGAATAAATGTGTAGTGGAAGAAATAAAAAAAGAAATTGTAAAATTCATAGAATCGAATGATAATAAAAACACAACATAACAAAACTTATGGGACAAAATGAAGGTAGTCATAAAGAGAAAACTCCTAGCTCTAAATACCTTCCTTACAGAGATGGAGACATCCTAAGTTAATAAGCTGACCATCAACTAAGGCACGGAAAAACATGAAGAATCCAACCCAAAGAGCTCCAGATGGAAAGAAATAATTAAGATTAGAGCAGAAATTAATTAATTGGAAACAAAGAAAACAATTTTAAAAAATCAATGAAACAAAGTCCTGGTTCTTTGAAAAAAAAATAAACAAGGTTGGCAAACCCATAGAAAAATTGGTCAAGCAAGAAAAAGTATCAAATTAACAAAATCAGAAATAAAAAAGGAGAGATCACAACAGACATCAATGAAATCAGAAGAATCATCAGGGCATACTTCCAAAACCTCTACTCTACACAATTAGATGATACAGAAGAAATGGGTGAATTTCTAGACAGATATCAACTACCAAAGCTAACTTCAGAGCAGATTAATCTCCTAAACAAACCTATCACATCCATGGAGATTTAAAAGGTAATCTAACACCACACCCCCCCCACAAAAAAAAAAAATTCATGACCAGATGGCCTCTCAGTTGAATTCTATCAAACCTTCATTAAAGCATTGAAACAATTTTTTCTCAGACTGTTCTGCATAATTAGAGACCAGGGAATCCTCCCCGACTCCTTTTATAAAGATAGAAACACCCTAATACCAAAGGAGACAGCTGCAACAAGGAAAAAAAAGTATAGGTCTATATTGCTTATGAATTTAAATGCACATATTTGAATAAAATCCTTGCAAACAGAATTCAACAATACATTGAAAACACTATCTTGATCAAGTAGGCTTCATCCCAGGAATGCAGGGATGGTTTAACATCTAGAAATCAGTCAATGTAATACACCACATAAGTAAACATAACCATAAGAATCACATGGTCATCTTAATTGATGCAGAGAATACCTTTGCCAAAATAAACCACTGCTTCATTATCAAAACACGGGAAAAATAGGCATAGTGGTTTAAATCTCAATGCAATAAAATCTACATATAAAGCTCCTAAAGCCCAAGTAATACCTACTGGGGAAAAGCTCCAGGAGGTCCCACTGAGATTAGGAACAAGACAGGGTTGCCCACTCTTACCAATACTCTTAAACATAGTACTAGCCCAACCAATAATACAGGATAAAGAAATAAAAGAGATTCAAAATGGAATGGGAGAAGTCAGGTTAACCCTATTTGCAGATGACATGATCCCATATATAAGTGATCTGAAAGTCTCCCTCTCAAGACTAAAGGTGATAAATTCTTTAAGCAAAGTGGCAGGATGCAAAACTAATGCCCCAAATCAGTAGCTTTTCTATTTTCAAAGAATTAAGTGAGGCTTTCCCATTTTCAATAGCAACAAAAAGTTAAATATCTTGGAACAACACAAACCAAGAATGTGAAAGGCCTATACAATGAAAACATAAAAACACTCAAGAAAGAAATTGAGGAGGGGGCTGGAGAGATGGCTTAGCGGTTAAGCGCTTGCCTGTGAAGCCTAAGGACCCTGGTTCGAGGCTCGGTTCCCCAGGTCCCACGTTAGCCAGATGCACAAGGGGGCGCACGCATCTGGAGTTTGTTTGCAGAGGCTGGAAGCCCTGGTGCACCCATTCTCTCTCTCTCCCTCTATCTGTCTTTCTCTCTGTGTCTGTCGCTCTCAAATAAATAAATAAAAAAATTAAAAAAAAGAAATTGAGGAGTTGAGAAGATGAAAAGTCCCCCATGGTCCTGGATAGGTAGACTTAATATTGTGAAAATGGCAATTCTACCGAAAGCAATATACAGATTTAATGCAATACCAATAAGAATACCAGCCCCATTCTTCAGAGCAATTGAAAAAAAAAAAAAAGATCTCAAAATTCATATGGAATGGCAGAGGGCCTCATATATCCAAATGTATCCTCACCAGAACAAAAAATAGAAAGAAAGAGAGAAAAATCTCTGGCCGTATCACCATACCTGATCAAAAAGTGTATTGTAAAGTCATAGTGACAAAAATAGGATGGCACTGGAATAAAAATAGAAACATAGACCAATGGAACAGAGTTAAAGACCTTAGGTCATGTAACTACAGCTGCTTGATCTTTGAGCAACATGCCAATAATGTAGACTGGAGAACAGACAGCATTTTCAGCAATTGATGTTGGACAAATTGTAAGACCATATGTAGAGAAATTAAATTAGACACATTCATTTTGCCATACACAAAATTCAAGTCTAAATGGATTAAAAACATCAATATAAAACCTGAAACCCTTCAACTACTGCAAGAAAAAATTGGAGGTACTCTCTACAATATAGGACTGAGAAAACACTTCCTGAACATAAGTCCAGTAGCCCAGGAAATTAAACAAGCACTCATCCAGTGGGATCTCATGAAGCTAAAAAGATTTTTGCACAGACAAATATACCATAATCAGAGCCAGTAGATTACCCACTGAATAGCAGAAAATCTTTGTCGCCTATACCACGGACAGAAACCTAATATCTAGAGCCTACAAAGAACTCAAAGAACTAAACAATAAAAAAACCAAACATCCCACACCAAAAGTGGGGCAGAGAACTAAATAGCGAGTTTTCAGAAGAATTACAGATGGCTAACACACACTTAATAAAATATTCAACATCACTAACCATTAAGGAAATGCAAATTAAAACAAACATAAGATTTCAACTTACCCAAGGATAGATAGCAAACATTTTAAAAATCAAATGAAAACATGTCATTGAGGATGTGGAGAAATAGGTATACTCATTCACTGTTGGTAGGAATATAAGCTGGTAATACTACTATGGAAATCAATATGGAGACTCCTGAAAAGGATGAATATAGAGTTACCAACAGGCCCTATTATTCCCTTGTTGTGCATTTACCATAAAAGCTCCACATCTCAGTACAGATATATTTGCTCAAACAAGTTTATAGCTGCTCATTTTATAAAAGCTAATAACTGGAATCAACCCATCATTAGATGAATGGATAACCACGATGTGGTATATCTACATGATAGAATTCTACACAGCAGTAAGAAAAAACTGACACAATGAAATTTGTAGAAAAATGGTCGAACCTGGAACAGATCATTCCATGTGAACTCATACAATCAGAGAAAGACAAATGTCACATGATCTCATTCATCTGTGGTTCCTAACCTGGACCAGCCTGAGTGGCTGACATACCTGAATGTCAGACATAGGCTGGGCCCTGGGTAAAAGCAAACTTGCAGGGAGCGGCTACAGACGCCATTACAAGATGACGCTGACTTCCTGCTGAGAGTGGTGACGAACAACCCCCTACTTGGTCATATCCTGGCGACAGTCTTGCTTGATGCTGCGCGTGTACATGATGTAATGCATCCTGGGCCTATCCCATGGCCCTGGGTGATGGGGGAGCAGGTGGCGGCCAATCCGTAGGTGTCTAGTAGTATTACACCCTATAAAAGCAACTACACTCCTGCGCCCCGGCCCCTCGCCATCAACTTTTCTGTTAACCAAGAGGCTCTCCAATAAAGTGTGATCGAGAAGGATCCTTGTTTGCTGGTCATGCTTTTCCTGCGGGTCAGGGGGCTCGCAGCAAGTGGTGCCGAAACCCGGGAACGCCGGGTGCTTTATGGTCACCGGGCGAGGGGCCAAAGAGGATCCAGAACTTGACACACGGAGAGGAAGACCTCGGTAAGTTACCCCAGTCATGCTAGACCCATATTTGAAAAAAGGGCGGGAAGCTCTAGCAAGACATCAGGATAGTCTTTCTGAGTCTGATTCAGGGGAGTCAAAAGTTAGGCCTAAGAAAAAAGGAGATATAAAGAAGGAGAAACATATACAAGATAAAGATAAAAGCCTGCAGGAGGAGCTTGAAGAGATGGGGGAAATAAGTCATCACTTGCCTGAGAAAGGGACTAAAGGGGCCTTTACCAGGCTGTATCCCCCTATTGAAGAGCTTGTACGTTTAAGTGTTTTTGAGACAGATGAGGAAATCACCTCCAACTCAGACCTAGAGGAGGAGGAGGAGGAAGAACCATTACAAAAGGGGGGGGGGAGGAATCAAGGAAGTCACAAAAAGGCACTATTCATCTCTGCCTAGGCGCCCCCTACTAACAAAAGGAAAACAGGCCCAAGGAGATGGTCCTTTGCATTTGAAAGAGCCGTCTGCACCTCCCCCCTATAACTCTGCTAGAGACACAAGCCGCTTCATAAAACCAAAAACATGGTCGCAGCTAGTCTCAGTTTTCCCTGTATTTATGGATCCAGTGACCCATCAGAGGAGGTATGATCCAATTCCTTACAGACAATTAAAAGACTTAGTTCAAGCAGCAAAAGACTTTGGCCCAGCTGCGGATTATACTGTTGCACTATTGTGCAGGATTGTTACAGATCCTTTAACGCCCACTGATTGGATAGAATTGGGTAAAGCTTGCCTTACAAAAGGCCAATTTTTAGAGTGGAAAGCCATAGTTATAGACAATGCTCAGGAACAGGCTAGGCAAAATATTGAGAATGGACATCCAGAATGGACGGTGGATATGCTTATGGGGCTTGGCCCTTACATGGCTAACCAAGTTAATTTCCCAATTAAAGTTTACCAACAAATTAATAATGTTCACTATTGGGCCTGGAAGGAAGTCTCTAATAAAGGGGAAGTAGCCGGTAACCTGACTAAAATTATACAGGGTCCCACAGAACCTTTTGCAGATTTCGCCGCCAGACTGGTGGCTGCCGCAGAAAAAACCATTGGAGCTGCAGATCATACTATGCCTTTTGTATTGCAATTAATCTATGAACAAAGTACAAAAGAATGTCAGCGAGCTATAAACCCAGTTCGGAAACAGGGACTGGAAGCCTGGGTTAAAGCCTGTCGAGAAATTGGGGGGCCATTCTCTAATGCTGGCCTGGCTGCCACAGTCCTCGCAGCCACTAAGTCCCAACAGGCTCAGAAAAAAAATAAAGGGTGCTTTAAATGTGGGCAGCTAGGACACTTTAGACGCCAATGCCCCAGAGCTGAGCAATCCGCCCCGCCGGTAAAGGAGGGGTGGAAGCAGAGGCCGCCGGGTACCTGTCCGAGATGTAAGAAGGGCAAACATTGGGCAAATGAGTGCAGGTCAATAAGAGATATTAATGGTCTATCTGTACCCCCCCTTCAATCTACTCAGGACCAAAAAAACGGGATGAAGGGCCCCCATCCCCAGGGTCCACAAATTTATGGGGCACTGCAGACCCCGGCCCCGGCGCTGGGCCCGCCTCCATCCTCTCATGCAGGAGAGCCACGTCAGGCTCCGCAGGGCTGGACCTCTGTGCCACCTCCTAACCCCTGAGATGGGGATCCAAGCCCTGGAGACCGATGTTTGTGGCCCTTTACATAAAGATACTGTGGGGCTTCTTCTGGGGCGGTCGTCATCAACCTTGAAGGGGTTAATTGTCTTTCCTGGAGTCATTGACCCTGACTTTACAGGCGTCATTAAAGTCCTCTGCCACTCCCCTTATGGGACGATCTCCATTGCACCGGGGGATCGTATTGCTCAGCTGTTGGCTTTGCCCTCCACTCATTCACAATTCCCTGCTGAACAGAGGGAAAGGGGGACAGGATGTCTTGGGTCCACAGGGGTGGACCTGGCCTGCTTGTCATGGGAATTAGATCAGAGACCTCTCTTACAGTTAATCATTGAAGGCAAGATGTTCTCGGGCTTAGTCGATACAGGTGCAGACAGGAGTATTATAAAACTAGACTCCTGGCCAAAGTCTTGGCCCCTTCAAAGATCCTCTCAGACCCTTCAAGGTTTGGGGTATGCAGAGACACCCCAGATGAGTGCAAAAGAACTAACATGGTATACTGATGAGGGGCAAAAGGGAAAATACAGCCTTTTGTATTAGCGGTCCCTATCAATTTGTGGGGAAGGGATGTTCAATCCCAGTTGCGCCTCCGCTTGACTAATGACTATTCGGAGGCTAATAAAAATATGATGAAAATACAAGGCTTTGTCCCAGAACAGGGACTAAAAAAGTTCCTTCAGGGGCGCCCCGATCCATTTATTCCCAAAGAAAAATTAGACCGTAATGGATTGGGTTTTTCTTAGGGGCCATTGAAAATGCTGCTTCCAAAAGAATTCAGGTGCCCATCCCTTGGTTAACTAACAAGGCGGTTTGGGTCCCTCAATGGCCCCTATCACAAGAAAAATTGGAAGCCGCAAAACAGTTAGTACAGGAACAGGTAGATCTGGGCCATCTGGAACCCTCTGTTTCTCCTTGGAATACTCCAATATTTGTAATTAAAAAACAGTCAGGTAAATGGAGGCTGCTCCATGACCTGAGAGCAGTCAATGCCCAAATGCAGGTTTTAGGACCTGTTCAGAGAGGCCTGCCAGCACTTTCTGCCTTGCCCAAGGGCTGGCCAATGATGGTCTTAGATATTAAGGATTGTTTCTTTTCCATACCGCTTTGTCCACAAGACAGGGAACGTTTTGTTTTCACTCTTCCCTCAGTCAATCATGAGAGGCTGGATGCTCATTTCCAATGGCGTGTGTTGCCTCAGGGAATGGCTAATAGCCCTACTATGTGCCAATTATTTGTGGACACAGCCTTGTCCTCTGTCCGTCAAGAGTTCCCTTCTCTCCGTATGATTCATTATATGGATGATATTTTGTTGACAGCCCCTGAGTTAACAGTTTTACATGCCTCTTTTCAAAGAGTTGTTCAAGCATTAGAGAATCATGGCTTGCTGATAGCCCCTGAGAAGGTTCAACAGACAGATTCTGTTACTTTTCTGGGGACCGTCATTGGCCCTCATTCTGTGGGGCCACAGAAGATGTGTATACGGACCTCTCATTTACATACACTCAATGATTTTCAAAAGCTGCTGGGAGACATTAATTGGCTGAGAGGTTTCCTTCATGTGCCTCGCTCGGAATTGCTGCCTCTTTTTTCTATTCTTGAAGGCAACCCTGATGTCTCCTCTCCTCGTACGCTTACGCAGCCTGCCCATGAGGCCCTTACTAAGATTGAAGAGGCGCTTAGTAAAGCACAACTTGATAGATTTGATCCATCTAAACCATTACTTTTATGTGTCCTTAAGACTAAGGATGTCCCTACAGGGGTACTTTGGCAGGAGGGACCGCTGTTGTGGCTTCATGGACACTCTTTAGGGGCTTGCACTCTTCAGTATTTCCCACAGTTGGTAGCTCAGCAGGCCTGTTTGGGGCTTAAGTATTGCTTAGTACATTTTGCAAAGCTGCCTGATAAACTTATCATTCCCTATACTAAGGAACAAGTAAAAGTTTTGTCTGGCACAGTGGATGATTGGAGCATTCTTATGTGTGCCTTTCCAAATGTCATAGATAATCATTACCCAAAGAGCCCTATTTTGTCTTTTGTTGAAAACAAATTGGTTTACTTTCCTAAAATCACTGTTCAGGAGCCTATTACATCAGCCCCTGCCATCTTTACTGATGGCTCAAAGTCTGGTCGTGGGGCCTACCTGGTACAGGGATCGGAGCCTATAGTAAGAATGTTCAGACCTGACTCTCCTCAGATTGTTGAATGCTTAATAGTCTTGGAGGTATTTCAGACATTCCCCACTTCCTTTAATTTGTTTACAGTTTCCTTGTATGTGGCCAATGCAGTGGCTAATTTAGAGATCGCAGCTTCAGTTCGCTCCTCTAGTTCAGTGTCCAATATTCTATTACAACTTCAATCTTTAATTCAACAGCGAACTTGCCCATTTTATGTTTCTCATATCCGAGCCCATTCATTGCTGCCTGGACCCCTGTCACAGGCTAATGACCTGGTAGATCGGGCTACCAGGCTGGCCATGGTTTCCTTAGGAGATCCTAAGGCTTCAGCTATAGAATTTCATAGATTATATCATGTACCTGCAAATACTTTAAGACTCAAATTTCTCATTTCTAGAAACGAGGCTCGAAACATTGTAAAGTCTTGTCAATCTTGTGTTACCTTTTTGCCTTCCCCACATGTGGGCGTCAACCCTCGGGGCCTGCGCCCTGGAGACCTTTGGCAAATGGATGTAACACATCTTCCAGAGTTTGGAAGATTAAAATACCTACATGTTTCAGTGGACACATGCTCCGGTATTATTTTCGCCTCACCATTGGCAGGCGAAAAGGCCTCTCATGTAAAGACTCACTGCCTAGAGGCCTGGGCTGCTTGGGTAAAGCCACGCCATTTAAAAACTGATAATGGCCCAGCATACACATCTGCTGGTTTTCGAGCCTTTTGTGCTCAAATGCAGGTAACCCACACCACTGGCCTTCCTTATAACCCACAGGGCCAGGGAATAGTAGAAAGAGCTAATAAGACCTTAAAAGCTCTTTTATTTAAACAAAAAAGAGGGATAGCCGAAGACGCTACTCCCAAGGAAAGAATATCTTTAGCTCTTTTTACACTCAATTTTTTAATTTTGGATTTCCATGGTGACAGCGCAGCTGATAGACATGGAAAATCTCTAACTTCTGTGTCGAAAGAAATGGTGATGTGGAAAGACGTCTTGGATAATAAGTGGAAAGGACCGGATCTTGTGATATTAAGATCCAGGGGAGCTGTTTGTGTTTTTCCACAGGACCAAGATTCTCCGCATTGGGTTCCGGCTCGCTTGGTGAAAACAATTACCCGACCCCAACAGGAGGCTCCTGGAGACGGAGATGCCTACCAGGATGGAGAGAAGGATGGAGAAAAGGAGAGCCTTATTGATGATCCTCATCCTGTGCCTGGAATGTAGGGGAGAACAGCGTTGGGGCAGTATGTCTGCATTTCCCAAACCCATGCCAGTATACCACTCTGCTGTGGCTTTTCCCCGTTTCTTTACAACAGAGAAGGAACTGGGTCTTCCCATGGTGAGGAAAGACACCTCTTCCGTTTCTATCAGAGAACAGCAGAGTTTCCAGGCATCGGGGACATTGTGCTTTATGCTTGATCCGACTTATGAGGACTGTATGGTCTTAAAGAAACAAGCCTTTGCTTGGTTCCACAGGGACATGATTTGGGAAAGAAATGACCAACAGAGACGTAATGATTGGTATGGTCCAGAGAATAAGACTTCCCAATATAAATTTGGTAACTATACCTATACTGAATTGGCAATCTGGCTTAATGGAACATTTCTGGTTGGTGTAAACATATCAGACAAAGCATACCAACCACGACTTGCTCCTCATTGTTGGGGAAGTGATGAAGGAGAAACCTGGCCGTGGTCTGACTGTCAGTCTACCGGTGTTGGCTGGACGAGTAAGGAAAAACTCTTTAATTTCTCCCCGGACATGAGGGGTCCCCATCCCTATCCGGCCTTATGGACTGGGGGATTTTTCAGACAAGATAGAAGGTATAATCCATTTTCAAAGTGGATTTTGTGTGGAACAAATGGAAGCTGTACTGATTTCACACCTTTTGTGTTATTACAGGGAGGACAAGTTGCTTGTAATAATGTGACTACAGTCTTTAGTGAAAAGGAGCAGGTGGTGGAGGAAGCTGATGAGAACTGGGATGCCTTATACAAAACTATCAACACCACAGGGGGAATTATGAGCATTGGACATGGGTGCCAAACTAACGCAAGAAATGCTACTTTCTCCCCGGCACCAGTTTGCGTTCACCCACCGTTTATGTTTGTACTCAGTAATTCCTCCTTCAGTAGCTGCTCCAATACCTCCTGCCTCTTGTCCCAATGCTGGGATGCTCCAAAGTTTAAAAATGCTATGGTCCTTAGGGTCCCTCGTTGGGTCCCTGTGCCTGTGGAAGCTCCCAGCACGCTGACTTTATTTAGAAAAAAAAAGGGATTTTGGCATCACAGCAGCAGTTATAGCAGCCGTGGCTGCGATAGCCGCTGCCGCTACTGCGGCAGGTGTGGCCATAGCTTCCTCAGTACAGACGGCTGAAACTTTGAATAACTTGGCTACTTCTACCTCAGAGGCCTTAGACACTGAGACAGCTTTAAATTCTCACTTAAAGGGTGGTATCCAAATTTTAAACCAAAGAATAGATTTAGTCCAAGAACAGGTTGATGTCCTTTGGCAGCTAGCTCAGCTGGGATGTGAATGGAAGTATAATGCATTGTGTGTTACTAGTGTCCCTTATGAAAACTTCACCAGAGCTGCTAATCTGTCTCGTAGTTTGTCGCTAGCCCTCTCGCAAAATTGGTCTAAGGAATTTGATAGGGAATTGGAGGAATTAAGACAAGCTATAGTACATATTAATTCCACACGAGTGGATCTTAGCTTGGCAGAAGGCTTTACTTCTTGGATATCATCTGCATTCTCCTATTTCAAGGAATGGGTAGGAACTGGAATGTTTCTGGTATGCTGCTTAGGAGGGTGTGTGCTTTGCCTATGGTTGGTCTGTCGCCTGCGAACCCAAACTAGGAGAGATAAAATGGTCATTTCACAAGCGCTCGCTGACTTAGAATGTGGCTCCTCTCCCCAAATCTGGCTGGCAGCTTTAAAAGACAAATAGCTTCCCTGGCCCTTGCACCCTCGGGGTCTCAGAGTACCCATTGCATGAGGATGGGCAGGAATATGGTAGCTTTCGTTTGACCACCGCCTTTGCACTCTCAGGGGACCTGTCCCATTGCACTGAGGAAGGGGAGGTTGGACTTCTTCCCTTGATCGGTCAACACATCATGAGGTGCGGACCTGATCGGGAAGGCATGTTTTCTACTTATGCTTGGCCATTTTATTAAACAAAAAAGGAGGAGCTGCAGGGAGCGGCTACAGACGCCATTACAAGATGGCGCTGACTTCCTGCTGAGAGTGGTGACGAACAACCCCCTACTTGGTCATATCCTGGCGACAGTCTTGCTTGATGCTGCACGTGCACATGATGTAATGCATCCTGGGCCTATCCCGTGGCCCTGGGTGATGGGGGAGCAGGTGGCGGCCAATCTGTAGGTGTCTAGTAGTATTACACCCTATAAAAGCAGCTACACTCCTGCGCCCCGGCCCCTCGCCATCAACTTTTCTGTTAACCAAGAGGCTCTCCAATAAAGTGTGATCGAGAAGGATCCTTGTTTGCTGGTCGTGCTTTTCCTGCGGGTCAGGGGGCTCACAGCACAAACTTGGTCTCATATGAAGACCCCAGGCTTGAGAGTGGTCTTAGCAGTCTGAATGACAGGACAAATCTCAGGGCCCAGACCAGCAGAGGAGATCCTCCCCCATTCTCAGGGGTTGCAGTGAGCAAGGATCCTACTCCCAATTCTTGGGGGTTTCAGTGGCTGGAGGCCTTGCACACCCATTTTACCTCCCTCCCTCCCTTCCTTCTGCCCTCCCTTCCTCCCTCTCCCTCCCCCCCTCTCTGTCTGCCTCTTTCACTTTCTTGCTCTCTAAAATAAATAAATAAATAATTAATTAATTAAAAATATCAGGCCTTGAGATATTGCTCAGTGATTAAGGATCTTCTCTGAAAAGTTAAATGACCAAGGTTCAGTTCCTCAGTACCCACATAAAGCCAGATCCACAAGGTGGCTACATGCTTCTAAAGCTCACCTACATTGGCAGGAGACCCTAGTACTCACTTGCACACATTCTCTCTCTCTGCCTGTTTCTTTCTCAAATAAATAATAAGCAAATAAATATTATTAAAGATGACACTTTTAGTCCAAACTAAGTCTAATAAAAAACATCAATGTTACAATGGTTCCTTACCCACCACCACAAAAATTCTCTTTATTATCAGAACCTTCAACCTGTGAATAAATCATGTGACATACATTCAATTCTTAATGTCCTTGTCCTTTCCCCCTTGGATTTATGAGTGAATATAAAACCCTGGAAAGGAATATTTCCACACCATCTATTCTATAATCCCCATCTTTGCAGTAAAATAACTTGTAGAATAACTCACCAAGACAATAATATATAAAAACCCATATCAAAGTGTGTCCAGTTTATGAAACCATTTAGTCCACTGTTGATAGGAAAAAATGGAGATAGGCTGGGCATGGTGGTGCACGTCTGTAATCCGAATACTTGGTAGGCAGAAGTCAGAGGATCGTGGCCATGAATTTAAGGCCAGCCTAAGACAACATAATGAATTCCAAGTCTGCCTGGGCTAGAATGAGACCCTACCATTAAAAAACAAAACAAAACAGAAATTAGTATAAGATGAAGTACTCTATTAGTCATGGGCTTATTCAATTATTTTAAGTACCTGAGTGTTTTTCTTAATTTGTAATCACATGCTTTTCTTTGTTGTTGTTGGTGATGTTTGAGGTAGACTCTTGCTCTGGCCCAGGCTGGAATTCACTCTTTAATTTCAGGGTGTTCTTCAACTCTAGGCAATGCCCTGATCTCTGCCTATCAAGCGCTGGGATTAAAGGCATGCACCACCATGCCTGGATTAATGTTATTTTTTACAAAAAAATTATTTATTTGACAGAGAAAGAGGGAGGAAGAGAGAGAGAGCAAGAATGGGCACACCAGCGCCTCCAGCCACTGCAAAACAACTCCAGACTCACGCACCCCCTTGTGCATCTGCCTTCCATTGGTCTTAGATCATTGCACCTGGGTCCTTTGTCTTTGCAGGCAAACACCTTAACAGCTAAGGTCTTACTGTTCTTTTAAATAAATATTTATTTATTTAAAATAATTTTTAAAACGGCAAAAAGCTAGATCAGAGGGAGATGACCTACATCCTAATGGGAGGTCTTTATTTAAAGTCTCTTTTCCCCCATAATGTCAGCCAACTCCTCACTGCTAATTACTGCATCTAAAAGGTCACAAGGTCTCTTGTTGCTGAAGGGGTCTCCACAAAGATGGAAAAGAAAATACCCTTGTTGTCCCCAGGTTTTTGTTTTTCTGTTTTTCAAGGGAACCCAGCCATCCATGGCAGACATGTGCATGTGCACATGTACATGTGTGAAAACACACACACACACACACACACACACACACACACACACACACAATGCAGTCCAGCTCACATTGCTGGTAGAAATCACCCAAGAACATCTTGTGGGAAAAAGAGATTTATTTTGGCTTACAGGCTTGAGGGGAAGCTCCACAATGGCAGGGGAAAATGATGGCATGAACAGAGGGTGGACATCACCCCCTGACCAACATAAGGTGGACAATAGAAACAGGAGAGTGTGCCAAACACTGGCATGGGGAACCTGGTTTATAATACCTATAAGCCCATCCCCAACAATACACTCCCTCCAGGAAGCATAAATTCACATATCCATCAACTGGAAACCTAGCATTCAGAATGCCTAAATTTATGGGGGACACCTGAATGAAACCACCACACTCATCTTATTTGGAAGTGGATGGCTGAGGATGATGTGTGGTGACAGTGTTCTCACTAACAAGAGTTCCAAGTTGACTTAGAAACGGGAAAAGCAAAGAAAGCATATTGACAAAAATATATTGAAGATACTTCTTGCTGTAATGAATGTTTGTGTCTGCCTGTCCCTTTTATAAGCCCAGGATAGAGATTTCCATCCTGATAAATTAATCTAGACTAAAGTTCCCACACAGTAGATGCCCGACAGATAATAACTTTTTTTTTATGATTTTTAATTTTTACTTTTTTTTATTTTTTGAGGTAATGTCTCGCTCTATCCCAGGCTGACTTGGAATTCACTATGTAGTGTCAGACTGGTCTCAAACACACAACAATCCTCCTATGTCTGCCTCCCAAAATCTGGGATTAAAGGAGTGCACCACTACACCTTTCTTTTCTTTCCTATTTTTTATGGCTTTAATACTTTATTTATTTGAGAGACAGACAGACAGACAAAATGGGTGCACAATGGCCTCCAGCCACTGCAGATGAACTCCAGACAAATGTGCCACCTTGTGCATCTGGCTTTGGGTGGGACCTAGGGAATCAAACCTGGGTCCTTAAGCATTTCAAGCAATTACCTTTAACAACTCAGCAATCTTCCCAACTCTTAGGTGAGAGGTCTTGTATGTAGAGAGACAAAAAATTCCTCCTAGTAGTTTTTCAACAGATTAAACTTTCTGAAGGTCTTGTGCAGTGCATAGCTTGTTTACAGTGTAGCACAAAGCTGATCTTTTCTTTTTTTTTTCTAAAGAATTTCAGACTTCTGGTTAAGATGTCAGCATAGGTACCATGCCAAAGCAGCCTGGGAGGGAGGGGAACAAAAAAAAAAAAACACTCAGCAAATACACACTTTTACTAAAAAGTGAGATGTGTAGGAAATTGAAACAGCAGTGGAGAAGTAGGAGAGATCTAGAGCATCCAGAGCTGCATGGGCTGGCAGAATCAGCTCTGGCAGGTCCATGGAACATGGCAGCAGCAGTGAGGGGCGCACCAGAAAGCTGCCAGGTGAGGGGCTTTTCCACTCACACCGGAGCTCTCCGCAAACTCAAGAAATGTGAAGGGAGAGTGGCAGTGAACAACAGAGGAGCAGATCACAAGGTAGAAGAATATGTGGAAGAGAGAGAGAACTAGAGCAGCATTGGCAGCCTCCCCTCCCCCACCACCAGTGCCCAGCTCCAGAGCACAGAGCAGCGGTCCAGGGACCTGGCCATGCCAACTTGAACCAACAGCGGGACCCAAGCAGGAGCAGAGGTAACTGGGATTATACCAGGGAAGGGTCTCACCAGGTCAAAAGCTGACTTGGAACCCTCAACAGATCAGAAATCTTAACCTCCCTGTTGTCAGGATTAAGGGTGTAGATGGGGCACAACACACCCTAAGGGACAGTTAGAGGATCTGGTGGTCATAATACCTACTTTTGGATAAATACTCTAAGCTGTTTTTCACTGAGAGTGTACATTTTTTAGTTAAATTTTAGAATCTGCCTATATTTTGTTCCACTCAGCCTACTTGGATACTCACATAGCAGACAAACACAACACCTAGAGTCATTTTTTGTAGATACTCTAAGAGTCTTACAAGCCACACCTAATGCCTTAAGCACCTACCCTGAAGTTATATAACATCAGATTTTCTGATACATCTAATAATACCCAGATCTAATACAGTCCAACAAAGAGAAAGACAAACTAATAGAAAACAATGAATGGGAATTTCAAGATATTCAGGACACTATGAAAAGATCAAAAATAAGAATTCAGGGTATAACAGAAGGAGAAGAATTTCACTCCAAAGGCAAAGGCATAGTAGGCATCTTCAACAAAATCATAGAAGAAAACTTCCCCCATATAGGGACAGAGGTGCCAATGCAGATAAAGGAATCCTTTAGAACACCAGCCAGACAAAACCTGGAAAGAAAATCTCCTTGCCATATTATAATCAAACTACCAAACACACAAACCAAAGAAAAAATGTTGAAAGCAGTCAGGGAGAAAAATCAAGTTACCTACAAAGGCAAGCCTATCAGGATTAGAGCAGAATACTCAACACAAATTTTAAAAGCCAGAAGGGCATGGAGTAATTTATTCCAAGTCCTGAAAGATAACAACTGTCAAACAGGTTTTTTTTATCCTGCAAAACTATCCATTCAAATTGACTGGGAAATAAGGACATTCCATGACAAAAGCAAGCTAAAGGAGTATTTGAAGACAAAACCAGCTCTACAAAATATACTTGAAAGAATCCTCCATGCTGAAGAAAAAGAAAAGCACACATCTAAGGAACTGGGAATAAACAAACAATACTCACATACTAGTTAACACAAGAGAGCAAAGGTAAAACCAGAAGAACTACAAAAAATGGCAAAAATGAATGCACACCTTTCAATATTATCTCTTAATATCAATGGCCTCAATGCCCCAAACAAAAGGCAAAAGTTCACACACTGGGTTAAAAAGCAGGATCCTTCAATTTATTGCCTCCAAGAAGCCAACCTTTCTACAAAAGATGGATGCTATCTTAGGGTGAAAAGTTGGAAAATGGTGTTTCAAGCAAATGGACCTGGAAAACAAGCAGGGGTTGCTATACTAATATCCAAAAAGGTAGACTTCAGTAAAACATTAGTTAAGAAACATAAGGAATGTCACCTTATATTGATTAAAGGCCCTCCAACAGGAGGACATTACAATCCTAAACATATATGCACCCAACATGGAGGCCCCCAAATTCATCAAACAAATGCTATTAGAACTAAATTCACATATAACACCAAACAGTGTTAGTGGGTGACTTCAACACCCCACTCTCATCAATTGACAGGTCATCCTGGGAAAAAATAAACAAAGAGGCATTTGGACTAAATGAGGTCATAGAAGGAATGCACCTAACAGATATCTACAGGACATTTCATCCAAATGGTGCAGAATATACATTCTTTTCAGCAGCACATGGAACATTCTCTAAAATAGACCATACAGTAGGGCACAAAGCAAATCTTAACAAAACAGGAAAATTGAAATGAGTCCTTGCATTCTATATGACCAAAATGGAATCAAACTACAAATGAATAGCAAGAAAGCCTATAGACCATACACAAAATCATGGAAATTAAACGACATACTACTAAATGATGAATGGGTCAATGAAGATATGAAGGAGGAAATCAAAAAATGTATAGAGTCAAATGATAATGAGAACACAACATACCAAAATCTCTGGGACACAATGAAGGCAGTCCTAAGAGTTAAAATTATAGCTTTAAGTGCCTATATTAAGAAATTAGAAGTCGGGCATGGTGGTGCATGCCTCTAATCCGAGCACTTGGGAGGTAGAGGTAGGAGGATTGCCGTGAGTTCAAGGCCACCCTGAAACTCCAGAGTGAATTCCAGGTCAGCCTGGGCTATAGTGATACCCTATCTTGAAAAACCAAAAATAAATAAATAGATAGATAGGTAGATAGATAGATAGATGGATGGATGGATGGATGGATGGATGGATGGATGGATAGATAAATAAATAAATAAATTAGAAAGGTTGCAAGTAAATGACCTAATTTTTCACCTTAAAGCCTTGCAAAAGAAGAACAAGGTAGACCCAAAATCAGTACATGGGTAGAAATAATAATAATAATAATAATAATAATAATAATAATAATAATAGATTAGGGCAGAAATTAATGAAATACAAACAAACAATTAAAAATTTAAAAAAAATCCAAAGAATCAATGAAACAAAGATTAGGTTCTTTGAAAGGACAAACAAGATTGATAAAACCTTAGCAAATCTGACCAAAAGAAAGAGAGAAGATACACAAATTAATAAAATTAGAGATGAAAAAGGTAACATCACAAAAGATGCCAGAGAAATTCAAAAAATCATAGGGAAATACTATAAAAGCATATACTCCACAAAGCATGAAAATCTGAATGAAATGATGTCCTTGATTTATATGACCAACCTAAATTATGTCAAGATGAGATTAATCACTTAAATAGACCTATAACAAGCATGGAGATCCGAACAGTTATCAAAAATCTCCCAACTAAAAAGCACCCTGGCATGTATTCACAGCTGAATTTTACCACACCTTCAGGGAAAAACTAACACCATTGATTCTTAAGCCTTTCCATAAAATAGAAAAAGAAGGAATTCTTTCAAATTCCTTCTATGAAGGCAGCATCACCCTGATACCAAAACAAGGCAAAGATAGAACAAAAAAAGAAAATTTTAGACCAATCTCCCTCATGAACATAGATGAGATGCAAAAATTCTCAACAAAATATTGGCAAACAGAATACAAGAATATATCAGAAAGATCATTCACCCTGACCAAGTAGGCTTTATCCCAAAGATGCAGGGATGGTTCAATATACACAAATTGATAAATGTAATACATTATATAAATGGACTGAAGGACAAAAATCATATGATCATCTCATTAGACGCAGAGAAAGCGTTTGCCAAAATCCAACATCCCTTCATGATAAAAGTCCTACAGAGACTGGGAATAGAAGGAACATATCTCAATATAATAAAGGCTATTTATGACAAGCCTACAGCCAACATATTTACTAAATGTGGAAAAACTGGAAGCTTTTCCATTCTAATCATGTATAAGCCAAGGGTGTTCACTGTTCCCACTTTTATTTAATATAGTACTGGAAGTCTTAGCCATAGCAATAAGGCAAGAGACACAAATAAACATGATACAATTTGGAAGGGAAGAAATCAAGTTATAATTATTTGCAGATGACATGATTCTATATATAAAAGACCATAAAGACTTTTGTTGGTTTGATTAGAATAGGTGGCCCCCAATATATTCAGTTGTTTGTAGTTTCCATCTGCTGGCTAACTGGCTGGAGGCAATGTCACTGGGTGATCGATTATAAGGTGTGGTGGTGGGTTTCAGATTTCAATCTAAAGATATGCAAAGTGTGCCTAGCTGGAGTTCCTGAAGTGTGCTGTGTGGCTTTTGACCTTTAAGCTTGTACTTCTCTCTCTCCGCTTGGACCTGTGAAGGCAGGCCAGCTTCTTCTGCCATTATGGAACTTCCCCTGGATCTGTAAGCTTCAATAAATCCCTTCCTCCATAACTGTGCCTGGTCTGGAAGTTCATCTCAGTGAACCTAAATTTGTCTGCTACAAGACTCTACCAGCAAATGTTAGAGCTGATAAACACCTACAGCCATGTAGCAGGATACAATATAAATACACAGAAATCAGTAGCATTCCTATATGCTAACAACAAACACAGATACGATGAAATCAGAGTCACTCCCATTCACAATTGCATCAAAGAAAATAAAGTACCTTGGAATAAACCTAACCAAGGAAGTAAAGGATCTCTACAATGAAAACTATAAAACACTCAAACAAGAAATTGCAGAAGACACTAGGAAATGGAAAAACATCCCTTGTTACTGGATTGGGAGAATCAATATTGTGAAAATGGCAATCTTACCAAAAGCAATCTACACATTTAATGCAATCCCTATCAAAATTCCAAAAACATTCTTCATGGAAATAGAAAAAACAATCCAAAAATTCATTTGGAATCACCAAAAACCTCAAATATTTAAAATAATATTGGGCAACAAAAATAAGGCAGGAGGTATCACCATACCTGATTTTAACCTATACTACAGAGCCATAGTAACCAAAACAGCATGGTACTGGCACAAAAGCAGATATGTAGATCAATGGAACACAATAGAAAACCCAGATATAAATCCAGGTAGCTATAGCCACCTGATATTCGATAAAGATGACGAAAATACTAATTGGAGAAAAGACAGCCTCTTCAGCAATTGGTGCTGGGAAAAGTGGATATGTATCTGTAGAAGGAAAATAGATTCTTCTCTCTCTCCATGCCAAAGAATTAAATCCAAATGGACTAAAGACCTTAACATCAGACCTGAAACTCTGAAATTGCTGGAGGCAAAAGTAGGAGAAACCCTCCAACATATTGGTTTTGGCAAAAACTTTCTGAATATAACCCCAATTGCTCAGGCAATAAACCCACAGATTAACCATTGGGACCTCATGAAATTACAAAGATTTTCTACTGCAAAGGACACTGTGAATAAAGCAAGGAGGAAACCTACAGAATGGGAAAAAAATCTTCGCTAAAGCTATGCAAAGTGCTTGATTTCTGTCATTAGGGAATTCCTGAAGTGTGCTTGCTTGTGATGCTGGTGGCGGTTGCCTTTTTCCTCTCTCTGTGTGGATTTGTGAAGGTGGGCCCAGCTTCTTCCACCATGATGGCACTTCCCCTGAGTCTGTAAGCTTCAATGAATTCCCTTCTTCCCATACACTATGCCTGGTCTGGAGGTTCATCCCCGCAAATAAAGCTGACTGTGATAGATGCTCACAGATAATTATTTAAAAGATTTTTTTTTCTTGTATTTGGATGTAAGGTCTCACTGTAGCCTTGGCTGACCTGGTATTCACTATATGGTCTCAGGCTGGCCTCATACTCAGAGGGATCCTCCTACCTTTGCCTCCTGAGTGCTGAGATTAAATGCATGCATCCCCACACTTGTCTAAAATTAGTATCTTTTTTTTTTTTTTTTGAGGCAAGCCCAACAGACTTTCCTTCTAATGTGTGAGAGATAGACCGAGAGAGAGAGAAAAAGAGAATGGGTGTTCCAGGGCCTCTATCCACAGTAATTGAACTCCAGACATGTGTACCACCTTGTGCACATGTACAAACTTGTGCATGGCATTTGCATCTGGCTTGCATGGGATAGAAAGAGTTGAACATGGGTCTTTAGGATTCTCAGGCAAATGCCTTAACCACTGAGCAATCTCTCCAGCCCTAAAATTAATTTGTTAGTAAATAGTTGTATAAGATACTATTTAGGCCTGTAGAGATGTTTAGTGATTAAGGTGCTTGCTTTCAAAGCCAAAAGACTCAGGTTTGATTCCCCAATATCCACTTAAAGGTGGTGCATGTGTCAGGAGTTTGTTTGCAGTGGCTGGAGGCCTAGGTGCCCTCATTCTCTTTCTCTATCTGCTCTTCTCTCTCTTTCTCTCATAAATAAAAATTAAATTAAACTTAAAGGTACTATTTAGGCTGGATGTGGTGGTGCACAAGTGTTGTCTCAGTAATTAGGAGACGGAGTCAGGAGATTCTCCATATCTTAGAAGCCAGCCTGGGTTACGTAGTAAGACTTGTGATAAATATTACATACGTGTATGAAGTATTTTCAATAAAGGAAGGAAAAAACTGCATTAAACCAACCAATGAAACCCATGCACACAACATGCAGAGATACTGCTAAGGATTATATTTTGAGAAAATAAGTTTCCATTTGTCTTCTTAAATTTGATATTTTTATTATTTATTTATTTATTTGTAATCAGAGAGGGATAGAACAGAATGGGCATGCCAGGGCCTCCAGCTACTGCAAACAAACTCCTGACACATGCACCACCTTGTGCACCAGACTTTATGTAGGTCCTGGGTAACTGGAACTGCATTGTTAGGCTTTTCAGGCAAGCACTTTAGTTGCTGAGCCATCTCTCCAACCCCCCTTTTAAAAGATTATTATCTCAGATGTGACTGTGGGTGCGTATAGTTGTATCTAAGAAGGGGACCTATTATTTGTGGTTCATTAAATAGTGGTTATTTGGTCTTTAAGATTTCATGCAAGCCATTCTTTATAGAATTACTATTAATTTTCTTTCATAAAATAGATCATGAGGCCATATTTTCATGGAGTCTATGTGAATATTCTCTTTAGAACAGCCTTTGAAATTAATTGGCCTTATGGAGTCATCGTATGAAAGGCCCAGGTTGATTTGTTATTTTTTTTTCTGAGTAGATCAGTTCATTGATCAGCACTCTGACATTTGAAATGATACTACATTATGAGATTTCTTTTGTCCTCCCTCCTTCCCTTCCTTCATCATTTCTTTCATCCCTTCCTTATTTTCTTCCATTCTCCCTTCCTGCCACCTCCATTTCCTCTCTCTCCTGAACACTTGAGGACCCAAATTCAATTCCATATACCCACATAAGCCAGATGCACAAGGTGGCACCTGTGTCTGGAGTTCATTTGCAGTGGCTGGAGGCCCTGGCATGCCTATTCTCTCTATCTGCCCCTCTCTCAAATATATAAATAAGGATACACACACACACACACACACACACACACACACATATTTGTACATATATATATATATAAAATCACATATTTGTATATATATGTGTGTGTGTGTGTGTGTATGTATATATCCTTATGTGCTACCATGTTCCTGGCAGGAAAAATATTTTTGTTAAAAAAAGAATGAAAAGAAAAAAACAAGATTGGGAATTAAAAGGACCTCATTCAGGTTAAAAGTCAGAAGAAATTGTAAATGACAGGCCTTTCTTAAATGTTAATATTAGTGTTGTCCTTTTCTTAAAAGAAAAATCAAATTCCATACAAATTATACTGATGATAGCTACTTTAAACAGAAACTTAAAATTCTCTAAACATTTATTCAAAACTATTAAGCATAATAATTATCTGAATTATGCTTTCTTCTAATATGTGATTTGAATTTGCTTTAGAAGGGGAGGTTGGTTTTTATTTGCATAGGGTTTTACATGGGCATTGTAACCATGGTGCTGGAAATTTGCCTGCTTGTGACTTTCCTGTGGTCAGGCTCCTTGGGATCACCTGACTTCCGTGAGTCACATGGTGCAAGACAAAAAGCATTTGTGTGTTATCATCTCTCCTCATGCTTATAAATCTAGCAGGATTCCTCCTTGAAGGCATATTAACTCCTACTTATCACATTGTAAAAGTTACCTCCCCTCAGGGGTGAAACTGTTAAGGCACTCACCTGCAAAGCCTCAGGACCCATGTTCCATTTCCCGAGATCCTGTCAAGCCAGATGCGTTAGTTGGTGCGTGCACCTGGAGTTCACTTGCAATGTTTAGAGGCCCCAGAACACTAATTTTCTCTCTTCCTCTTTACAATATATAAATAAATAAAAATCTTTTTTTTTAAGTTGCCCCCTCTTAAAACTATCTTTGAATTGAGATACCCAATGCTAATTAGTAGTTCAGCCAGAGAAACCATGGGGGAGACAGAAATCTGGCCCAATATGGGATGTTTTTCCTTTCATTAGGAAAAGTACAGTAACATTTGCAACATTAAAATTCTTGTTATCAGTGGTCTGCATAAGTTTTTGGAATGTAAATACCAGTCACATCTTGTAGTGAGTTACTTGCCTTTTACACCTGAGCTGGGTGGTAGCACAGCTCACCTTTAATCCGAGCGCTCAAGAGACAGAAGTGGGAGGATCGTGGCCATGACTTTGTGGCCAAATTGAGACTACATAGTGAATTCCAGGTGAGCCTTGCCTAAAACAAGACCCTACCTCAAAAAAAAAAAAACAACTAATAATACATAAATAAATAAATTATATCTGGATGCTCTCTTCCCATATCAATTTGCTGAATTCTAAATGTATTTGAGATTAACTGTTTCTTCTTGTGTTGTTTTGTTTTTTATCTTAGAGAGTGAGAGACAGAGAGAAATAATTGGCCTGCCAGTGCCTCAGACTCTGAAATTGAACTGTAGACTCTTGCACCATTTAGTGGGCATATGCACCCTTGCACTTGCCTCACCTTTGTATGTCTGCCTTATGTGGGATCTAGAGAGTTTATGGCTTCTTAGGCTTCCTACCAAGCACCTTAACCATTAAACCATCACTCTAGTCCTCTAGATAATTTTTAAAAATATTTTTATTTATATGCAAGCAGAGAAGAGAGAGAGAGACTGTGCACCCCCGTGCTTCTAACTGCTGCAAATAGTATCCCAAAGCATGCACCATCTTGTGCATCTGGCTTCACTTGGGTCCTGGGGAATGAAACCCCAACCACTCTGCTTTGCTGGAAAGCATGCTAACCAGTGAGCCATCTCTCTAGTACCCCAGATAATTTTAAACAAGGCAAAGCTTTTGCAGTTTCCTACCTGGAAATATAGCTTTATATTTTATTGATTTCGAAAAGTTCCAAGGGTTCAACTATCTAAGAACCCATTTTTAGATGAGATGATGTAACATATCTACTGTATTAAGAGTTTGCTTCTTTTTTAATTTTTAATTTAGTTGAGAGAGAGAGAGAGAGGGAGAGAGAGAGAGAAAGGCAGATAGAAAGAGAGAGAGTATGGGCATGCCAGGGCCTCTTACTGCTGCAAACTCCAGAAGGATGTGCCATCTTGTGTACTTGGCTTTCTATGGGTCCTGAGACTTGAACCTGGATCCTTTGGCTGTATAGACAAGCACTTTAACTTCTGAGCCATCTCTATCTCCACCCCCTGTTCTTTTTCCTTTATGTGTGGGTTTATTTTATGGGAACATGCACTCAGATGTCTCTGGATCTGAAATATTTCCTCAGGGTGGTCAAGTCTGCTCACCCAAATCTGAATTTGTAAGAGAAATCACATATAGTTGCAGGGATCTTTGTGCCATCTGCAGGCTTCATGGTTTTGGGGGTGATTTCCTAATGACAGGACACCCAGTGTTCCCAGTAGTACTTGTGTGCACTGCTGTGATAATCTCTTGCTCCATCCCAGCTCACTGGGAGAGGTATATGGAAATAGCTCCCTCATCTGGGAAGGTTGGCCAAGAAAAAAGGACTCCAAGTGGAGGTCAGGCTATGGATGAGCCAAAGTCTTATACAAGATATGGTATCAAAAGTGACTGGCCAGTGGGAAGTGGTTTTGCTCATGCCTAGCATTGGGGAGGCAAAGGTAACAGGATCATGGCTGTGAGCTTGAGGCCAGCCTGAGAGTACAGAGTGAATTCTAGGTCAGCCTGGGCTAGAGCCAGACCCTACTTCAGAAAAACAAAAACAAAACAACAAAAAAAGTGACTGGCATATTGGGGCTGGAGAGATGGCTCAATGGGGAAAGCACTTGCCATGTAGGCATCTCTTCAGCCCCATAAACATTTAATGATTTTATTTTTTTGTGGTATGGTCTCACTGTAGCCCAGGCTGATCTGGAATTCACTATGGAGTCTCAAGCTGGCCTCAAAATCACAGTGATCCCCCTACTGATGCTTCCCAGCTGCTGAGATTCAAGAAGTGGGCCACCATGCCTGCAAAAGTGAGAACTTCTAGATATACAAGGCTATTTCTAAAAATTATTATTTCACTTATGTGTGCATCCATTCAGTGTGCACATGAAACTAGTTCAGGGTATCTGTCTGTGATGTCTCTGCTATCAATATTGCTTAATTTCTCTTGACATAATTAGCCAAAATACCTCGTTAGAAGCAGGTGGCTTTGACAGTTAGGAGTGGCATTGGATGTATCAAGCCCTTTTTTTTTAATTTTAAAAAGAGAGAAACAGAGAGAATTGGTGCACCAGGGCCTCAGCTGCTGCAATCGAACTCCAGCTGCTTGCACCAACTCTAGGCATGTGCAAACTTGTGCTTGCCTCACCTTTGCACCTGTCGTTTATGTGTGATCTTGAGAGTCCAACATGGGTTCCTAGGTTATGAAGCAAGCACCTTAACTGTTAATCCATCTCTCCAGTCCTGGAGAGAACTGTATTGTTATAGCTTCTTGTGTGTGTGTGTTTGTGTGTGTGTGTGTGTGTGTGTGTGTGTGTGTGCACGTGCTCTTGAGCGCAGGCATGTGCATGCACATGCAATGGATGGCTGGATTACCTTGAAGAAGAGAAAAACAAAAACTAGGAAACAAAGGATATTTTCTTTTCCATCTTTGAGAAGACCTCTCCAGCAACAAAGAGAGATGTTGTGGCCTTCTAGATGCAGTAATTATCAGTGAGGAATTGGCTGCCATTATGGGGGAAAAGAGACTTTAAATAATGACATCACATTAGGACATGCACCATCATGCCTGGCCTATCTTCAATTCTTTTATTGGCAGTGGACTAAATACTTTCATAACCTGGCATAAGGCAACACTTTGATCTGAGCACTTACATATTTATTGTTTTAGTGAGGTATTCTACAAGTTATTTTACTGCAAAGATGACTTGGGGATTACAGAATAGATGGTGTGGATATATTCCTTTCAGGGGTTTCATGTTTACTCATAAATCCAAGGGGGAAAGGACAATGACATTAAGATTTAAGTGTTCAATGCTGTAAGACTTATTCATTAGTTGAAGGTTCTGATAATAAAGATAATTTTGTGGGGGCAGGGGAAGAGAGCCTTTGTAGTATTGATGTACTTTTTATTGGACTTTGTTCTGATTAAAAGTGCCATATTTAATATTTATTTATTTATGATTTATTTGAGAGAGAAATAGGCAGAGAGAAAGAATGTGTGGGAGTGAGTGAGCACCAGGGCCTCCAGCCACTGCAAGTGAGCTTCAGAAGCACGCAGCCACCTTGTGGATGTGGCTTTACGTGGGTGCTGGCAATTGAACCTGAGTCGTTTGGCCTTTCAGACAAGACCCTTAACCTCTGAGCCATATTTCATGCCCTGATTTTTTTCTTTCTTTTTGAGAAATAAGGTGTCACTATATCCCAGGCTAACTTGAAGCTCACTCTAAAGACCAGGCTGGGCTGAAACCCATGACCATTCTCTGCCCTCAGCCTCCCCACTGCTGGGATTATAGACATGAGTTGCCACACCTGACATCCATGACATTTTTTTTTAATTGACTGAAAACAAAAGTCCATCCATATTACATTTTGTTACTTTTGCTTTAAGTTAAAGATTGTTTAATATCAATGGGAGGTCCTAGTTCTGCTGAACAAGTTTTCCCCTTAGGTTTGTTAATATCCCACAAGAATGATGGAGAAAGGACTCAGAAGTTAAGACACTTGCCTGCAAAGCCTAAAGACCCAGGTTTGATTCCCTGGGATCTAAGTACAGCCAGATGAACCAGGTGAACCAGGTGTCTGGAGTTTGCTTGTAGTGGGTATAGGCCCTGACATGCCCATCTTATCGCTCACTCTTGCTCTCTCTCTCTCTCTCAAATAAATTAAGGAATTAAATAATTAACTAAAAATATTTTTTAATCAGGCGTAGTGGTGCATACCTTTAATCCCAGCACTAGTGAGGCAGAGGTAGGAGGATTGCCATAAGTTTGAAGCCACCCTGAGACTACATAGTTAATTCCAGGTCAGCCTGGACCAGAGTGAGACGCTACCTTGAAAAACCAAAAAAAAAAAAAATTTTTTTTTTTTAATGAATAGATAGAAAGGATTCTCTCACTCAAACACTGATCCATGAGGTAGAACCTATGATGCAGTCAAGTCAGAAAGAAGGGCCAGAAAAATTCCAGAAGTGAGGGTAGTATCCCCCTCCCCACACACATACACATCTCAGAAGCTCCTGGAAGTGAGACTTCAACTCTAGGCTTTTGTGAGGTCACTTCCTGCCTCATTGTCTCTCCTCCACCTCCCCCAGGATCTTACTTCCTAGAGTTTGAACTTCTAGATTGGAAGCTCCTCCTTGGAGGGATTCAGGTATGTGTTCTCACAGGGGCAAGTTTACTGATGATGGTTCCTATATATTCTTACGAAGGAGACATTTACTTGCTCACAGAAAATATATATATCAGAATGGACTCGAATTCATGGTGATCCTCATATCTCTGCCTCCCAAGTGCTGTGATGGTTGGATATACATATAGGATATAAATATATTCATGTATATAGGATATATATTCCTATACATATCAGGATATCTATATATCCATATATATGTGAATGTATATCATATGTATGTGAATGTATATACATGAATATAAATATAATATAATATATATAATCTATATGTGGTAGTTTGAATAAATGGCACTTAGCATATTCAGTGTTTTATTAGTCTGTGGTTTGCATTTGCAGCCACCCATCTGGAGGCAGTGTTACTAGGTGGATCTAAGGGCCCAGCCCTAAGATGTGGTGGTGGGTTTGAAATTCCAATCTAAAGATATATAAACTGATTAGATACACCTGCATTTCCTGAAGTGTGCTGTGTGTCTTTTGGGCTTGTGGCTTTTCTCTCTCGCTCTCTTTCTGTGTTTGGACCTGTAAAGGCAGGCTGCCTTCTTCTGCCATTATGGAACTTCTGGATGCATAAGTTTCAATGAATATCTCTTCCTCCATGACTGTGCCTGGTATGGAAGTTCATCTGAGAGATTCTGAAACTGTCTACTACACTGTGTGTGTGTGTGTGCATATAACAAATATATTTATATAGTATATATATTCATATATATGTAGGATATATATATAACATGTTCTCTCACAATGCTCAAATAGGAGATTGGTTACCTTATGTTGACTAGAATATTTTAACAACCCTGAAAGCCTTTACCAAATTTGTCTTTCTCCTGTGATCATGTGTTTTATATTGTAAAATTTTAACTTTTATTTTCTTTATTGACAATTTTATGCATGGATTTTTTAAAGACTTATTTATTTATTTGAAAGAGATGGAGAGTGGGAGGGAGGGAGAGAGGAGACAGAGAGAATGGGCATGCCATGGCCTCCAGGCACTGCAAACACACTCCAGATATATGCATCACTATGTGCATGTCACTTATGTGGGTACTGGAGAATCAAATATGGATCCTTAGACTTTGCAGGCTAGCCCATTAAACACTGAGCCATCTCTCCAGCCCATATGTTATGATCTATTCACCGCCAGTTGCCTTCTCTTTCTCCAGTCTCACTTTTTGTTGTAGTTTCCTTCCCAACTAGTCTAACTTCTATCTCTATGCATATTCGTGTGCATATGTGTGTGTGTCCCCAAGTTGAATTAGGGTTTCTCCATGAGCATGGGTGGTATATTATTTACCACTGCACATGAAATATACAAGTGGCTACACCAGTAAAGGATGTGTCTCCCTCCTGCAGCAACCATTCATTGTCAACAACTCCTCAGGGAGTTATTGAAATTTTGATTAGGGCAGGAAAGATTACTAAGTGATTAAGGCACTTGCTTGTGAAACCTAAGGACCCATGGTTGAATTTCCAGGACCCATGTAAGCCAGACACACAAGGTGGTGCATGCATCTGGAGTTTGTTAGCAATGGATGTAATATCTCGTGTGCCCATTTTCTGTCTAATAAATTAATTAATAAAAATAAAATATTAAGAAAAGTTTTGATTAGGCTACAATATTTGAAAAGAAATGTTTTAAGCCACTTTTCTTAAGGGAATAAGAAAGGGGTGGAAGGAGGTGAGGACAGAAGGATTAAATCAGTTATTTTCAATTTCTAGTGAAGAATAAAATCTCCTACTTCCTCACAGAAGGGCACAAAATATTTTTAAGGGTGACCCAGTTACTTCAAACCTAATACCTTTATTTTTTAGAATATTTTGTTAATTTACTAATGAAGACATTTTCCCCCTAAGATTTAATTAGCTGCTCAGCCCAATGCAAATGTTAATATGTTCTCCACTGCTTTTATTAAAACAATCTATTCTGAGCTCTGAATGGCACAGCCGATGAGAATGATTTGTGACTGTGTATTTATAGTTTCACAATGCTACAGAGAGATATAGCAATTTAAAAAGGACTTTGCAGTCCCACATTCACTGGACATAGATATATGTATAGGGGATTTACCACCATCCTTCACCATTCACATAGTTCTAAAATTAATGTTTACCTTGAATCCTCAATATATTGAATTGTCCCCACTTTTACTAATGCTTTTATCATGTTGGTTGTATATACCATGATGGAGGATGTATCTCCCCTGTGCATTGCCTTCTTGTGATTTTTTTTTTTGTTGTTATTTTGTTGAAACTTTGGGCAATAAAAATTAATGTCAACCTTGATTAAATGGCAATATCATACATGTGCTCCAGCTTACAGAAAGGTCGTTTGGACCAGTAAGTTAGCAAATCCGTTTTTGTTAACAAAATGGTTTGGGAAAGCAACCACACCCTCCCCTTCCCATTTATTAAACTATTTATTTAGTTAAGACAGATTGGGTAAGAGGCATTAGTGACAGGGCCTTTAGCTACTGCAAGCAAGCTCCAGACACATGAGCAACTTTGTGCATACAGCTTTATATGGATCCTGGGGAATCAAATCCTGGTCTTCAGGCTTTGTAGGCAGGTGTATTAAATGCCAAGCCATCTCTCCATTCCCCCAGTTCAATTTTTATTTATGGTTCTTTTACAGTGCCAGGATTCACTGCTTGCTCCAGAAAATGAATGGTCAGTTGAGCCTGAATTATTTATTATTTGAGTCTTGCAAGGATGTTTGGCAATCCATGCTCTGTCTCTGGGTTGATTCTTGTTTTTTGTTTTTTTGTTTTTAAAATTATTAATTTACTTGCAAGCAGAAAGAAATAGAGAAAAGAGAGACAGAAATGGTTAAGCCTGGGCCTCCAGCCACTTTGTGCATCTGGCTGTTCATGGGTACTGGCAAATCAAGCCCAGATCATTAGGCTTTGCAGCAAGTGCCTTAACCACTGAGCAACTCTCAAGTGCCTCTTTATTATTTTATTTTATTTATTCTTTTTTTTTAATTTTAGAAAGAGCGAGAGAGGCAGAGAAAAAGTGCCAGGGCCTCAGCCACTAAAATTGAAAGCTAGACACTTCCGCCACCTAGAGGGCATGTGCAACCTTGTACTGGACTCACATTTGTGCATCTGGCTTACATGGGATCTGGGTAGTCAAACATGAGTTCTTATGCTTCTCAGGCAATTGTTTTATCCACTAAGTCATCTCTCCAGCCCTTATTTTATTTTTTAGAATATTTTGTTAATTTACTAGAGAAAGACAGTGAATGAATGGATATACCAAGCCATCGTAATTTCTCACTGCAAACTTTATGCATCTGCCTTTATGTCTGTACTGGGGTTTCAAATGTGGATCATGAGATTTAGCAACCAAGTGCTTTCAAGCACTGAGTCACCTCCACAAAACAGGTTTTGTCCTGTTTTGAGCATCAGAGGGTGGTTTTTCTTTTATTTACTTTGTTTATTTTTTATTTATTTGAGAGCGACACAGAGAGAAAAAAGCAGATAGAGAGAGAGAATGGGCGCGCCAGGGCTTCCAGCCACTGCAAACGAACTCCAGATGCATGCGCCCCCTTGTGCATCTGGCTAAGGTGGGTCCTGGGGAATCGAGTCTAGAACCATGTCCTTAGGCTTCACAGGCAAGTGCTTAACCACTAAGCCTGAGAGGGTGGTTTTTGATGAACATCTTGAGTTCATAAAGTCAGTGCATCAATACGTACCTCCTGAAGTGAATCTTAGCATATTATTCAGTTATATTTCCATGTTTCTGGGACAATCATCCAACTGGATACAGTATACAGGAGGAAGGGACTGATTTCATGCTTATAGAGCCCAGCAGAACAGCATCAGTGGTACAAGAAGCTGGCTTCCTTTCATAGATCCAAGCAGAGAGACATCACCAACAACCACTACCATAAGTAAGCTTGAATCCCAAGAGTTCACACAGCTCTACTCATACCTAGTAAGTCTTCACTGGAGAGCCTCCCCCAAACACACCTTAGGGCTGGACTCATGTCCACCCCCAGTGACATGACCCCTTTAGCAAGAATCTGTCTGCTAGGAGCTCAAGCAGGATGTTTAATTTAAAAAAAAATGTCTGAGTTGGAGTGGAGAGATGGCTTAGTACTTAAGGCATTTGCCTGCAAAGACCAAGGACCAGGCTTGATTTACCAGGTCCTAAAAGATGCACTAGTTGGTGCATACATTGGGAGTTTGTTTGCAGTGGCCAGAGGCTCTGGCATGCTAATTCTCTCTCTCTCTCTCTCTCTCTCTCTCTCTCTCTGATTGAAAATAAATAAATAAAAATGTCTGACTCTAAGGGACCAAGCATTGAAACATTAATCGAAGGTCCACCATCCTTTCACATTAGATGGTGAGATGTCTTAATGGTTAAGGGGCTTGCCTGCAGATCCAAAAGACCCAGGCTTACGCCCTAGTACCCATGTAAGCCAGATACACAAAGCGGCATGTGTATCTGGAGTTTGTTTGTAGTGGCTAGAGGCCCTGATGCACCCATTCTCTCTCTCTTTCTCTCTCTGTCTGTCCTTCCCTGCCTCTACCTCCCTCTCTTAAATAAACTAAATATCTAAACAAATTACAATCATGCATTCAGTATAGTTTGTATTTATTTTTTAGAGAGAGAGAGAGAGAGAATGAGAATATTGGTGCACCAGGGCATCAGCCACTACAATCGAACTCCAGATGCATGCACCACCTAGTGTACATGTGTTACCTTGTGCTTGTCTCGCCTTTGTGTGTCCAGCTTACGTGGGATCTGGAGAGTTGAATGAGTCCTGAGGTTTTGCAAGCAATCGCCTTAACTGCTAAACCATCTCTCCATGCCTAGTTCTCTTTTCTAAAACATTGTATTTACTTATTTGCAAGCAGAGAGAGTTTGAAGAGAGACAAGCAGAGAAAATGGGCATGCCAGGGCCTCCAGCCACTGGAAACAAATTCCAAATGTCTGCACTATCTTGTGTACCTGGCTTACATGGGTACTGGGGATTCAAACCTTGGTCTTTATGCATCACAGGCAAGCACCTTAACTGCTGAGTCATCTCTCCAACCCTAGTTCTCTTTTTGATTGTTTGCAATGCTCACATATGTGTGTGGCATACATGCTTGGATGTGTGATTCATACACACATATGGGGTATGCATATGAGTGAAGGCTGGAGGTTGCTGTTAGTTTTTTAAATACTTTCCAGATTTTTATTATGTAGTGGGGGGGGGAGCATGCAAGGAGCTGCTCTTGAAATAAACCTGGCATGGAGTTCAGCTGCAGAGACAGGTCCCGCCTCCTAATGTGACAGCTCCTTTCATGAATCCTATAGGAAACAGGACATCAAGTGCATAGTCAGGAGAAGGAAATGAGAACTTATTTATTAGAGAGAGAGAGAGAGAGAGAGAGAGAGAGAGAGAGAGAGAGAGAGAATGAGTCCACCAAGGCCTCTAGCCATTGCAAAGGAAGTCTAGACACATGCGCCAACTTGTGCATCTGGCTTACATGGGTATCTGGGATTCAAACCTTGAACCAGGGTCCTTAAGCTTCTCAGGCAAGTGCTTAACTGCTGTGCCATCTCTATGACATTTTTATTCTTACTGTCAGGATGTCTTCTAATCCTGGAGCTCATTCATTCAGCTTGTTTCACTAGCCAGGAACCATCAGGATTCCCTCTCTCCCCAGCACTTGGATGACAGACATGCACCAACACTCCTAGCATTTCACATGTTTGCTGGATATTCGAACTCAGGTCCACATGCCTGTGTGGCAAGGTTTTAACCCACCCTGCCTCCTCTCTGGGCCCAAGTATTGCTCTTACACACAAAGCAGGCACTTAAATATTGCAATGTAAAGCCAGGCAAGGTGACACATGCCTTTAATGTCAGTACTCCAGAGACAGAGGTAGGAGGATCAGTGTGAGTTTGAGGCCAGCCTGAGATGACAAAGTGAATTCCAGGTCAGCCTGTGCTAGAGCCAGACCCTACCTCAAAATAACATACACTGTATGGACCATGGAAGAAGAAAATGAGTAAGTATCCTTGAATTACTTTATTTTATTTATGAGAGAGAATGGGCATGCCAGGGTCTCCAGCTACTGCAAACCAACTCCAGATGAATGTCCCACCTTGTGCATATGACTTTATGTGGGTCCTGGGGAACTTAACCTGGGTCCTTAGGCATTGTGGGCAAGTGCCTTTACCAATACACCATCTCTCCAGCCCTGAATTTTAAAAAATTATTTGAGGGCTGGAGAGATGGCTTAGCAGTTAAGCGTTTGCCTATGAAGCCTAAGGACCCCGGTTCAAGGCTCAGTTCCCCAGGACCCACATTAGCCAGATGCACAAGGGGGTGCACGCATCTGGAGTTCGTTTGCAGAGGCTGGAAGCCCTGGCGAGCCCATTCTCTCTCTCTCTCTCTCTGTCGCTCTCAAATAAATAAATAAAAATAAACAAAAATTAAAAAAAATTTTGAGACATAGTTCCCAGGCTGCCTAAAACTCTCCATCCTCCTCCCTCAGCTTTATGGGTGTTTTGATTACAAGCTTGAGCATCCATGCCCTTAAACTTTTCCATATAGGATTTACAAACTGAAATGAGGGATCTAAAATGACATCCAGTGACATAGTGTCTGAGTTTCTTTACAACATGTTCCTCCAGACACAAAATGGCCTGGATATCCATGATTTCACAGTGCCTGCCACTACCTACACACGAACATCATAATAGCAGGGAAAGATGTGCCATCAAAATAAAAAAGAGAAGGACAGTGTAAGAGAAAAGCAAGAAAGAACACCAGACTTTATCTCTACAGACAGACTATTTATTTCAAGGTACAGTGAGGTGCAGCAGTCTTTACGTGGGATGAATACTGAAGCCCTGAGTCACCTGGGGTTCAAACTTATAAGAAGAATCCTAAGGGAAACACTCTGGAAAAATAAAAAATTTGGGGAGAACTTGGGATGAGTGAGGCATTTAGGGGAGGACTGTGTGGGCCAGAATTTGGGTGAAGAGCCCTCTTAGACTACTTCCTGCTTGGGGGGTGGGGGATCAGTAGATCTCTTGGGTGTCTCACAAAGTCCTGTGGCATTTGGATAGGCAGGGGCTGCTATTCAATAGCCATGAAGAATTCAGTGACTTACTGTGTAGTGAAGGCAGATATTCTGTCTTGGATGAATTCAGTGAGACACTGAGTATGCAAGGACCAAAGAAAGAGTGAATATTATCATAATAAGAATAAAGTACATATCAGAGACAGAATAGGTTTAACTTAAAGGTAGTAGAGCTGTGATATTTTTGTTTTGTTTTGTTTTTCAAGGTAGGGTTTCACTCCTAGCCCAGTCTGACCTGGAATTCACTATGTTGTCTCAGGGTGGCCTCGAACTCATGGCAATCTTCCTACCTCTGCCTCCTGAGTGCTGGGATTAAAGGCGTGTGCCACTATGCCAGGTTTGAGATTTTTTTTTTAACTTAATGACTTAATAGTTATTCCAGCTGGTCACAGAGAGGTGTCAAGTCATATGCAGAGAAACAATATTATTGGCCATTAAAATGGCTAATACAGCCCAAAATATTATTAGCTCTGGATTGGTATAATTTATTTCTCCCCAATTGCTGCAGTCCACCATTGAAGATCTAGTCACAAGGTGTGGCTTCTGAGAGCCTCAGCTTTTGGCTCTCCATTTGATTTTGTACCTTGTGTACATAGCAAGCTGTGGTTTCACCTGGCTTTTATTAACAGACAAGGTGGCAGCTCTTCAGGAGAGTGATAATTCTCTGAGCCATTAGGAAAGAAACTCCTAGATCATATTAAATCTATTAGCCATTATGATCTGGTTAATATCTATGTATGAATTTTCTTGTATGTGACATTTACAGGTGACATGAATATCATATCTAAGGTTGAAAAATAATATCATGGGTGGTAAGAAAACAGGGGTGCTATCTGTAAGAGAGAAAGAGTTGTTAACTTGGATGGGTAGTAAATTGGAATTTTTGTAAATATAAAGATTTGGCTTAGGTAAGGTAGGAAGTATAAGAGACTAGTATTGAAGCAATATTTGAAACATCTTAAACAATTTTAAATTTAGATATGGTAGAGATTAAGAAATTAACTAATTTTGAAGCTTAGTTATTAGGTTTAAATGTTTTTGTAAGTTCTTAATATAGAAAGCTTATCACTTTTACTTACTTAGTCAAGAGACCAAAATTTCTGAGTTAGTTTAGGAACTAATGGGGGTATGTTAGTCTGAAATGGTTTAAAATTTGACTAATTTTGCAGGAATAATAAATTTTATATAACTAGGCCCAGTTTTTTTGTGGGATTTGGAACAAGTTTATAGCAAACAAATAAAACTTTTACTTACTAGGAAAACATGAGTAAAACATTTAAGAAACCTATATTGTAAACAGGTGTTTATTCAGCAAGCTACAGGCTTTATCAGATGGAAAACACACTTGCTCAGCGTTTGGATATAACTTAGTTATCTTAATCAGAGGTACTTTTACAACATTTTTAATCTCTCAGCACATATTATGTATTTTATGTCTTTGTTTAGTCTCAGGAGGAATTTGCTGTAATGTCACCAGGCACAAAGGAAATTGGCTGTGTGTTCTAATGACCTCAGAGTCTAATGTCAGTAGAGAGAGAGCCCCAGTTTTTGGAAGATGGATGGTGGGTTCAAGTCTAACTTTTCAAAGCTGAAGTGGAATGGTGAACCATCAAAAGGGGCCTGGATAGATGGAGTTAGTCTGAAATATGGCCATCTGTGGTGAACTGGTAGAATTGTAAAGGTCTAGAGGGTCACTTATACCAATCATGTAAGAAGAAACCCAAGATGATTTTCAGTACAGGTCTGAAGCTCTAAAATAAATTATGGTCTTGAAATAGTACAAAACCTACAGTGTCAGCACAAAAGACTATGCAGTATAGAACATTGCCAATACAAAAGTCTATTACAATACAAGACCATAACTTAGGGTCAGTGGCTTTTACATTTTCTAACCCCAATTTTATCTTAACATAAGGCATGACACTATAAATAAATTTACCAACTTATTACAGAGAGTTAAGTTTGAATTAGATAAATAATTAAGGGGAGAGAGGTACACAGAAACAAGTTTTTATGTTAACCTATCTTATCTTAACTGAAAACACTTTGAGTGAAGACACATTTTTAGGCAGGATTTGATTCAGAGAGAAGGAGAGAGCTTTCACCAAAGCTTCATGTATGGAGTTCCCAAACACTTATGGTGCCAGAGTTTCACATCTTAACAATCCTTTGTTTGAATTTTCCTGTGCTTGAAAATTGTTACAGAAATTTTTTGTTATCTATTAGCTATCATAAAGGAATCTTCCTTGCAGCAGTTTCAGAAGAGGAAAGTGCAATATCTATTGTTTCACTGAAAGTCTTAGGTACATCCAAACATTTTCACAGATACATTGATTATACTCCATCAGACATATCAGCTATGAAAATTAGAAATATAATAACATTTTTCAATATTTCATTCAACAGAAAGCATGTATACCATATCTTAATATTGATAAATATAGGTGAAACATATCAATATGTTTGTGTTTTGTCAGTAAACCCAAATTAATCATTTCTCTAAAGATTTAAGTCATAAACATTCAGAAGGCATTGTTAGAGGCAGGATCAAACCCTGGAATATAAACATATAATAAGCATGAACAAGAATACAGCCAGAAATATATCATAAACCAGGTTTTAGTAATTTAACATAATCTTAAAATATAACTTTAAGCACCAAAATGCTTAATGACCATAAGCATTGGAACAATTAGTGACCATGAATTTAGTCATACAGAAAGACAGACTACATAAAACACAGAACACATGTCATGATGTGGCTGTCCAGCATTAGACATGACAAAGAACATGAAACATGAAGAGATGTCTTTTTCTGAAGATTTTAGTTTTAGTTTTTTTGAGGGGACTCTAACATGTGGGGGAGTCCTACATACCCTCTGGGAAGGCATGGAGTTGATGAGCAGGTCCAAATGATTCTACCTGGAGCCATAAAGTACAATCTGTGTGGCCACTGTTTATGATGGGTGAAGGAAGGCCCACACAGGAAAGAACAGAGGCCCTGTCTCACCACGTGGCCGTTGAACATAGGCAGATTTCTCTAGGAAAGCAAATCATGTTAGAAAACTTCAACATAGAACAAGAGGCACAAGAAAACTAGTGGAATCAGGAGAATGGGCCAGAGGCCATTTTTGAAAGGCCAGTTTTATAGTTGTACCTTGAACAGAAATAGGTGAAGAAACAACTGAAGATCAGGATTAGAAAGAGAAAGGGAGAGGTTGTCATTTGTAGTGGCACAGTAAAGGAGAGCTTGTGGTCATCTTTTTGAGCTAAGAAAGGATGGGTCACTAATTGCAACTGTTAAATGGGGTGGAAGGAAGATTGTTTCCTAAGGAAGGTCTGGGTTGAAGAGCAGAACTGACAGAGAGATGGGGGTAGAATAATAGAGCAAGTTGCCAATCCACTTTAGAACTTATCAGATCTTTAAGAAATTGGAAGCCAATTGTGTCATTTTCAGCCAAAGGGAATCGTCGTCCAATTTCTTTTGTAGTAAAAAATGATGAGGCATTTGGACTTTATGTCTCCTTTTAGGCCAAGAATTATGAGATTGGTCAGGAGACAACCCAGCAGGGAGGCCAGTGGAGTTTTGGAAATTTGGGAACCCACTGAGGGGTGAGAAGTGCCAGGGCAAATGTCTGAGGATCAGGAGTTCCTGAACAGATGTCAGAGACCTTCTCCTGGAAAAAGGGAGTTCAGAAGGCAAGCAGGCATTTTGACTAGAGGCTTAGGGCAGTCCTCTGAGCACAAGACAAGGAAGCCAGGCGTGTCTTCCTATGTACCCTAAGAAGACAAACAGATGGAGGCTTATTCACCTCCTCTTTGGGTTAAATTAAGTGGATATGGCAAATGGCCTCTGTATGGTTGGAGGCAGAGCAGGTGAATTGTTCTATCCAGCCATTCCAAACATCTGGGAGTTTTGAGAGCCCAGGGGAGTTGGAATTTTTAAGCAATTTATCATGATGAAAGGAGAGAGAGATAATAGATATTAGAAACTGTATCAGATTTGGGTTTGTGTCTGGGACAGACAGCCACCATAAGAACAGGGCAATAGCCCTTAGTTTGAATTTTAAAACTGACCTTTCTTTCTTTTTTCCTACTAGCCATTAGCCACAGGCAAGGATCTCCCTGGGTGTCTGTGTTTGTTTTATCTAGCTGTGAGGCAGCTGTTGGTTTACTGGGATTGTCTCACTTCCCCTGCAGGTTTTTTTTTTTTCTTTTTTCTTTTTTTCTGGAAGAAAAAGGGAAAAGCAAGGAGAGAGAAATTGTGTACTCATAAGCAGAAGAAGTTAAAGAAGCCCAGTAAACACAGGAGTTTCCTTAAGAAGGCAGGATTTGTATTTGATTTAGTGAGATGGCTTGAATTTGGGGTGAGAGAGAGAGACCATGGCAAGTCATGGGTGGCTGACAGAACTGTGTATGAGACATAGTTTTAGGAGGGACAGGAGCAGGGGAGGGAAGCTTGTGTACCTTTTGCCAAATCATTTCCTGTGTCCGTGGAGAAAATTATCAAGACCAGTGAAAGTCTTTTAAACCAAAATACCAAATTCAGGCCAGTATTAGCCATTGTTTAGAGAATATTGTTGCAAAATTTGGATAGTCAGAGTAATTTGGCAGGCAGGATCTCAGGAAGTTTGAGCTCCTTTAAATTAACCTTGAGACATGCCAATGGAGTGTCTTTTGGAACAGATAATTTTGAGCCCATTTTGGAGGACAAGGACAAGTGTGGCCAAACCTGCTACCTGGGTCATCTCCCAGGCTCATGGAGGGCAAACAAAAACAAGGATTAGGAGGGAGCATCCCTGCTTTCATAATGCTTGGGGTGTTCCATGGAATGACACATGGGAGGCTCCAGGACTTTCTGATTGTGCACAGAAAAGAAAGTGAGAAACTCCTAAAGTTTCTAAGCTAGGAGGCAGTGTACCTCCATGACAGACCTCAAGTGAATACCTTGTCCTAAAGCTGTAATTTGATGAGGGTGTGGATGTAGTAGATCATGCAGTGAAAGGCCTTATATCAGGAATCCAAAAGTCTGCTGGGAATGAGGAGGGAGAAGAGAGATATAGGAGCCAGTAGATTACCCAAAGGGCTGCTGGAGACTCAACTGAGCTCAGAGAGGGATTTTGGATATTCATAAAGGGGCAGCTTTGGCCAGAACTCCTCAGTCTCCTTAGAAGAGCCATCTAACTCATACAAACTGAGGGTCAGAGTGAAAAGCAAAGGAAAAACCTTCCAGGTGTCAATCTGGGTTTACACAGAGCACCAATAAAGGTCCCTGAGCCGCAAGGCTGAATGGAACTTGTGCAACTCATGTAGACAAAAGCCACAAAAGACCAAAGGTCTCAGGTCAAACTGGTGACAGTTTAGTCCAAATGGTGAGCTTGGCAAGTGCCTGTGCTCCTGAAGTAGTGAGACACTGGCAGGAAGGTGGGGGAGAAGAGAGGGAATAAAAGGAGGGAGGGCATGCATCCTGAAAGCCCAGAGGGAACTGAGTTGCAGCACAAAACTATAAGGAAAATGTAAGAGAAAAGCAAGAAAGAACACTGGCCTTGATCTCTACAGACACACTGCTTATTGAGAGGTACAGCGAGGGGCAGCAGCCTTCCCGTGGGGTGAAGGCTGAGGCACTGAATCAGTCTAGGATTCAAACTTATAAGGGGGATCCTAAGGCAGATAGAGTGAATCAGTTGCAGGTCCAATGGAAGCAGATTATTTTAAGATTTATTTAAAATTAATTGTTCAGACTATGCTTTTAAGCAGAATTGACTAGGAAGGACTGGCTGTCTCTAGTATTTACTGCCTTCTAATCTTAAGGTTAGTTATTAACTCTTTTGTTCCCTCTAGATTTTAGGGAAGGCTACTAAACATTCTCACTTCCCAGCATCTGATTTTTTAACATTAAAGGATGTGAAGATGTAGTAGAGCTGGGTGTGTTGGAATAAGCTTTTAATCCTAACACTGGGGAGATACAAGTAGGAGGATGGCCATGAGTTTGAGGTCAGCCTGAGATGATATAGTGAATTCCAGGTCAGCCTGGGCTACAGCAAGACCCTACCTTGAAAAACCAATAATATTAAAATCTGAGTTAAACCTACATACAGTCATCAGCTTCCTTTGGAGTTGTCTGCTGGGCAGGCTTGTGATCTTGTAATGTGGCCCACTTTCTACTTAAAGAACTCTGGGATTTTTTGACCCATATGTACCTGTAGGATTAAAGCAATACTCATTATTTTCTTTCTTTCTTTGTCGGAAGCCATAGAGCCTCTCCATTTTGCTTGGGCCTGTTCTTAAATTGACTCATTTGTTAGAAAGCTGGTCCATCCAGCTTGCAGTTACAAATGTTGGTCAGAAGGCTGCTTGCAGAATCTTATCTTTTGCAAAAGGCCAGTTTACAGTCAGGCTGTCAAGCCATTGAGGCAAAATTAGATAAATACTCAGTTACATCTTCTCTAGGCTCCCTAAGATTAGATAAACACCTGGTTACATCTCCTCTAGGTTCCCTAACAATCCCTCAGCCCTAAATCACATCAGCCAGCTTAACTCCCCGCTTTCTTCCCCTATGTAACCATTATGTAAAAAATAAAAATCTGATGCGGGCATGGTGGCACACACCTTTAATCCCAGCACTCAGGAGGCAGAGGTAGGAGGATCGTCATGAGTTCAAGGCCACCCTGAGACTACAGAGTTAATTCCAGGTCAGCCTGGACCAGAGTGAGACCCTACCTCGAAAAAACCAAAATAAAAAAATAAAAATAAAGACCTTGATCAGAACATAGACTTGGTCTCCTTCTTTGTGTCTTTGTCCCTCATCCAAGTTAATTTCCCCTTGGGTCCTTGTTTGACTCCCTGCTGGCTGGGGCATTTCTTTTTTTTTTTCTTTTTTTAATACATACACACACACACACACACACACACACACACACACACACACACACACATATTTGACAACTTCTATACTTACAAACAATAAACCATGGTATTTCCCTCCCCTCCCCACTTTTCCCTTCATAACTCTGCTCTCCATCATATCCCCTCCCTCTCTCCACTGGTCTCTCTTTTAGTTTGATGTCATCATCTTTTTCTCCTATTATGAGGGTCTTGTGTGCATATTGATAGGCATTGTGAGGTCTTGGATATTGAGGCCAAATTCTGTGCAGGCAGTTGTATATAAGGAGTGGTACCCTTCCTTTGGCTCTTACAGTCTTTCCACCACCTTTTCCACAGTGGACCCTTTCCTTGGAGGGTGTGAGATGTTTCAGTGTTGGACACTCCTCTGTCCTTTCTTCTCAGCACTATGTTGCCTTTTGGGCCATCCCAGTGGTCATTGCCATTGGAAAAAGAAGCTCCTCTAACCAGAAGTGAGAGTAGCATTAATATATGAGTATGAACATTAAGTGTAGTGCTTTCAGGGCAATTTGATGAGAGTAATATATGCATTTTATCCAGACAAGAGTAGGCTTTATACCCCTAAGGCTCATGACCCTCCCTTACCATAGGCTTTTGATTTCAGTACCCAGGCACATATTCCCTCCCATTCAGTGGGCCCTTCAGTCCAATTAAGTTGGTTTCCCCCTAGAGCAGACATACTACTATTGCACTCGTTCAGTTATTTGGCCTGTCAGACCAAACTTGAGGTTTTCCAGTGTCCACTGTTTTTGCCAGTGATGACTTCTGTCTCCCATAAGACTGATGCAGTGAAGCTTTTTCCAGCTTTCAGTTGGCTGGGCTACAGGGAGGTTTTATGTTCAGCACCAACTAGATTTCTCAGTGACTTTACTGCTCAGGCATGTGAAGTCTTCAGCAATAGGGTCTTACCATTTCTTTCTCATGGGAAACCAAGGACCTTGGAAATACCCTATAATGTTTTGGAGGCAACAGCGACCTCCCTTTCAAAAACTCACTGGAAGGTATCCCATCCCAGGCATTGAAAATTTTCTAGTAACAATCTATGTTTTTTTTTTTTTTTTTTTTTTTTGAGGTATGGTTGCACTCTAGCCCTTCCAGACCTGGAATTCACTGTTGTAGCAGACAGCTTCAGGTTCACTGACCAGGGACAGTTATGGAGGAAGGGATATTTATTGAAGCTTACAGATCCAGAAGAATTTCCATAATGGTAGAAAAAGCTGGCCTGCCTTCACAGGTTCAAGCAGAGAAAGAGAGGCTACATGCCAAGTCCCTAAAGCCACAAAGCACACTTTAGGAACTCCCAGGTGGAAGTAGGCACTTTGCATATCTGTAGATTGGAATTTCAAATCCACCCACCACAACTGTTGGGATGGACTCTAAGATCTACCCCACTGACACCTTCTCCACTCAGGTGGCTGGAAAGAAAACAAGTTTTAATAAACCTCTGAATCTATTGGGGGCATTTATTCAAATTACCACATTCCACCCCTGGGCCTCCAATAGATTCAAAATTATCTCACACTGTAAATTATACTCAGTTTAATTTCAAAGGTACCCAGAGTCTTTATCAACTTAAGATAGTTTCAATGTCCCAAGTCCATCTGAGATTAAGATTGTCTCTTAATTGTGAGTCCTGTAAAATCAAACGTTAGATACTTTTCAACATACTAAAAGGCAACAGAATAAATATTTTAAACTTGTATAAAGGCACACAGAGAGACAAGAACAATGCAAACTTAACCACCATCAATAAGAACTTCTGCAATTCAAGTCTGATAGAAACAGTGATGGCATGTTCTCTGGATTTTCCAGTTCTGGCCCCTTGAGTTGGGCAGAGCAGCCAGGCAAAACAGGGCCTGTTCTCATTGGTTTCCTGGAGGTGTCCAGTCAACTGTGCAGCAGGGTCTTGAGTGGTCTGAGTGCGATGGAAAAAACACAAGGAGACTGGGTCAGAGGGAAGCTCATTTGTTTGATGGGGGAATGGGCTCTATAAGTGTTGATGCTAGGGCTCGGAAGAGTATGCGCTTAGAGCGACTCAAGTTAGTCTCTTTCAGCAAAGCAACTGGACCCAGGTTCAATTCTCACAGCGACTCTCAAGCCAGACGCATGAAGCGGGGTGCATCGCATCTGAGTGGTTTGCAGTCGGCGTGGAGAGCCATAGCATGCCCAATTCTCTGTATTTCTCTGCCCTCTTTCTGTCCCCCTCACATAAATTTTAACAATGTGTTCCATGTGGATGACTAGGGAAATCGTCATTGATGTACGTCGTCCACAGGGGATTGGCTGTGTCAAGGCTGATGGCTGATACCTCATTAACATATAGAGACCTTCTGGGTGAGTGGTAAAAGGTCACATGATGATGGGGAAACAAAGCCTAAGTTTTATCAGGACATCCAGGTGCCAGGTGGAGGGAGGGAGTGGCCCACTCCTGCCAGTCTCAAGGTGAGATTATCAGAGTCCAGGCCTGCTGCAACCTCTTGTGACCTGGGGCCCTAAATCATGCCTGACATCTCAGGCCTACAATAGCCTCCAGTGCTCTGGGGCCCATAACTCTGCCTGACAGTTCCCACTTTGTTTTTATACTGGGGCAGTATCATCACCTTGAGTGAGGTCCTTGTGGTTTATTGCCGGTTCAGACAAAGCTAGGTGGTGCATGAGAACCTGATTGATAGCAACCTGAGCAATGTTAGTTATTTGTTGTATAATAAATTTGATAAGGTAGGAGGCCACAAGGAACAGGGTTCCTATGCTCAAGAAGGGGGCAAGGAGGGGGAGGAGCCAGGTGATTAAGAGGTCATAAAATGAGGTGTTGGGC